>NC_134142.1:126464572-126764572 GCF_033958435.1 Carettochelys insculpta | reverse complement strand
GTTTGCCACCACAGCCCACCTGGGTCAGGTGGGGGCACACCCTCGAGGGGCTGTGGGAAGAAGAAAGGGCTTTGTCCTGGACAGAGAAAGAACTCGGACGCAGCACAAGAGGTCGACAATGGTGTGGATGTAGCAGGGTCCATCTCGGACCCTTTGTCTTGTGGTCTCCCAGGGTCCATGTCCACATGGGCCCCAGCGGCTGGATCTGTGATGTGCCGGGGCTGAATCTGGGTAGCCTGGAACGGACTTTAGAGACGCTCAAGAATCAGCACGTGGCATCGCTGGCTGCGTCGGTAGCTGTGACTGATGCCTGGGACGTGTCGCTTTAACCCTTCTTCTCCCCAGCCCTGTTCTTCCTTTTCTATTAATACATCTTATATTTAGATCTAAATGATTGATGAGCATATTGTTTTGGGTAGGATCCAAGTATACACTGACTGTGGGCAGGTGCTGGACCCTTTAGGGTCCAGAAGAATCTGTAAGGTATTGAGTGAAAAAGGCTTAAGAGCCTGCCACCTTAAGTTGGGGGTTGTTGTTCTGGGCTGGTAGAGCAGCTGGGATGTCTGTGGCTTTGCTTGTGTGGCCTCTGGCTGGCCAGTGGGGCTGGCAGAGATGCTGTTGTGGCTGGTTGGATTTGCCTTCGTGAGAAGAAAATCCCAGCCTGGAGCTGTAAGTAGCCCAGATTTTAAGAAAACGTACCTAGAGTGACTTCCCTCGCTGTACCCAGAAACCTCATCCTAGTACAGGGGGCTGGGGCAGTGGGTATGGGGGTGACCCTAGGGATGGGGCTGGGAGTGCTAGGTATGGGAGTAGCCCCAGAGAGAGGCTGGGAAATGGGATGACCCCAGAGAGGGGAGAGGGGCACTGGGCATGGGGGTGACCCCAGGGAGGGGACTCCTATGCTAGGATGGGGGGAGACCCCAAAGAGGGGGCCGAAGCACTTGGCATGGTGGTGACCCCAGGGAGGGGGCTGGAGTACTGGGTATGGGGTTGTGCTGGGTTGGAAATTTGAGTCCCAGCTCTGTGCCTGCAGCTCACCTTCCTCTTGGCTGCGGTCACGGAGGTGCAGGTACCGTGTGGGGGCTGCGTACAGAGCCCCGGCCATCTCCTCATAGGCCTGAGAGCCTGTGGGAACAAGCAGGCATCAGCTTCTCCCCTATTATTCAGTGGGGGTTTGGGGATTCTGGTCCCCTGGTTGGGTTGCAGGAGTTCCCAGATACCCTGTAGTTCCTACGGGGTCCCTAAGTCCCACTGGGCAGCACTGGTGTGTGATGGTGATGGGAGCCAGTAGGACAAAGGTAGTGGGAGGGGCCTGGCCGGTTTGAATTAGAACTGGGCAGTGGGAAGGGAGCTAGTCTACACTGAGGGGAGAGAGACAAAGGGGGCCAAGGCCCCTGATTGCCCCCACCCACCCCCAGGAATTCCTCTCCCCGCGATGGATTGGACTGTTTCTGGTTGCTGTACTGAGACCTCTGACCTACGCTGTGTTTCTGTCGACTAATAAACCTTGTGTTTTCCCTGCTGAGTGAGAGTCGCTCCTGGCTGCGGACAGGGTGCAGGGCCTGGGGACCCCCATGCCCTGTAACATCTGGTGACATCTGTGGGATCAACTGCACCCCGAGGATGGAGCATCCTGCAGTGAGTCACTGGGACGCAGGAGGAAGAAGGCGGGGACAGTGAGACCTAAGCATGCAGTGAGGGACAGCTCCCAAAGGTGGAGGGGCCGATGGTTGAACCCAAGAGGGTGTGGTCATGGTCCTCAAGAAGGGGTGTCACACCCAAGGAGGGTTTACTTCTGAAGTCCACTGGGATGAGTCCCAGAAGGTGTAGGGGCCTACGGCCTAACCCCCAGGAGGGCTGTGACCCGCGAGGGGCTGACACACTGAGGGGGTTCTTACAGGATTTGTGGAGTGTGACAGGTATCAGCCAGTGAGTCTGCAACCCTGCTCAGCAACTCTGCTGTGGAGCTGTGGCTTCCAGAAGTGGAATTAAGGCTAAAAGAAGTGGACAACGGAGGGTGTGGCAGCATGCATGTGCGATGGCGGACCTGAGGGCTAGAGAAGCTCCTGCAGTGGGGAGTGGAGACAGGGACAGGGGACCCTGGGCTGCACGGACCCTTGACATGAACACCCTGCTGCAGTTTAAGGAACAGGGGTGACACAGATGCTTTCCTCAATGCCCCCGGCAGACAGACTATGACATCACACCCCTGGACTGGATCCCAAAGCCATAGGGACGTTCAGCCAGATTGAGCAGGTGCAATCAGGGGGCTATGAACTGCTCAGAAGGGCCCTGCTGCACAACTCTGGAGTGACCCCTGGAGGGATCAGAAAAGGTTCCTGAGTTCACGGAAGACCCTGGGAGACCTACTTGGAGCTGTTTTTGGGGATGGTCAATACTTCTGTAAGTGGGCAGACGGGGCAGGCCCCAGACCTGAGAGGAACTGGTTAATCTGCTGGTGCTGGAGCAGCTGTATGGGCTCTGTCTGCCTGATTTAGGAATGTGGCCGATGGACCAGAGGCCTCATGGGAGTAACTGGGTGGGGGCCCAGCTGCAGGAAGGGCTGGCTGCCCAGGCAGGAGGAGCTGTCAGGTTGCCCTCAGCTTGGGAGGAGGCAGATCCCTGGGCCAGCTCCTCTGGGGGCCCAGATGCAGGGGTCTCAGTTTACAGGGTGGGTGCAAGGCTGTCTCTGCACAGCGAGTGCCTCACCCCCCCGAACTGGCTGGGAGGAAGGTCAGAGGGTTCTGGGACAGGGTTATAGACGTGATGCTGGCCCGTCCCAATGTGTTGGGCACCACCCAGTCTGGTGCCACCTCACCCCGACCTGGCTGCAGCACATGAAAGGGGCCAACACCAAGCTCCTGTGGTGGAGCTGCTCCTGCAGGACTACGACATGGAGGTGGGTCATGTCAGGGGAACAACAACACCCCAGCCAATGCCCTGTCACACAGGGACAGCCCCGAACTGCCCCAGTCACTGGCTGAGTGACCCTGCTCAGCTCGGTCTGGAGTGGGGAGAGGTTTGATGCAGTGGGGTTCTGGGAATGCTGTCCCCTGGTTGGGTTGCCGGCATTCCCTAATGCCTGGTAGTTCCCTGCAGGGTCCCTAAGTCCCACAGGGCAGCACTGGTGTGTGATGGTGATGGGAGCCAGTAGGTGACTGCTTTGTTCCCCAGGGAACAGAACAAAGGCAGGAGGGAGAGGCCTGGCCGGTTTGAATTGGAACTGGGCAGTGGGAAGGGAAACTGCCATGCAGCTTCTAGGGCAGCGATTCCCAGCCTATAAGTCAGGACCAAACATGGGTCACCGTTCAATTTCCTAAGGGTCGCCAGCCATGCGGCTCCGAACCACATGTGACTCTTCAAAGAGCCATTTGCGCTTCCTCTGCTGCCGCGGCTCACTCATCTGGCTGCCAGTCCCTGCCCTGCCACGCTGAAATGGAACTCAGTGTAGCTGGTTTAATGGCCAGCAGGAGGGATCTGGCTGTAACCCCGTTAAATGGAGTCCAAGTTCCGTGTGGCAGGGCAGGGAACTGCCCACACTGCAGGTGGGGGAAGCGAGTAGGAGGTCTGCGGAGAGCCGCATGTAGGAGGAGGTGTCATCGGTCCATCGAAGGAGCAGCAGGTGGCAGCAGCGGAGCTTGTATGAGGCGAGGTAAGTGGGGGGGGCTGTTTGGGGCTGTGAGGGGTTTAAGCCTGGGGGTGGCATGTGGCGGGGGGGGAATCGAGTTTTACAAACATTTTTTCCCAGGGAGAGCCTTTTCCCCCAGTTTTGAATTGCCTTGGGTCACAAAGTCTTACTGCTGATGGCTGGATACTTAGTACAAGGCTGTTTGCAGACCTGCAGAAGTGGGGCTGCCCTGGGAAAGCTCATCCCCTAAGGAACTAATTTGTTAGTCTTAAAAGTGCTGCGGGACTGGGGCTGCTGGTTGGTTTTGCTGAACACAAGTAAGTCAGGGTTTGTAAGCGCTGGGGTGCTTGTTTTAAAAGCGATGGCCTTTAAAACCTGTTGCTAAGACTGTTAGGCCAAATGTCTAAATATTTGTAGTTTGTTTCTGGATGAGCAGTGGTGAGTCCTAATCCCAGCTGGATGAGGGGAGTGGAAGGCAGGAGGTGATGTTTGACTGCATGGCCTCGGGCCAGTTGCTCTGTGCTGCAGTGTCCTGTTAAATGAAGCCTGTACCCCACAGGAGAACAGGAAAAGTAAACCTAATGTGCAGGGAGCTAGATGATACTTCCTTGCTGGTGACTGAGTAGGCACTGGTTGGCAGCAATATCTTTAGAAGACCACCCACTGCTTTAAGCAACGTTTTCCCTGGGAACAGTTTGTGAATTGTATAGTCCATTACAAAAACAGAGCTGCTGCATTAGAGCAACATTTGTGATATTGTGATATCATGTTCTCAGTTTCCTTGCATCATGTTAGATAGATGTCTGTCAGGGATGGTTTAGACAGTACTTGGTCCTGCCATAAGGGCCGGGGCTGGACTCGATGACCTCTCAAGGTCCCTTCCAGTCCTAGTGTTCTATGATTCTATGAATTGTCAAAATGGGTCACTGTCACAAAAAGTTTCAGAACCACTGTTCTAGTGGTTCCATGCCAGTCCCAAGCCTGGATGGAGGCTCGACAAAGACACTGGAGGAGATACTGAAGAGAGATGTGTTGATCATTGAAGGAGATTGGAACGTGAAGGTTGGAACACATGACCAAGGTTGGGAGAGAGTCATGGGAAGGTTTGGATGTGGAGAAAGAAACAAATGAGGCAAGAAACTACAAGAGTTTGCTATGGAGCGCGAGATGGAGATCTGCAACACAAAATTCCAACAAAAGGACTGTAGGAAGTGAACATGATGATCGAATGACGGGAAGTCCAAGAACATGATACATATAATCTTGATAAGAAGTGGGTAACATCAGTACAGCACTGCCAAACTTTCCAAGGAGGAGATATAGACTTGGACCACAGTCTAGGGATTGCAAACATCAAGATGAAACTCAAGAGAAAGTATAAGACACAGTTTAAGAAAAGAAGAGATGTGGTGAGGCTAGGTGAGGTGAGGAAGAAATAGGGAATGAGAACCGAGCCGTGATCGCAGAGAAGATAGGAATGTTGGCACAGAGAAAGCCCTAGATAAGAGAATCGAAGGGATAGCCACAGTGATAGAAAAGGCAATTGAGCAGTTGGTTCCAGAAGAAGAGCTCAGTAAGAATGGATTTTGCAGGAGACTCTGAAGTTGGTCCAAGAGAAGAGAGCATTGAAGATCAGAAGGGAGGTTTCTGAGATGGCAGAACAGCAATATATAGTGAAATGCAACAAGGTAAGGAAAGCGGCCAGAAAGGACAAGGCAAAATGGTTAGAGGAGCAGTGTGAAGTCATAGAGAGGTATTACAGCGAGTGTAAGATTAGGCAGGTGTATAAGATGATCAGGAATATTAATAGGAAGTGGCAGCTGAAGCAGATGGTGAGCAAAGATGAGAACAATGAGGTGCCCATGAACAAGAAGACGGTTGTGCAGTGGTGGACAAGATATTGCACTGATCTGTACTAAGCTCAGTTGGACCCGAGTGTCTCAGAGAGACTGACTGAAGAACTGAAAATGATAGCTCATCGAGAGTGAGACCAATATGTCAAAGGAGGAAGTAGAAAGAGCAGTGAAACAACTAAAGAACAAAGAGCCCTGGAAATGATAAGATCATGGGAGAGATAACCAAATACGGCAGAGAAAGTGTGATTCAGGAAACACACCAAGGATGTAATATGGCATGGAAAGAAGGGGAGGCACCTAAGGAATGAACAAGATCTGTGCTAGTGACAATACACAAGAAAAGAAGTGCATTGGAGTGCAAGAACTACAGAACGATTGCCCTAATGCGCTGCGATGTAGTGGGGGATATGTGTGTGTGCGTGAGTGGCTCACAGAGGTGGGGGGCTCCTGCTGAGGGTAACCTGGCGACCAGGTGACGCCTCTGGTCTGCAGGCAAAGGAGGAGGTGGAGCCTGAAGGGTTTGAATTGGAACTGGGAGTTGGAAGCAGTGAGTCTGGGCTGGGAGAGAGAGAGAGACAAAGGAGGGGGCAAGGCCCCAGCTCCAGGGGCCCCTCGGGGCCTCCTCTCCCCACGTGGATGGGACTGGCTGTCTCTGCCAGCTGTAGTGACCCCTCTGTATGATGCTGTGTCCTGTCGGCTAATAAACCCGCTGTTCTCCTGCTGACTGAGAGTCACTCCTGCTTGCGGACAGGGTGCAGAGCTTGGGGACCCCTGAACCCCATCACACTGGTCTCAGGAGTGGGATGTACTGCACCCCAAGGATGGAGCATCCAGTAGTAAGTGACGGGGGCCCAGGAGGAAGAAGGGGGGGTCAGCGAGACCCAGGTGTGCTGACGGGCAGTGAGGTGCAGTTCCCCAAGGCGGAGGGGCCTGTGGCTGAACCCGAGGAACTGCGATCGTGGTCCTCGAGAGGGGGTGTCACACCCGAGAAGGGGTTACTCCTGGGAATCCATTGGAGTCAGTCCCAGAAGGCGGACGGGCCGCGGACCCAACCCCCAGGAACAAGTCACCCACAAGGAGGCTGACACACTGAATGAGTTCTTCCCAAGACAGTGTGCTCACGGCCCTTGAGAGCGGGTGTCACAGCGAAGAAGGGGTACTTCTGGGAGTCTGTTGGAGTCGGTCCCAGAGGACAGTGGGGCCTACAGCCTAACCCCGGGGAGCTTGTGACCTGTAAAGAGTCTGGCACACTGAAGGGATTCTTCCAGGGATTGTGGGGTGCAGAGGGCATCGGCCTGTGAGCCTGCAACCGCGCTCAGCAACTCCTCTGTGAAGTGGTAGTGCCTGGAACCTGAATCCAGATTAAAGGACCTGGACAAGGCAGTGTGGATGTGCAATGGCAGAGCTGAGGGTTAAGGAAACTCCTGGAGAGGTGAGCCCAGATCAGGGCAGGGAACCCGGGACTGCATGGAGCTCTGAACCGAGTGGCCTGCCACAGCGCAAGGAGGGAAGGAGCAGTTCCAACCCATCATCTACCAGTGGCCAAGACAGATCTGTGAAGAGTTTTCCAAGCCTCGGCTGAGGAAGGTGCCTGTGTGTCTGTGCAGGAAAGCAGCTTGTCCACTGGGAATGGCAAGTTGTCTGTGAGAGAAGCTGCCTCACCTTCTGGGCGTGTGTGGAGACCAGCCAGCAGGGCTGGGACAAAGGAGAGAGTGTCTCTGATTGTGTGTCTGTGTTGAACAGCAGCAGCAGCAGCCTGGGGAGAGAGCAGAGCCTGCATTTGGAAAAGGTGCCACCAAGGAAACTAGTCCATTGTCAGAGGAAGATTCCCCCAGCCTGGGGTGGCCAGAGAGGGAACCCAGAAAGAGCATTCCAGGTGTGACTCTGAATCCAGCCATGGGGGCTGGAACAGAGGGAATGGCTCTGGGACGGGCAGTGGTATCCCTGATAAGGACGCTGGTCCTTGGTGCAAGAAAGGTGCTTCTGCTTCCAGGGAAGTGACTCCTTTGTCTGAGCCTGTGGGGGCTCGAGATGGGGCCAAGATCTCAGAGTTGGATCTGAGTGCAGCTGAAGCCCAGATGGGAAGTGGGCCTCCTCTGTGTCTCTCGTGGAGGATGATGCTTTAACTCAGTCTGATCCAGTTAGTATCATCAGGGAATCCCAGAGACCAGACGATTCTGGTAGTTGTTCTTTGTCTGATGCTGAGGTGTTACTGGGAGTGGGACTCTGTCTGACCATAGTCATCCTCTAGCCAGGACACAGGAAGAGCAGACTGGCAATGGAGTTACGCTGCCTGATGAAGATGAAGCTGGTAGCAGAAGGGAGGAAAGGGATCCTGACCTTCTGTCCAGTGGTACTAGCTGTCTGCCTGGAGGAGGATTATGTGGGAATCCGCCTGATGGTCCAGAAATGATCCTGGGTGGAGGTGAAACCCAGGAGCTGGTTCTGGTTCAAGGGAGCAAAGCCCCTGTGGAGCCAGACGGGGTGAGTTGTTGTCTGAGGGAGGTCTTGAGGAAGAGAATATTCCTGAATTTTTTCCTGAGCTGTCTGTGGGGACTGTGGAAAATGGGAGTGAAGTGAAGGAGAGTGAACAGGAAAGGTGCATGTCTGTAAGAGCCAGAGCCAGCCGTCTGCCTTTGGAGAAGTTTGTTTCAGTTCCTGATGGCCAGGACCTGCCTGAGTGTGAAACCACTGGCTGTGCTCTGCAAGGGTCCAGAGCAGGCAGGGTAAAAGTTTCTCAGGAGGTGATCCAGGGAAAGTGGAAACTGTGAGGGATTTTGAGCACCCCTGTAATAACCAAGTGCATGAGTGTGACCAGCGTACTGTGTCTTGTAGTCCTGGTTCAGGTCACTTGCAGCAGAGGGACAGCAATTCCCCATCTCCAGATGCTGGAAACACTTGTATTGTGGTAATGGACTCCACTTCTGATTCCATAGGGAGGCAGAAGTTGGAGGTGGAAGGACAAAGGAGCTGTGGGCCTCGTGGGCCAGTAAGGGATAAACAGGGATTCCTTCATGTGGATTCTGCGTCTCGGACTCACAAAGCAACTTTCAGAAAGCAACAGCGAGGAAGCTGTGCTAGTCTGTACACTATCAAAACAAAAAGCAGTCTTTAAAGTGCTACTTGACTGCTTTTTGTTCAGAAAGCAGTTTGGTATTCAAATTTCCAGACTGACTGGGAGGGGGCCGTCTCCCTGACGATCATCAATGGCCCAGGTCTTGTTAGAAGGGAGGGCACACCCAGAGAGATCAGATTTCCACCCTGGGGTGCAAGGAGAGGATTAGAACTTGATGGTGCTAAGAAAGGCCTCAGTCATTTAGCCACAACATACCAGATTCTCAAGAATGTTACACAAAGGTTGTGGTTTACCAAAGAGCAACGTAAATGTACAGTTGCAATGGGTTTGTTCTGTTACTCACGCTGACTGCTGTGACCAAGGGGTGCTGCTACCAGAAGCTGTAGAATTGTACCATGTACTGAATGTTTGGAAAGAGCCATGTAACATGATGACATGGATGTATAAGCATGAATTGTACGTTGAAGGAGTTTGTAATTCTGACATGTCACCGTTGTTCCCTGTAACTAGTCCTGCAACCTCTCACATGAGGAGAAACATTCCAAACCTATTGTGTGGCATGGACGGGGTAACCGCGGCACACAGCCATTTTGGTGGTCTGGCTAAATGCCAAGGGTGGAAAGCATTTGTACCTTCCTTTACTGGACTGTAACTGAATTCCAAACATTGGCCAGAGCAGCTGTATGGGCTGGTGGGCAGATGGGGCAGAGCCCAGACCAGAGAAGAACTGTTTTATCTGCTGGTGCTGCAGCAGCTATATGGACTCTGCCTGCCCGACTTGAGAACGTGGCTGAAGGACTGGAGACCGAAGCAGAGAGACCAACCAACCTGAGCGAACTAAAGGGACTTGCCTGGCTGTGTCACATGAAAGGGGCCAATACCAAGGTCCTGTTGTGGAGCCTCCCCTGCAGGATTACAACCTGGAGGTGGTGCACATCAAGGGGAGCACGGAGGGTACAGCCGATGCCCGATCACGCAGGAAGGGCCCCGAACTTCCCCAGGTCACCGGCTGAGTGACCCCGCTCAGTTTGGTCTGGAAGTGTGGGGGGAGATGTGCTGTAGTGGGGGATACATGTGTGTGTGTACGTGTGTGTCTCACACAGGGTGTGGGGCTCCTGCTGGGGGTAACCTGGCGCCCAGGTGACACCTCTGGGCTGCAGACAAAGGGGGAAGTGGCGCCTGAGGGGTTTGAATTGGAACTGGGAGTTGGAAGCAGTGAGTCTGGGCTGGGAGAGAGAGAGACAAAGGAGGGGGCCAGGCCCTGGCTGTTGGGGCCCCTCGGGGCCTCCTCTCCCCAGCATGGATTCGACTGGCTGTCTCTGTCGGCTGCACTGACTCCTCTGTACGATGCTGTGTCCTGTCAGCTAATAAACCCACTGTTCTTCTGCTGAGTGAGAGTCACTCCTGCCTGTGGACGGGGTGCAGAGCCTGGGGACCCCTGAACCCCATCACACGAGCCATCTAGGCAAGGTGCTGATGAGGATACTGTCAGAGAGACTAAGATCGCAGATAGAAGAATATGTAGTGGATGAGCAAGCGGGGTGCAGGACAGATAGAAGTACCGTACTACAGATACTGGCACTAAGATTGACAGTGTAGAAAGCTTGACAGAAGAACAAGAACATCTACGCTTGCTTCATCAATTTTCAGAAGGCATTTGACAGTGGAGATACGCAAGTGACTGGGGTGGTGCTGGAGTCCTATGGAGTGGCTAGCAGATGGATGCAGTTGTTGAAGGATATCAACGAAAAGGTGTAGGCAGCGGTGAGAACATGTGGGGAATTGGGAATTTGGTTTGGAATGAGTAGAGGTACGGTATCGCTGAGCATCTTCATCATGCACCTATAGAGAGCAATGGACAAGATCAAGGAAGAGGCAGAAGGGATATCTGTGCATGGGATGAAAATCAACAACTTGAGGTTCTCTGATGGTATATTTATCATTGAAGAAGATAAAGAGAAGCTAGAGAGAATACTACAGCTAGAGGAGGAAGGGAAGCAGTACAGACTGATTATGAATATTAAAAGAAAAACAATGGTATTTGGAGATAAGAAAATAGGAAAAAAGATCAGTGTACATGGGTTCGAACTAGCGAACAAAGAGAAGTTCACATATATGGGAAGCAACATAACGTGATCTAGACTGGAAGAAGGAAATAGCGACTCGAATAGCGAAAGCAAAAGCAAGTTTTGAAGGTGATGGGTAAGATCTGGGAAAGCAAAGTAATTCCTTAGGAATGAAGCTGAGCGTCTTGAAAATGTGTGTATTCAGCAGCATGTTGTATAGATGTGAGACATGGGTGATAATGAAAGAAGGATATTGGTATTCGAGAGGAGTTGTTATAGAAAGACCCTGAGAATAGGATGGATGCAGAAGGTCCCCAATGAGGAATTATATAGGAGGATACAGCCAAAAGAGAACCTACTGAAGACAGAGGGTTATACAACGCAAGTTATAGCTATGCAGGTATATTTGCAGAATGAACGATGAATGAAAAATCAAGACCCTGGCATTCGGCATAATGGATGGTTCAAATATGAGAGGCAGACCCCACAGAGAATGGGTAGATGATATAGGAGATCGGCATGGAGCTAATCTACAGAAACTAAGCCACTCCACACTGGACGGGGAAAGATGGAAGGAAATAGTGAGGGAGGCATCGGACACTAACGGGCGCTGAGCCCATGGTTGTTTGGAAGTCATCTAGTCAAGCCCACTGCTTCAAGCAGGATCAACCCCCACTAAGTCATCCCAGCCAGGACTTTGTCCAGCTGCGACTTAAAAACCTCAAGGGATGGAGAATCCACCACCTCTCTAGGCAACGCATTCCAGTGCTTCACCACCCGCCTGGTGAAGCAGTTTTTCCTAATATCTAACCTACACCTTTCCCTCTTCAACTTCAGAGCATTACTCCTTGTTCTGCTATCTGACACCACTGAGAACAGTTTCTCACCCTCCTCTTTAGAGCTCCCCTTCAGGAAGTTGAAGGCTGCTATTAAATCACCCCTCAGCCTTCTCTTCTGTAAACTAAACAAGCTCAAGTCCCTCAGCCTATCCTCATAGTTCATGTGCTCCAGACCCTTAATCATTTTTGTTGCCCTCCACTGAACCTGCTCCAGCAAATCCACATCCTTTTTATACTGGGGGGCCCAAAACTGGACACAATATTCAAGATGTGGCCTCACCAGTGCCGAATAGAGGGGAAAAACCACTTCTCTAGATCTGCTCGAAATGCTCCTCCTAATGCACCCCAGTCTGCCGTTAGCCTTCTTGGCTACAAGGGCCCACTGTTTACTCATATCCAGCCTTTCATCCACCATAACCCCTAGGTCCCTTTCTGTCATACTGCTGCTGAGCCAGCCGGTCCCCAGCCTATAACAATGTTTGGGATTCTTCCGCCCCGGGTGCAGGACTGTACATTTCTTCTTGTTGAACCACATCAGATTTCTTTTGGCCCAGTCTTCCAATTTATCCAGGTCACTCTGGATTCTCTCTCCACCCTCCAACGTATCTACCTCTCCCCCTAGTTTTGTGTCATCCACAAATTGCTGAGGGTGCAATGACCTCATCCAGGTCATTAATAAAGATGTTGAACAACACCGGCTCCAGAACTGAGCCTTGCAGGACTCCACTTGAAACCGACCGCCATCCAGATATTGATGATGATGAATGGGGAGTTAGTCTGCATTGGGGGCAGAGAGACAAAGGAGGGCCAGGGCCCCAGCACAGGGCCCCCCCCTTGGGACTTCACCTCCCCAAGACAGATTGGACTGTTTTTGGTTGCTGAAATGACAACTCTGTTCTACGCTGTGTCTCCATCAACTAATAAACCTTCTGTTCTCCCTGCTGAGTAAGAGTCATTCCTGGCTGCTGATGGGGGAGAGGGCCTGGGGACCCCACACTGCATGACACACACTACCGGGCAGCTCCCATTCTCACCAGCTGAGCCCTCGCTGCGGCCATCCTGCCGATCCCGCTCCACCTCCTCAGACCCTCCAAGCAGCAGCAGCATCCGCAGGTCTGGGGGAGAGAAGAGGCACTGGGTATGGGGCCCCTGGAGACCCAGTGCCTCCTTGGGATACCCCGATTTACCTTCATACAGACAGCACCCCCCAATGGGCACCCCAATTCACTCCCCCCACTGATAGTGCCCCCTATGGACACCTCAATTTACCTCCATACAGACAGCTCCCCCTATGGGCACCCCTCCCCAAGAACAGCATCTCCTATGGGTACTCCTACTCAACCCCCATAGATAACGCCCCCTATGGGCACCCCAATTCACCCCCCACAGATAGCACCCACTACTGGCACTGTGATTCACCCCACCACAAACAGCTCCTCTATGGACATCCCGATTTATTCCCTACAGACAGCTTCCCCTACGAGCACCCCTCCCTACAAACAGTGCCCCCTACAGTCACCCCAGTTCACCCCTCCTCACAGACGGCACCCCCAATGGGCACCCCAATTCACCTCCATACAGACAGTGCCCCCTATGGGCACCCCTCCCCCAAAATAGCATCTCCTATGGGTACTCCTACTCAACCCCCATAGGTAACGCCCCCATGGGCACTCCGATTCACCTCCATACAGACAGTGCCCCCAATGGGCACCCTGATTCATCCTTCCCCCATAGAGAGCACCCCCTATGGGCACCCCGATTCACCTCCATACAGATAGCGCCCCCTATGGGCAAGCTAAGTCACTCTCCACTGCACCTACAGTTGCCACAGGCTTCACACCCACACACAGTGCCCCCTACGGGCACCCCAGAATTCACCCCACAGCCACAAACCCTGGAGGGAGGTCTGACCCAGTGACCCCCATGCTCCCTTCCCCCATCACCTGTGATGAGCCGCGTGGCTCCAGGGCTGAGTGGGCCATTCTCGTCCTCTGTGTTCTCGTAACACTCGCCATCTGCCAACACATGGCAGGTCCCCATCAGCAGCAGCCAGGGCCTATTTGCCTCCAGTGGGCCAGCCTGGGCAAGTCCCTGGACCCCTGCAGTCACCAGAGATCCTGGACTAGGGGCCACGCACGGCAGGGCTGTTGTCAGGGTGGCGAACAGGTTGCCAGGGTGCTGTTACCAGGGCAATGTTGTGGACCCTGAGAAACCATGGCAAAGCACACGCAGATTCCCCACCCATCTCCATTCCACTGATGACAGTGGGGCGGGGGGTGAGTAGCTCACTGGGGTGTGAGGTCCCTGCGGGCTGTGACCCAGGCCTGGCCATTTGTAACTGTGCGACCAGGTAACACCTTTGCTTCCCAGGGCAGCTAGACAAAGAGAGGGGTGGAGCTTGGTTGGTTTTTGAACGAGAAGCCCCAGCAGTTAGACTGGAGGTGGGAGAGGAACAAAGCAGGCAGGGTCCCTAGGCCTGGGGTCCCCTCCAGGGGGTCTCCTTCCCCCAGCATGGGTTGGACTAACTACTTTTCGTTGCGGTATTGGCAATTCTTTACCACTCTGTGCCTCTGACTCCTAATAAACCTTCTGTTTCACCTGCTGAGTGAGAGTCACTCTTGACTGTGGATGGGGTGCAGAGCTTGGGGACCCCCAAACCCCATTACTTCTGGTAGCAGATGTAGGATGAACTGCAACCCATGGATGGAGAACCTGGCAGTAAGTGACTGGGACACTGGTGAAAGAAATGGGGCCAACGAGATCCAGGCATCCTGAATGGCAGGGACATGCGGTCCTTGGAGGCAGAGGGGCCTGCAGCTGAACTCGAGAGAGTGCGGTCATGGTTCTTGAGAGGGGGCGTCACATCAAGTGAGGGGTTACTCCGTGTGATGGGGTTCAGGGGTCCCCCTGCACTGCACCCCGTCCGCTGGCAGGAGAGACTCTCACTCAGCAGGTACAACAGAAGGTTTATTAGACAACAGAAGACCAGTTTCTCACAGAAGCGACAGCACAGCAGCCAGAGACAGTCCTTCCAACCTGTTCTGGGGAGAAGACCCCAAGGGGTGCCCCTCTGGGGTGTAGCTTTCCCCCTCCTCAGGCTGGCTGCCTTCCAGCTCTCCCTTTTTCTAGCCTCTAACTGCCGACCCCGAATCAAAACCCAGCTCAGCTCCTCCCTGCTCTTTGTTCAGGCAGAGGTGTTACCTGCCAGTTGTAGCCCCAGGGTCATCCTTAGCCACTGGGAACTGCTGCTTGCCTCGGACATCCAGCCTGACTCACACATGCACTCCCCCCACTCCATCACATCTCTCCCCCCTTCCAGACCGCACTGAGCGGGGTCACTTAGCCAGTGACCTGGGGAAGTTCGGGGCCCTCCCTGCGTGACAGGGCATCGGCTATGGTGTTGTTGTTCCCCTTGACGTGGACCACCTCCATATTGTAGTCCTGCAGGAGCAGACTCCACCGCAGGAGCTTGGCGTTGGCTCCTTTCATGTGATGCAGCCAGGTCAGGGGTGAGTGATCGGTGTACACGGTGAAACGCCGTCCAAACAGGTACGGCTGCAGCTTCCCCAGTGCCCACACCATGGCCAGACATTCCTTCTCTATGGCCGCGTAGTTCTGCTCCCGGGGCAGCAGCTTCTTACTCAGGTACACGATGGGGTGTTTCTCCCCTTTGTCATTCACCTGCATTAGCACCGCCCCCAGCCCCACGTCTGAGGCATCGGTGAACACCAGGAAGGGCTTGTTGAAGTCTGGATTTGCCAGCACTGGGGCCCTGACCAGAGCCTCCTTCAGCGCGCAGAGGGCCTCTTGGCACTGCTCGGTCCAGACCACCTTGTCAGGGTTTCCCTTTTTACACAGCTCCGTGAGGGGGGCTGCGATGGAGCTAAAGTGGGGCACAAACCTCCGGTAGTACCCCGCCATCCCAATGAAGGCCTGGACCTGTTTCTTAGTCTGGGGTGTGGGCCAATTTCTGACAGCCTCCACTTTAGCTGGCTCTGGCTTTAAGCAGCCGCTGCCCACCTTGTGGCCCAGGTAGGTCACCTCAGCCATTCCCACCTTGCACTTCCCTGCTTTGATAGTCAGACCAGCCTTCTGGAGTCGGTCCAGCACCTGCTTGACCTGGGACACATGGTCCTCCCATGTCTGGCTGAAGATGCAAATGTCGTCCATGTAAGCCAGGGCAAAGCTCTCCATCCCTTTCAGTAGCTGGTCCACCAGACGCTGGAAGGTAGCGGGTGCCCCCTTGAGGCCAAAGGGCAGGACCAGGAACTCGTAGAGCCCCACAGGGGTGATGAAAGCCGACTTGAGCCGGGCATCATCGTCTAATGGCATTTGCCAGTACCCCTTGGTGAGGTCTATGGTGGTGAGGTAACGGGCTCCCCCCAGCTTGTCTAAAAGGTCATCAGGCCTGGGCATGGGGTAGGCGTCCGATACAGTGATGTCGTTAAGCTTGCGATAGTCCACACAAAACCGAACAGACCCATCTTTTTTAGGGACTAACACCACGGGCGAGGCCCAGGGGCTGGACGAGGGTTGGATCACCCCCAGAGCCAGCATGTCTTCAACCTCCTGCTCTATGTCCTGAGCCGTCCTCCCTGTGGCTCTGAATGGCACACACTTGATAGGGGTGTGGGTGCCTGTCTCTATTCGGTGGACAGCCAGGTCAGTGCGTCCGGGTCTGTCCGAGAACAGCTGTTGATGCGAATGCAGCACCTCCTTGATCTCCGTCTGCTGGGCAGGGGTCAGCTGGTCTGAGAGGGGAATAGACTCCAGCAAGGAGCCGGCTCCAGTCCTTGTGAGTAAATCCACCAAGGGATCATCCCCCTGCCCCTCCCAGTGTCTGCACACGGCCAGCACCAAGTTCTGTCTGTCCCAGTAAGGTTTCATCATGTTCACATGATAGACCCGGTGGCTGTGGGCCCGGTTCGACAGTTCCACCACATAATTCACGTCATTTAGCTGTTTGACAACCTTGAAGGGCCCATCCCAGGCCGCTTGCAGCTTGTTCCGCCGCACAGGTACAAGGACCATCACTTGATCCCCGGTGGCATAGGCTCGGGCCCTGGCATTACGGTCATACCAGACCTTTTGCTTCCTTTGGGCCATGGAGAAGTTCTCCCTGGCCAGGCCCATGAGCTCGGTGAGTTTTTCCCGGAAGGTCAGTACATACTGTTCCACTGACTCCCCTTCAGGAGAGGCCGTCCCCTCCCACTCTTCTCTGAGCAAGTCCAAGGGTCCCCGTACCCTCCTTCCGTACAGCAGCTCAAACGGGGAGAACCCCGTGGATTCCTGGGGCACCTCCCTGTATGCAAACAGCAGGTGGGGTAAGTACTTGTCCCAGTCATGGGGGTATTGATTCATGAAGGTTCTCAGCATCTGCTTCAGAGTCCCATTGAACCTCTCCAGCAGCCCATTGGTCTGCGGGTGGTAGGCTGTGGCCCAGGTGTGCCGGACCCCACACTTGTCCCACAAGCTTTGCAGTAGGGCCGACATGAAGTTGGACCCCTGATCTGTGAGGACCTCCTTGGGGAACCCCACTCTGCTGAAAATGGACAGCAGTGCATCCGCCACGGTGTCAGCGTCGATAGAGGTCAAGGCCACAGCTTCTGGGTATCGCGTGGCAAAATCTACCACTACCAAAATTCTTCCCCGAACGCGTTGCCTTGCTGAAGGGGCCCACTATGTCTATAGCCACTTTCTGGAAAGGCTCCTCTATGATGGGCAGTGGCCTCAGGGCAGCCCTTCCCCACCCTCTGGCAGGGATCGCAGGACAGGCAATACAGACGGACAGCTGCAAAGATCCCTGGCCAAAAAAAGTTCTGTAACAACCTTCTCCTGGTGCGGTGGATCCCCTGGTGTCCGGCGAGCGGGACATCATGGGCTAGGTACAGCAACCTGCGCCGGTACTTTTGGGGGACCACCAGTTGCCTCTGGATCTTCCAAGGCTCTGCTTTGCGTCTGGGAGCCCACTCCCGGTACAGGAATCCCTTTTCCCACAGGAATCTCTGCCTGCAGCCCTCCCCCAGCTGTGGAGCTGGGCTGAGACTGGCCAGTTCCCTCAGCTTCTGCAAGGAGGGGTCTCTCTGCTGCTCTGCCTGGAATTCTTCCGCTGGGGCAGGGGCGGATGCTACTCCCCCATCCCTGCCTGGCTCCAGCACCCCTGGCCTGTGAGATCTGGTTTTTGGGGGCCCCCTTTCTCTCAGGGTTGGCCCCTGTGGCTCCTGTGACTTTGGCTGGGCCTGTACCCCTGAATCTGGGGAGCGCACCCCTCGTTTTCTTTGGCTACGGGTCAGGACCAGGGCACGAGGGCGTTCACCTTGCCAGTTCTCCAGGTCAGCCCCCATCAGTACATCCGCCGGCAAATGGCTGTGCACGCCCACCTCCTTGGGGCCTTCCTTCTTCCCCCATTTCAGGTGCACCCTCGCCATGGGCACCTTGAAAGGGGTCCCATCAATTCCTGTTATCGTCAGGTGGGAATCAGGTATCATGCAGCCCGGTGCCACCACCCCGGGTCGGGCCAGCGTCACGTCAGCGCCTGTGTCCCAGAACCCCGTGACCTTTTTCCCATCTACTTCGAGGTGTTTGAGACACTTGCTCCACAGAGGTAGTGCCGCCCCCACTCTGTAAACTGACCTCTGAGCATTTGGTCCCCCTGAGGAGCTGGTCTGTGGGGCGGACTCGGCCCAATCCGAGTGCCCATTGTCAGCACCACCCGCCTTGGCCGCCAGCCCCTCTGGCTTCTGGGACCCCACCCAGTTGACTCCATAACCCCCCGGCCTGCTCAACCTGTCTGGGAGCCTGGGGCACTGGGCTGCTCTATGTCCCTTTCGCCCACAGTGATAACAGCCTGGGTCTTGTTGTGTTCCTCGGGCCGGCTGCTCTGTCCGGGCTCTGTTTGGCTCTCTGGGGGGTGGGTGGCCGGCCCCTCTTTCCTGGGCCTGCCCAAGAGGTGGTCCCCTCTGTCGTACAGTCAGGGACTGTGGTCTCTCTGAGATTCTCGGTCTCTCCGGGACTCCCTCTCCCTCCGGGACTCCCTCTCTTTGTGGGGCTCACTTTCAAACCTGGCCCGGCTGTTTGTGAAGTCATCTGCCAGTTTCCCTGCATCGTGTGAGTCCCCCGGCTTCCGGTCCACGAGCCACACCCTCAGGTCAGGTGCGCACATCTCGTAGAATCGCTCCACGACTGCCAGCTCGATCAGGTCCTCTACGGACTGGACTCCCATTCCGAACGCCCACTTCTGGTAGTATTGCCTCAGGCGGGCAGTTGTATCTACACGGGTTTCCTCTGGCCTCTTCTGCGCCTCCTGGAACTTCTTTTTGTACATCTCCGGGGTCAGCCCGAACATATGCAGCAGGGCTTGTTTGAACCGTTCATAGTCCCCAGGCTGCAGCCCCTTCAGCTGGCTGAGCACCGCTGCGGCCTTCTGGCCCAGCAAGCGGGTGAGGTGCCGGAGCCACTCATCTGGGGGAACCTCATGCAACTCACAGGCTCGCTCAAAGGCGGTAAGGAACTCGTCCATGTCCCCTGGGTCCTGACACTGGGCCAGCACACGCGTCTCCAAGTGACTGGCCACCCCGATCCGTCTGGCCCTCTCCCCACTTACCGCAGCTGGGGCCTCTTGGCGTCTCGCCTCTGCCATGGTTCGCTCATGCTCCCGCTCTCGCTCTCTCTCCTCACGCTCTCGCTCTCTCTCCTTCCGTTCTCGTTCTTTCTCCTCCCGCTGTCTCTCTTGTAGCTGGAGCTCGTGCTCACGCTCTCTTTCCCGTTCCTGGCACTCGTGTTCCCTCTGCCGTTCCTGGCGCTCGTGTTCCCTCTGCCGTTCCTGGTGCTCCAGTTCCTTTAATTTCACCTCGAGTTCCAGCCGTCGCAGCTCTGCTGCGGGGGACTGTGCCCGCGATGGACCACCGCTAGCTGAGCGCGACCTGGTGGGCACCGCGTCTGTCTGACGGCGTTGAGCCCCTGCTCCTGTCGAAGAATCCGAAACACTTCCCGAGGCTGACCAGCCACTTTCTGCCGGGACAGACTCTGCCCCCCCAGATCGGTCATTCTCTTCCAGCTGGGCAATCAGCTGAGCCTTGGTCGCCTTCCCCACGGTCAGGCCCCTCTCTCTGCACAGCCCCGCTAGCTCTGCCTTCAGGAGTCGGGTATAATCCATCTCCCCGCTATCTCCCGGGGTATCCACTCACCAGCAGCAGCTGCAGGAATGGCTCTGTTCCCCCTCTGGCTCTGGTGAGACTCCTTCTTTCTCTTGCGCTCAGTCAGCCACTGCTGGGAGCTCATCCGTGGGTGCAGTGCTTCCCACTTCTGACACCAGTGTGATGGGGTTCAGGGGTCCCCCTGCACTGCACCCCATCCGCTGGCAGGAGTGACTCTCACTCAGCAGGTACAACAGAAGGTTTATTAGACAACAGAAGCCCAGTTTCTCACAGAAGCGACAGCACAGCAGCCAGAGACAGTCCTTCCAACCTGTTCTGGGGGGAAGACCCCGAGGGGTGCCCCTCCTGGGTGTAGCTTTCCCCCTCCTCAGGCTGGCTGCCTTCCAGCTCTCCTTTTTCCTCCCTCTAACTGCCGCCCCCGATTCAAAACCCAGCTCAGCTCCTCCCTGCTCTTTGTTCAGGCAGAGGTGTTACCTGCCAGTTGTAGCCCCAGGGTCATCCTTAGCCACTGGGAACTGCTGCTTGCCTCGGACATCCAGCCTGACTCACACATGCACTCCCCCCACTCCATTACACTCCTGGAGCCCATTGGAATTAGTCCCAGAAGGCAGAGGGGCCTACGGGAGGTGTGAGCCACAAGGAGGCTGGCACACTGAAGGGGACACTTCCATGAAAAGCAGTGATGACATATTATCATCTCCTTAAAACAGACGTTGCCTGGTTGTGCAGGGAGAGAGGACGCCGTAGTGGCAGATCCACCAAAGCCCAGCTCATTGCCCAGCTGGAGGAGAATGATCGCTCCTTGGAGTTGGGGCCAGACCCCATGGGGAGCTGCCAGACAGGCCCTGGGGAGACTCCAGACCTCTGCCCAGCTGAGGTTCAGGAAGGGGATGATAACAGCCAGATAAACCTCAGGGCTGCTGGAATCTACATGGCCAGTCACAGCTCCTCCCTGCTGAGCACACACACACACACACACACACACACCCTGCCATGGAGCTGCAGCATCTGGAAATGGAGTTGAGGCTAAAGGAGCTGGAGGACTGGGAACAGGAGCGAAGAGCCCAGGATCAGGAATGCCAAGAAGGGGAAAAGGAGGGACGAGAAGAGGAGAAAACCCATTAGGAGAGAGAGCGAGAGACCAGCAACACGAGTGTGCAAGGGCAGAACTGCAGGCTAAAGTATCTCCTGCGGTGATGAGTCGCAATGGGACATGGGGCCCCAGGCTGCATGTAGCTTTGAGGGGAACATCCTGTCCCTGTTTAGGGCGGCGGAAGACATAGGTGCTTTCCTCACTGCCTTTGAGAAGGCCTGTGTTACACGCGAGGTTAGTCCACTAGAACAGCTACGGCATCTCACTCCCTTGCTGGATCCCAGATGGAAAGGGCTGTACAGCCAGGTGGAAGATTACAGGCCAGGGATTAGGAGCTATCCAAAGGGCCCTGCTACACAAGCTTGGGCTGACCGCGGAAGGGTACTGGGAAAAGTCCCAAAGTGCACAGAGAGCCCCTGAGGAGACGTACCAGGAGCTGGAGCAGCAGCTGGAGCAGTATGCCTGCAAGTGGGCACACGGGGCAGGGGCCCAGACCAATGGGGAAGTGGTTGGTCTGGTGGTGCTGGAGAAGCTGTGTGAGCTCTGCCCGTCTGCTCTGAGAATGTGGCTGAGGACCAGAAGCTGACAGGACGCACAGCACAGGGCAGCTGGTGGATGAGTTTACAGACAGATGCTCTGGGGGTGGTGGGGAGCACCAGAGGGACCAGGACCCAGCAGTGCAGCGCAGAAAAGGAGTCTCCCTGGGCCCCCCCAGCAGGGGCATTCTGGTAAACTCCTTGCTCTCCCCAGGGAGCCAGCCAATGCCAGAACAGGCCAGCTGGCATGAGGAAGCTGACGAGACCTGGTCTGCTGTTGCTGTGTGCAGAAGGGTCATAGACAGGCCCAGTGCCTCAAGTTTCCAGACAGGTTGAGAAGACAGGGCCCTCATGAGGTCAGCTGGGTGGGGTCCAAGTGGCCAGAGGGGCTGGCTGCCCAGGCCAGAGGAGCCCACAGTACAGCCTCAGCTTGGGAGGAGCCAGAGCTACAGGCTAGCTCCTGTGCAGCGCGAGTGCCTCATACCCCTCGAGGTGGATGGGAGAAAGGCCATGGGGTTCTGGGACACGGGCGCGGACGTGACGCTGGCCCAGCCCAGGGTGTTGGCACCGGACCAGATGATGCCCAACTCCCACCTAACCATGATGGGCATAGACAGGATCCTTTTCAAGGCACCCGTAGCAAGGGTGCACCTGAAATGGGGGGCTAAAGAGGGCCCCAAGGAGATGGACATGCATCATTATTTGCTTGCTGATGTACTAATGGGGGGGTGACCTGCAACGCTGTCTGGGTGAACATCATTGGCCCTGGTCAAATTTAGCTACGACAGATCAGGAAACGGATCTTGGAGTTATAGTGGATAGTTCTCTGAAGACATCCACGCAGTGTGCAGCGGCAGTTAGTAAGGCAAATAGGATGTTAGGAATTATTAAAAAAGGGATCGATAATAAGACAAAAGATATCATACTTCCCCTATATAAAACTATGGTACGCCCACATCTCGAGTACTGCGTGCAGATGTGGTCTCCTCACCTCAAAAAAGATATATTGGCATTAGAAAAGGTTCAGAAAAGGGCGACTAAGATGATTAGGGGCTTGGAAAGGGTCCCATATGGGGAGAGGCTAGAGAGACTGGGACTTTTCAGTTTGGAAAAAAGGCGATTGAGGGGCGATATGATAGAGGTATATAAAATCATGAATGGTGTGGAGAAAGTGAATATAGAAAAATTATTTACCTTTTCCCATAATACAAGAACTAGGGGACACCAAATGAAATTGATGGGTAGTAGGTTCAAAACTAATAAAAGGAAATTTTTCTTCACACAGCGCACAGTCAACCTGTGGAACTCCTTGCCTGAGGAGGCTGTGAAGGCCAGGACTCTATTAGGGTTTAAAAAAGAGCTTGATAAATTTTTGCAGGTTAGATCCATAAATGGCTATTAGCCAGGGATAAAGTATGGTGCCCTAGCCTTCAGAACAAGGGCAGGAGATGGATGGCAGGAGATAAATCACTTGATCATTGTCTTCTGTTCTCCTTCTCTGGGGCACCTGGCATTGGCCACCGTCGGCAGATGGGATGCTGGGCTTGATGGACCTTTGGTCTGACCCAGTATGGCCATTCTTATGTTCTTATGTCTTGATCCACAGACAAAGGAGGCAAGGGGTGCTCTCCCCGGGTCTGGAGGAGGATGCCCCACTGGAGCCATGGGGACCTAACTTGGGAGACAGGGAGCCCCCCAAAAGCAGGTTCTCCCAGGCCACTGGTTCTGAATGCAGGCAGGGAGGGGGAAGCAGTTCCTAGCCCTTCCCCGGACACAGAGGTCCAGGCCAAGTTGCAGAGAGACCCCTCCTTGCAGAATCTGAGGGAACCGGCCAGCCTCAGCCTGACCCCAGCACTGGGGAAAGGCTGCAGGGAGAGACTTCTGTGGGAAAACAGATTCTTATACTGGGAATGGGTTCCCACATACAAAGTGGAGCCATGTGGGGTCCGGAGGCAGCTGGTGGTTCCCCAAAAGTATCGGCGCAGGTTGCTGTATCTGGCCTATGATGTCCCACTTGCAGGGCACCGGGGGATCCCACACACCCGGGAGAGGCTGTTACAGAACTTTTTCTGGCCAGGGGTCTTTGCAGCTGTCCATTGGTATTGCTGGACCTGCAACCCCTGCCACAGGGTGTAGAAGGCCCAGGACAAGGGGAAAGCTGCCTTGAGGCCATTGCCCATCATAGAGGAGCCTTTCCAGAAAGTAGCCATGGACATAGCAGGGCCCTGCAGTAAGGCGACCTGTTCTGGGAAGAAATACATCCTGGTGGTGATGAATTTTGCTACTCACTGCCCCAAAAGAGCGGCCCTGACCTGTATCGAGGCTGACGCTGTGGCGGATGCACTGCTATTCATCTTCAGCAGGGTGGAGTTCGCCAAGGATGACCTCACTGAACAGGAGTCCAGCCTTATGTCAGCCTTGCTGCAAAGCTTGTGGGACAAGCGTGGGATTCAGCACATCTAAGCCTCTCCTGTGGGGCTAGTCCCCCAAAAGGATGGGTCACTTCAGTTTTGTGTGGACTATCGCAAGCTCAGTGCTATCACCTTGTTGAATGCCTACCCCATGTATAGGCCTAATGACCTCCTGGACAAGCTCAGGGGATTGTGGTATTTCACCACCATAGACCGGACCAAGCAGTACTGGCAAGAGCCATTGGATCCAGACGCCCGGCTCAAATCTGCTTTCATCACCCCAGTGGCTCTTTGAGTTCCTGGGCCTGCCTTTCAGCCTCCAGGGGATGCTGCCATCTGCCAGCACCTGGTGGACCAGCTGCTGAAGGGGATGGAAGGTTTCGTCCTAGCTTATATCAATGACATTTGTGTCTTCAGCCAAACAGGGAGGAACATGTGTCTCAGGTCAGTCAGGTGCTGGGCCGACTTTAGGGGCCTGGATTGACTATCAAAGCGAGGAAGTGCAAGGTGGAGATGGCCCAGGTGACTTACTGGGGCCACAAGGTGAGCAGCAGCTGCTTAAAGCCAGAGCCAGCTAACGTGGAGGCCGTCAGAGACTGGCTGGTGCCCCAGACTAAGAAGCAGGGCCAGCCCATCATGGGGATGGCGGGGTAGCACCAGAGGTTTGTGTCCCACGTTAGCTTCATTGCAGCCCCCCTCACAGAGCTGTGTAAGAAAGGGAAACCAGGCAAGGTGGTCTGGACCAAGCAGAGCCAGGAGGCCTTCTGTGTGCTGAAGGAGGCCCTGGGCTGGGCCCCAGTGCTGGCAAATCCAGACTTAGACAAGGCCTTCATGGTGTTCATGGATGCCTCAGACGTTGGGCTGGGTGCCATGCTAATGCAGGTGAACGACAAGGGGAAGATACACCCCTATGATGAGATGGGGGTTGCCTCTGTGTGTGTGTGAGTGGCTCACATGGGGGTGGAATTCCTGCTGTCTGTAATCTTGGTGACCAGGCCTGAGGAGCTGTAAACGAGGTAACTAGGTAACATCTCTGCTCAGCTGGGCTCCAGACAAAGGGAGAGGTGGAGCCTGGCTGGTTCTTTGAATTAGAAACCCACTTGGAAGAAGTTGTCTAGATGCTGGACATGAAAAAACCAGGCAGGCCCCAGGCAGGATCTCCAGGCCTGGGATCCCTCTGGGGGATCTCTTCCCCTGAATATAGGTCAGACAGACCACTTCTGGTTGATGTAGTGATGAGTCTGTACCACTCTGGGTCCCTATCATGTAATAAATCTTCTCTTCCGCCGGCTGAGTTAGAGTGTCTCCTGGTTGTGGATGGAATGCAGAGCCTGGGAATCTAGAGAAGTGGTTGTTCCCCACTATTCGGCACTGGTGAAGCCACATCTGAAATATTGTGTCCAGCTTGGGCCCTGCAGTATAGAAAGGATGTGGATGTGCTGGAGCAGATTCAGCGGAGGGCAACAAAAATGATTAAGAGGCTGGAGCAGAAGGCCTATGAGGATAGGCTGAGGGATTTGGGCTTGTTTAGTTTACGGAAGAGAAGAGTGAGGGGTGATTTAATAGCAGCCTTCAACTTCCTGAAGGGGAGCTCTAAAGAGGAGGGTGAGAAACTGTTCTCAGTGGTGTCAGGTGGCAGAACAAGGAGTCATGGTCAGAAGTTGAAGAGGGAAAGGTGTAGGTTAGATATTAGGAAAAACTACTTCACCAGGAGGGTGGTAAAGCACTGAAATGCGTTGCCTAGAGAGGTGATGGATTCTCCATCCCTTGAGGTTTTTAAGTCCCGGCTTGACAAGGTCCTGGCTGGGATGACTTAATGGGGGTTGATCCTACTTGAGACAGGGAGTAGGACTAGATGACCTCCTAAGGCCCCTTCCAGCCCTGGGATCCTTAGATCCATAGACTCCTAGGACTGGAAGGGACCTCAGGAGGTCATCGAGTTCACCCCATCTAAAGCAAGATCAACCCCAGCCAGGAATTCGTCAAGCTGGGACTTAAAAACGCATTACAAGCCCGCCGTGTACCTGAGCAAGAAGCTGCCCGGGAGCAGAGCACCGCGGCCATAGAGAAGGAATGTCTGGCCATGGGGTGGGCTCTGGGGAAGCTGCAGCCGTACCTGTTTGGACGGCGTATCACCATGTACACCGATCACTCACCCCTGACCTGGCTGCAGCACGCGAAAGGGGCCAACGCCAAGCTCCTGCGGTGGAGTCTGCTCCTGCAGGACTACGACATGGGAGGTGGTCCACGTGAAGGGGAACAACAATATCCCAGCCGATGCCCTGTCACACAGGGAGGGCCCCGAACTTCACTGGCTGGCTGAGTGACCCTGCTCAGCTCAGTCTGGAAGGGGGGAGAGATGTGATGGAGTGTGTGTGTGTGTGTGTGTGTGCACGTATCTCATGTGGGGTGTGTGGTCTCTGCTGGTTGTGCCTAGGCCTGGCCAGTTGTAACCTGGGCGACCAGGTAACACCTTTGCTTCCAGGAAGCAGATGAAGAGAGGGGTGGCTGGTTTTTGAATTAGAAGCTGATGCAGTTAGGGGGAGTAGGTGTGGAGGCAGGAGAGGAACAAAAGGGGCCAGTATCTCCAGGCCTGGGGCTTCCTCTGTGGGGGGCCTCCTCCCACCTAAGATGGGTCAGACTATGCTTCTGGTTGCTGTACTGGGGAGTCTGCACCACTTCCTGTCCCCGTTGCCTAATTAACCCTGTTCCACCTGCTGAGTGAGAGTCACTCCTGGCTGCAGAGCACGTGCGGAGCTTGGGGACCCCGAACCCCATTACACATAGGGAAGAGGAATCAGTGCCAGGGTGCTGGGCTCCTCCCACCTGACCAGGGGGCTGCCGGGGGTCAGGTGTGTACCTACAAGTGAGGTGTCCTCTGGGCATACCCTCCAGCATCCCCCACTGTTACCTTCGGAGACCAGATCTTCTGCCGTGGGGCCCTGGCCAGCATTGCTGTAGTGCAGAGCATCTGTTGCGGGGAAGGGGGAGAGAGCAATGGGAGAAAGGACGGGAGATCACTGTGGGGCTGAGGGTGCAGGTCTCTGGGGCTCTGTCAGCCCCGGAACACCCCACCAGGACCCAGCTCACAGCTCTGCCCCTCATCCCACTGCCCAGCCAGGACCCTGATCCCAGCCCTGCCCCTCATCCCACTCCCCAGCCAGGACCCTGATCCCAGCCCTGCACCACATCCCACTGCCCAGCCAGGACCCAGATCCCAGCCCTGGCCCACATCCCACTCCCCCGCCAAAACCCTGATCCCAGCCCTGCCCCACATCCCACTCCCCAGCCAGGACCCCAATCCCAGCTCTGCCCCACATCCCACTCCCCAGCCAGGACCCAGATCCAAGCCCTGCACCACATCCCACTCCCCAGCCAGAACCCTGATCCCAGCACTGCCCCACATCCCACTCCACAGCCAGGACCCCGATCCCAGCTCTGCCCCACATCCCACTCCGCAGCCAGAACCCTGATCCCAGCACTGCCCCACATCCCACTCCACAACCAGGACCCAGATCCCAGCTCTGCCCCACATCCCACTGCCCAGCCAAAACCCTGATCTCAGCCCTGTCCCACTTACCACTCCCCAGCCAGAACCCCGATCCCAGCCCTGTCCCACTTACCACTCCCCAGCCAGAACCCCGATCCCAGCCCTGCTCCACATCCCAGAGCTCCCATTACCTGAGGCCCAATTGTCCCCATTTCTATTCTCCTTCAGGCTGTTCTCACAGTAGGGTCCCTCTGGCGGGGTAGGGGTGTCAGGGGAGAGGAGCCCAGAGGAGACCCTGAGGTCCGCCCCCTTCATAGGGTTACCAACTCTCTGATTGCAGGAAATCGAACAGCCTTGCCTCAGCCCTGCCTGTCTTTCTCGAAGGTCGCACTCCCACCCCAAGGCCATATCCTGCCCGGGTCATGGGCTCCTCCATCACCCTGGGTCACTTCCACCAGGCTGGCATGAGGGGCTGCGGAAAGGTGGGGCTGAAGGGGCGAGGGTCCTTGGGTGTGTGCTCTGGAGATGAGGTGTGCTGGGGAGGTGGGGTGGGGCACAGGAGAGGTTTGCATGTTGAATAGTAACAGAGAGTAAGCCGTGCTAGTCTATACTGGGATGCAGGCTGTGGGAGATGGTTTGGTTGAGGGAGGCAGGTCAGCGAGTGGGCTCAGGGCTGGGGCAGGGGGTTGGGTGGGGGGACCAGGCAGGGTTGTTACCGCTGGACCCTCTGTGCCCCATGCTCAGTTTCAGGTCCCTGTCAGTGTTTTCGTAGTTGTTGCCATCTGGAGCCAGGAGAGAAAAGCAGAGCTGGTGAGTTCCAGCCATAGGACTCTATGACCCCACGTCATGACCCCGTGGGCGCAGCCCCAGCTTCTTCCATTGCCCCTCTCCCTGCCTCCCATGCTGTCCCCTCCCAGCACTTCCTCCCCACCCTGTCACCACCCACTATAGCTCAGCCCCCTCTCTAAGCCTGCTCCCCACCTCTCCAGACACGCACTCACCCTCAGGTGCTGGTTCCTCGTCACTGTCCGGGTGCTCGTACTTCTCCTCATCTGGGGGAGGAAGGGGTGTCAGTGGGGGTCGTGCCCAGCCCATTTTACTATGCCCTGACCCTGAGGGTGAGCTGTCACCTCTTACTCGGGAACAGTTCCTCTTCCCCCATCTGCTGTGGTTCCCATTCCTTGCCAATCACTCCCAGCATCTGGCCAGCACCCTATTTGTGGCCCATGACCCACTTCCTGGCTCTTCCTGCCTGTGGCTGAGCTCCAGCGCTGCCCCATCAGCCCAGCCGTCTGCCAGTGCACCCCTACTCTTGTCTGCACCCTCAAACTCTCTCCTCTTCTGGCTGCATCCCCATTACAGCCCACTCCAGTCTGTGCCCCATCTCCCCGGCCCTGCTGCCCCGTGCTGGGAAAGCTGCCTGGGTGCTGGGGCTGCGCTGGGCTGGGCTGGGCAGGGGCTCACCGCAGGTGGGGGTTGGCTACTCACCCTCTGACTCAACAGCACTGGTGGGTCCCTCTGGAGGGAGTGGCCTCTCCTGCCTTCTTGCAGCCAGCACAACGTTTTCATAGGGGACAGCATCCATCAGCCCCACCCCTGGGAACAGGGGGGCAGGGTCAGCGTGGAGCTCCCAGGAGACGCACAGGGAGGGGAAGGGCATCACGGTGGGAGGGGCGGTCACCCCAGATGGCCTGGGCAGGACCAGGGAGAAGGGGGTCACCCCACTAAGCCTGGAGCAGTCAGCAGGCAGGACATTAGGCACAGCCCCCTGGGTGGTAGGTGAGGGGTCTCTACATTATGACAATGCGTATGATCCAGTTGCATGCTTCAGGGCCATGGCCTGGCACCTCCAGGGTCAGGAAGAAATGTGCCTCTCGTTTTGCACGTGCGTGCGCACACACACACACAAACATGTGCACGCATGCTGGTTGGGGAGCAGACACTGGGTGAGGTGGAACTGTGGGCTGTTGCCAGTGTTGGGGGCTCAGGGGGCTGTTGGGGTACAGGAGGTGCTGGGGTGAGGGGGTGGGAGATGCTCACCAGCAGTGCCTGCACGGGACAGGATGTCCCTGTGGGAGGCAGGGCAGAGTGTGCACTGTGTAGAAACTGTTGGCGTGAAGGGAGGTGTAGGGGTGCAGGGGGAGTTGGGGTGCAGAAGGTGTTGGGAGGCTGGGGCTTTTGGGGGCAGGGGTGTGTGGGCATGCAGGGAGGTATTGGGGAGTTGGGGAGGAGAGAGGTGTTGGGATGGAGGGGGAGCTGGGATGCATGGGTGTTGGGGCATGGGTGAGTTGGGGTACGGGGGTTTTGGGGTGCAGAGGGTGTTGGGGTGCAGGGAGTGTTTAGGCACAGGGAGGTGTTGGGGTGCAGGGATATGTTGGGGTAGGGGAAGTTGGGGTGCAGGGGGTGTTGGGGTGCAATGGGCTGTTTAGGCACAGGGAGGTGTTGGGGTGCAGGGATAGGTGGGGGTGCAGTGATGTGTTGGGGTGCAGGGGGTGTTTAGGCACAGGGAGGTGTTGGGGTACAGGGATATGCTGGGGTAGGGGTGCAGGGGGTGCTGGGGTGCAGTGGGGTGTTGGGGAGCCAGGGCTGTTGGGGTGCAGGGGGTGCCAGGGTGAGGGAGGTGCTGCGGGCAGAGGGTGGGAGCCACTCACCAGCAGTGCCTGCAGGGGAAGGGACGTTCCCATAGGGGGTGTGAGCCCCATTCCCAGTCACCTTGAAAAACCTGGAAGTGCGGCAACCAGCTCTGGGGAATCAGAGTCACAGAGTGTCCGCCCCCCGCCCCGTCAGAAACCCTGGCTGCCCTGCCCCCGCTGCTCCCAGAGGCACCCCCAGACTTGAGCAGGCCAGAGACATCCTGCACACCCCAGACCCCTCAGGCAGGGGCCTCCTGCTCTCAGCAGCCCCTCCCCACAGCGCACACAGACCCCCCCCCCGGCTCCCAGTGACAGCCCTCGACCCCCGCACAGACCTTCCCTTCCCCTTGCCCCAGTCACCTCCTGCCTGGATCAGCCCAGCGTTTCCTCCTCCTCCTGCTCCGCAGGGCTGCAAGGGGACAGCACAGGGTGGAGAGGGGCCAGTGGGCAGCTGTCTGCCCCAACCCCCAGTTCCCCCTCTCTGCCCCCAGCCCCTAACCACCGCTCTCTGCCCCCAGCACTCAGTGTCCCTCCCAACACCAGCCTCCTCCCCCAAACCCCAGTGCCACCCAGCCCCTGGACAACCCCCAGTGCTCTTGCCCCTCAGCCGGCCCCACCCCCCTCCAGTGCCCCTCTGCCACCCAGCACCTCAACCCAGCACCTGTTTCCCTTTGCACCCCAACCTCCACTCCCCACCGCCATGTCACCCCACAGAGGGGATGCCTCTCCAGAGCGCTGGGAGCCAGGACAGCTGAGCCCTGTTGCACCCACCTGCTCCAGACCACAGGCCAAAGGCTAGGCCTAGGGGCAGACACTGGGGGTGTCCCTGGCCCCACACTCACCACGGTGGATCCAGCAGTATCCAAACAGGGAGGTCAGGCCAAGAGCAACGTACCCCAGTGCTGTGGCCCCCACGATCCAGGGCTGCCACTCTCCTGCATAGAGACATCGTCAGGGGCCTGGCCTCACCCCACATGCCCCTTGCTCCTGCCCCAGCCCCACCCACCCCCTAACTCCCCCTACCCCTGGGCAGAGACATCGTCAGGGCCTTGGCCTCACCCCACATGCCCCCTGCTCCTGCCCCAGCCCCTCCCACCCCCTACCCCTGGGCAGAGACATCGTCAGGGGCCTGGCCTCACCCCACATATCCCCTGCTCCTACCCCAGCCCCACCCACCCGCTAATTCCCCCATCCCCTGGGCAGAGACATCGTCGGGCCCTGGCCTCACCCCACATGCCCCTTGCTCCTGCCCCAGCCCCTCCCACCCCCAACTCCCCCCAACCCTGGGCAGAGACATTGTCAGGGGCCTGGCCTCACCTCACATGCCCCCTGCTCCTGCCCAGCCCCACCCACCCCCTAACTCCCCTCTTCCCTGGGCAGAGACATCGTCAGGGCCTGGCCTCACCCCACATACCCCCTGATCCTGCCCCAGCCCCAGCCACCCCCTAACTCCCCCCACCCCTGGGCAGAGAAATCGTTAGGGGCCTGGCCTCACCACACATACCCCCTGATCCTGCCCCAGCCCCAGCCAACCCCTAACTCCCCCCTCCCCTAGGCAGAGACATCGTCGGGGCCTGGTCTCACCCCACATGCCCCTTGTTCCTGCCCCAGCCCCTCCCACCCCCTAACTCCCCCCTCCCCTGGGCAGAGACATTGTCGGGGCCTGGCCTCACCCCACATACCCCCTGATCCTGCCCCAGCCTCTCCCACCCTCTAACTCCCCCATCCCCTGGGCAGAGACATCGTCAGGGCCTTGGCCTCACCCCACATGCCCCCTGCTCCTGCCCCAGCCCCTCCCACCCCCTACCCCTGGGCAGAGACATCGTCAGGGGCCTGGCCTCACCTCACATATCCCCTGCTCCTGCCCCAGCCCCTCCCACCCCCTAACTCCCCGCTTCCCTGGGCAGAGACATTGTCAGGGGGTTGGCTTCACCACACATACCCCCTGATCCTGCCCCAGCCCCAGCCACCCCTAACTCCCCGCTTCCCTGGGCAGAGACATCGTCAGGGGCCTGGCCTCACCCCACATACCCCCTGCTCCTGCCCCAGCCCCAGCCACCCCCTAACTCCCCCTACCCCTGGGCAGAGACATCGTCAGGGGCCTGGCCTCACCCCACATACCCCCGGCTCCTGCCCCAGCCCCAGCCCCACCCACACGCTAATTCCCCCCACACAGTCACTCTGCCCCCTCCCTGTGCAGCTGTGACCACCCCACACGCTCCCTTTGCTCCCTCTCTGTTCAGGCTGTTACCCCTCCCACAATCGCTCTGCCCCCTACCAGTGCAGGATGTGACACCCCACCATAGTCACTCTGCCCACTACTTGTGCAGGATGTGACCCCCACAAACACCTCGCTTTCTACCTCTACAGGCTGTGACCCCACCAGTCACCCTGCCTCCTCCGTATGCAGGGTGTGACCCCCCAGCCCAGTCACATGACTGGATTTTTGTGTTGGGTATGGGGGCCATTTTATGTGCCCAGTGTATATATTGCACCCAAATATTGTGCTGGGGGACCATGCGAGGTTCCTAATGAAAGTGGAGGATGTCCTGAATTTGTGTAGGTGACTTACATGTCCTTATCATGTGTGTGGGTGAAGTTGTACTTTTGAGTTCTGTGGTTGTATTAGCAATACAAAACAGCAGTCATGTAGCACTTTAAAGACTAACAAAATAATTTATTAGGTGATGAGCTTTCGTGGGACAGACCCACTTCTTCAGATCATAGCCATACCAAACAGACTCAATATATAAAGCACAGAGGTCCAAAAATTGTTATCAAGGTTGGCAAATCAGAAGAGCAGAGGGGCGGCAGGAGACGGGTGTTGGGTGAGGGAAGTTAAGAATTATATAAAACAAATTATGTAAAAGAGTCCTTATAATGGGCCAGGTAATTACTGAAGAAGTGGGTCTGTCCAACGAAAACTCATCACCTAATAAATTATTTTGTTAGTCTTTAAAGTGCTGTGTGACTGCTGCTTTGTTAGTCTTTAAAGTGCTGCGTGACTGCTGCTTTGTTAGTCTTTAAAGTGCTGTACGACTGCTGCTTTGCTAGTCTTTAAAGTGCTGCGTGACTGCTGTTTTGTTAGTCTTTAAAGTGCTGCGTGACTGCTGCTTTGTTAGTCTTTAAAGTGCTGTACGACTGCTGCTTTGTTAGTCTTTAAAGTGCTGCGTGACTGCTGTTTTGTTAGTCTTTAAAGTGCTGTACGACTGCTGCTTTGTTAGTCTTTAAAGTGCTGCGTGACTGCTGCTTTGTTAGTCTTTAAAGTGCTGCGTGACTGCTGCTTTGTTAGTCTTTAAAGTGCTGTACGACTGCTGCTTTGTTAGTCTTTAAAGTGCTGCGTGACTGCTGTTTTGTTAGTCTTTAAAGTGCTGCGTGACTGCTGCTTTGTTAGTCTTTAAAGTGCTGTACGACTGCTGCTTTGTTAGTCTTTAAAGTGCTGCGTGACTGCTGCTTTGTTAGTCTTTAAAGTGCTGTACGACTGCTGCTTTGTTAGTCTTTAAAGTGCTGTGTGACTGCTGTTTGTTAGTCTTTAAAGTGCTGTGTGACTGCTGCTTTGTTAGTCTTTAAAGTGCTGTGCGACTGCTGTTTTGTTTCGATAGGATACAGACTAACGCAACTATCTCTCTGTCACTGTATTAGCAATGTTTACTGCTAAGCTTCACAACAGGAGTTGTGAACTCAGCCCCAACCAGAACATTGGGCTGAACAATAGGGTGGAAACCAGGTGCCCAGATATTGAATCCACATCTCAGAAACTTGGGATTTGTCAATGGAACACAGCCCACTGGCCAGGTGAGCTGGGCTGAGCAGAGCAGTTGAAATCAGATGCCCAGACATCCTTCCACCCGCTATGTAAATGACGGGGGCGTGCTGGCAAAACCAGCGGCCAATGGCATTTTGCCACAGCGGCTCAGCTGGGTCAGGTGACTTTGACCCTCCAGGGCCTGATGGGAAGGAGAAAGGGCTTTGTCCCTGTGCTGGAGTGGGGGTTAAGTGTGTGTCTCACACAGGGTGGGGGGGCTCCTGCTGGGGTAACCTGGCGTCCAGATGACACCTCTGAGCTGCAGACAAAGGAGGAGGTGGAGCCTGAGGGGTGTGAATTGGAACTGGGAGTTGGAAGCAGTGAGTCTGGGCTGGGAGAGAGAGAGACAAAGGAGGGGGCCAGGCCCCAGCTTTGGGGGTCCCTCGGGGCCTCCTCTCCCCAGCCTGGATGGGACTGGCTGTCTCTGCCGGCTGTATTGACTCCTCTGTACGATGCTGTGTCCTGTCGGTTAATAAACCTGCTGTCCTGCTGCTGAGTGAGAGTCACTCCTGTCTTCAGATGGGTGCAGAGCCTGGGGATCCCTGAACCCCATCACAGTCCCCGCACCAAGAGAGAACCATGATGTGGACTTAGCTGTGTCCATCTTGGACTTTTGTCTTCTGGTACCTGTACCTGTCTCCAAGAGTCCATGTTTCAGCATGTTGACACCAGTGGGCCAGATCTACAATTCTCCAGTAATTTAAAACTATGTACCTGGAATTGTACCCTTTAAGGAATGGTCTTTCAGAGACTTTCAACGATCAGCATGGAACGTCTTTGGCCTGCATCAATAGCTGTAATTGATGTATGTAAAGTATCGCTTCAACCATTTTTCTCTCTAACCCTGTTCTTTCTTTTTTGTTAATAAACCTTAGATGGATTGGGCAGCTTGGTGCTTTGGGTAAGATCCAAATATATATTGACTGGGGACTATGGCTGGATCCTTTGGGGCTTGCAAGACTCTGTGTGGTGTTGGTGAAATAAGTATTAGGAACTGCTCCCCTGACTGTGGGGGTTGCTGGTCTGGGCTGGTACAGTAGTAGTAGTAGGCATCCTTCAGTCTGCATGGACTATGGATCGCGCCCTTTATAGTTTCAATTGAGGACTTCATTTACAGCGTCTACTGTGACTATGAAGACCCACACGAGAGTGACAGTCCTTGCTGCATCTCTTGCAGATGTAGTGGGTGTCTGGCAAGTCCTTATTGTGCTTTCTGTGCGCTCACTTCTCCTCTGCTAGCTGTCTGATCTTCATCTCGCCCTTCTGAAGGCCCTTGTGTAACCCCTGCCTCCATCTGCCACGGTCATCTGCTAGTTCTTCCCAGTTGTCCAGCTCGATGTCTACCTCTCTGAGGTCTCTCTTGCAGACATCTTTGTAGCGCAGCTGGGGGCGTCCGGGAGGTCTTTTGCCAGAGGCTAGCTCACCATGCAGGATGTCTTTTGGAATCCTTCCATCCTTCGTCCTGTGGACATGGCCAAGCCAGCAGAGTCGACGCTGCCTGAGGAGGGTGTGCATGGTTGGGATTCCAGCTTGCTCGAGGACGGCCGTGTTGGTCACTCTGTCCTTCCATGATATTCCAAGGATGCACCTGAGGCAGCGCAAGTGGAAGACGTTCAGCCTCTTTTCCTGGAGGGCATACAGCGTCCAAGTCTCGCTGCCATAAAGGAGGGTGCTGAGGATGCAGGCTCTGCAGACTTGCATTTTGGTGTGAGTGTACAGCTTGTTGTTATTCCACACTCTCTTGCTGAGTCTGGACAGAGTTGTGGCCGCTTTTCCGATCCTCCTATTTAGCTCAGTGTCCAACGACAGGGTGTCAGTGATGGTGGACCCGAGGTAAACGAACTCGTGGATGACCTCTAACGTATAGTTGTCAATTCTGATTGATGGGGATTCAGCAACATCCTGACCGAGTATGTTTGTCTTCTTTAGGCTGATGGTAAGCCCAAAGTCCTTGCTGCATGCTTTGGAGAACTGATCCAGCAGTTTTTGAAGCTGGTCTTCTGTGTGTGACACTACGGCAGCATCGTCTGCGAACAGCATGTCTTTGATGAGGACTTCCCGCACCTTAGACTTAGCTTTCAGCCTTGCAAGATTAAACAGTTTCCCATCAGATCTTGTGCGCAGCAAGATGCCCTCTGTTGAAGATCCAAAGGCATGCTTCAGGAGGAGTGCGAAGAAGATCCCGAACAATGTCGGAGCAAGCACGTGTCCTTGTTTGACGCCGCTCCTGATTCTGAAAGCATCCGATAAAGTGCCGTCATATTGGATGGTTCCTCTCATGTCTTCGTAGGCTGGTACAGCAGCTGGAGAAACTGTGGGGTTGCTTGTGTGGTTTCTGGCTGGCCAGTGGGGCTGGCAGAAGTACTCTTGGGCTGGTTGTATTTGTCTTAGTGAGAAGGAAATCCCAGCCTGGGCTGTACATGGCCCAGATTGAAGCAAAGTTACCCTGGATGATGTCCTTGGCTGTGCCCAGAAACACCATCATATTACATCTCCCAGGGTGACTCTGCTCTCTGTTTGTGCAGGGTGTGATCCCTCTGTGATGGGGTGGGGGGGTGCATGTGACACTCAGGCTGGATGTGTGTGAGACAAGCAGAGCAGCTCCCAGCGGCTAAGGATGACCCTGGGGCTATAACCTAGGCTGGCAGGTAACACCTCTGCCCTGAACACAGAGCAGGGAGGAGCTGAGCTGGCTTTGAATCGGAGGCGGCAGTTAGAAGCTGATGGGAGAGGGAGCTGGAAGGAGCCAGCCTGGCTGTGGGGGAGCTACACCCCAGAGGGGCACCCCTCGGGCTTCTCTCCCCAGGACGGGTTGGCATGACTGTCTCTGCTGGCTGTAGTGACTCTTCTGTGAGAAACTGGGCCTCTGTGGCCTCATCAACTTCCTGTTCTACCTGCTGAGTGAGAGTCACTCCTGCCTGCGGACGGGGTGCAGTGCCTGGGGACCCCTGAACCCCATCACACCCCCTGACACACAGTCACTCTCCTCCCTACCTGTGTGGGCCGTGACACAGCTGGACTTTTATATTGGGTCTGAAAACCATTTTAATGTCCACTGTGGCTATCGGCCCCAAATATTGTGCTGGGGGGGAGGCGGGGCGTAAGGTGTCAAATGAAAGCTGATGATGACCTGAATGGCTACTGGTGTGTCTGTGTGGTGTGTGTAGGTAAAGTTATAGATTTTAGCTCTGCAGCTGTGTGAGAAATGTCTCAGTGCTCAGGCTCAGAAAGGGAGGTGGGACTCCACCCCAGCCAGGACAATAGACTGAGCAAAGGCCCAGATGCCCAACACCCATTTTGTGATGTGGGGTTTTCCCACTGGGACTGCAAGGAGTGGAAACTCAGCCCCGTGACCTTCCTGGTCAGGTGGTGAGATGAGGCCTATGGAGAAGAATGGAATTTTCTCTCTGCATATGAAAAGCTGTAAGATGGGCCATGGCAGGGACTGTCTTTGCTGTTCAGTCCTCAGGAGCTAAGCCTGTCTGGAGTGGGGGCCCCGCCCTCAGAGGGATGATGTGGATTTAGCAGTGTCCATATTGGATCTTTTGTCCACATCCCAGCACATGGACCCCAGCGACTGGATCTACAATGCTCCAGTAACTGAATCTAAGTAACCTGATGTGAACTTTCAGAGACTTTCAAGAATCAGCAAATAAGATCGCTGGCCTGCATCAATAGTAATGACTGATGTACGTAAAGCAATTACAATAGCAATAACGATTCTTCTCCCCAGCCCTGTTCTTTCTTTCTTTACTAGTAAATCTTTAATATTAGATCTAAAGAATTGGTGAGTGTGTTATTTAGGTCAGATCCAAGTCTATATTGACCAGGGTCTGGGGCTGGGCCCTTTGGGGTCTGGAGGAATCTGTGTGGTGTTGGGTGAAACAAGCTTAAGAGGCTCTCACCTTAAGTTGGGGGTTGTTGTTCGGGGCTGGTAGAACAGCTCAGAAGTCTGTGGGTTTGCTTGTGTGACTTCTGGCTGGCCAGTGGGGCTGGCAGAGGTGCTGTTGTGGCTGGTTGGATTTGCCTTAGTGAGAAGGAAATCCCAGCCTGGGGCTGTAAGTAGCCCGGATTTTAAGCAAACATACCTGGATTGATTTCTCTAACTGTGCCCAGAAACACCGTCCTGTTACTTCCCCTCCATAGTCACTCTGCCCCCAACCTGTGCAGGCTACGACCCTGCCCCCCATAGTCACTCTGCCCCCAGCCTGTGCAGGCTACGACCCTGCCCCCCATAGTCACTCTGCCCCCAACCTGTGCAGGCTACGACCCTGCCCCCCATAGTCACTCTGCCCCCAGCCTGTGCAGGCTACGACCCTGCCCCCCATAGTCACTCTGCCCCCTACCTGTGCAGGCTACGACCCTGCCCCCCATAGTCACTCTGCCCCCAGCCTGTGCAGGCTACGACCCTGCCCCCCATAGTCACTCTGCCCCCAGCCTGTGCAGGCTACGACCCTGCCCCCCATAGTCACTCTGCCCCCAACCTGTGCAGGCTACGACCCTGCCCCCCATAGTCACTCTGCCCCCTACCTGTGCAGGCTACGACCCTGCCCCCCATAGTCACTCTGCCCCCAGCCTGTGCAGGCTACGACCCTGCCCCCCATAGTCACTCTGCCCCCAGCCTGTGCAGGCTACGACCCTGCCCCCCATAGTCACTCTGCCCCCAACCTGTGCAGGCTACGACCCTGCCCCCCATAGTCACTCTGCCCCCAGCCTGTGCAGGCTATGACCCTGCCCCCCATAGTCACTCTGCCCCCAACCTGTGCAGGCTACGACCCTGCCCCCCATAGTCACTCTGCCCCCAGCCTGTGCAGGCTACGACCCTGCCCCCCATAGTCACTCTGCCCCCAGCCTGTGCAGGCTACGACCCTGCCCCCCATAGTCACTCTGCCCCCAACCTGTGCAGGCTACGACCCTGCCCCCCATAGTCACTCTGCCCCCAGCCTGTGCAGGCTACGACCCTGCCCCCCATAGTCACTCTGCCCCCTACCTGTGCAGGCTACGACCCTGCCCCCCATAGTCACTCTGCCCCCAGCCTGTGCAGGCTACGACCCTGCCCCCCATAGTCACTCTGCCCCCAGCCTGTGCAGGCTACGACCCTGCCCCCCATAGTCACTCTGCCCCCAACCTGTGCAGGCTACGACCCTGCCCCCCATAGTCACTCTGCCCCCTACCTGCATGGGCTATGACTCCCAGCTCCACAGAGTGGCTGTGGTTGCCCCGCTCACAGTGATAGGTTCCAGCCTGGTTGGGCATCACAGCTGGCAGCACCAGGGCTGCCTCAGTGCCCAGGGTGAGCTGAAACATGTAGGCTCCCCAGCGCCGAGCTGCCAGCTCTACAAGCACATTCCACGAGTCCCCTGGGCCCAGCTGCTTCCAGGCAAGGTAGCCTTGGACCCAGGCATCCGGCATGGAGTCCCTGCAGGAGAGCCAGGCTGTGTCCCCCTCCTGCACCAGAAGCGACAGCTCCCCTGTGGGGCAAAGGGACAGTCAGGGTTGAGGAGGCCCTGGGAGGCTGTAGGGCAGGAAGGCAGGAGCAGAGGGCAGGAGGCGATGGGGACATGGGGTCTCGGGTGGGAATAGGGCCGCCAGGCATCCGCTTTTTGATTGGAGCACCCAGCCAAAAAGACATCCTGGTCAGCTGCTGACCCAGTGCAGTGGGGTTGACAAGCTCCCTGCTCACCTCCCCAGAGCAGTTCCTAGGCACAGGGATGACCAGGAACTGTGGCCAATGGAGGCCGCAGGGCCAGCACTGCAGAGCCCCCTGACAACTACGTCTGGGAGCTGGAGGAATGTGTGGTTTGCTTCTGCCCCAGACCCTGCACTCCGCACCTCCTTCTGCGCAGTGAACCCTCATCCCCAGCCAGAGATGTCACCCCCTGCTGCACCCCAGCACAGAGCTCCAGCCAAGAACTTCTCATACACTGAACCCTCAGCCCCAGCCCCAGCCCACCACCCCCTCGCACCCCCAACACCTCACCCCAGCCGCTGTGCCCAGCTAACACACCAGCCAGAGCCACCACCCCCTGCTGCACCCCAACCCTCTGCCCCAGCCAGGTGAAAATGAGTGTGAGCGAGTGGAGAGGAGTTGGGGAGCGAAGGGAGTGGGGGGCAGGGCCTCGGAGCAAGGGTGGGGTCTCAGGGCGGGGGGCGCGGCGAGGGTGCCAGGTTTCCTTCAGTGAGCAGGCCTGGTAGGGGCCATGGCAGGGTCCCTCACCCCCCAGGCGCAGGTGCACAGTCCAGCTCTGGTTCCCGTCCTGGCACCGGTACCGCTTGGCGTCCTTTGGGCCCAGCTCCAGAATGAGCAGGCTGTTGCCGATGCGCCTGTGCCGGGAGCCATTGAACACAAGCGGATGGGTCTTGTCGTCTGCATCCCAGAACCAGTTCACGGTGGCAGACGCCTCACTGGCCTTTGCCCCGGAGCAGGGCAGTTCGATCTGCCCCCCTGGGCTCCCGGCGACGTACAGCTCCCCTGGCAGGGGTGAGAGAGGGCTCAGACTGCATCCAGCTCCTGTCTGCTCCTGCCTCCGCCTCCGCCTCTGCCTCTGCCTTGCCCCTGGCACCTGCCTCCGAATCAGCCCCCCGCCTGCCCTCTGGGGCAGCCGCCACCCCTAAATCAGCCCCCTGCCTGCCCTCTGGGGCGGCCCCCATCCCTAAATTAGCCCCCCGCCTGCCCTCTGGGGCGGCCCCCACCCCAAATCAGTGTCCCCCGCCCTCTGGGGCGGCCCCCACCCCTAAATCAGCCACCTGCCTGCACTCTGGGACAGCTCCCAACCCTAAATCAGCCCCCTGCTTGGCCTCTGAGGCAGCCCCCACCCCTAAATCAGTCCCCCACCTGCCCTATGGGGTGGACCTCCCTCAAATCAGCCCCCCGCCTGCCCCCTGGGGCATCACCCAACTCTAAATCAGCCCCCCGCCTGCCCTCTGGGGCAGCCCCCACCCCTAAATCAGCCCCCTGCCTGCCTTCTGGGACATCCCCCAACCCTAAATCAGCTCCCACCTCCTGCCCTCTGGGGCAGCCCCCATCCCTAAATCAGCCCCCCACCTCCTGCCCTCTAGGACAGCCCCCACCCCTAAATCAGCCCCCCCCCAAGTCAGCCCCCCGCCTGCCCTATGGGGCAGACCCCCCCCCCAAATCAGCCCCCTGCCTGCCCTCTGGGGCATCCCCCAACCCTAAATTAGCCCCCCACCTCCTGCCCTCTGGGGTGGCCCCCAACCCTAAATCAGCCCCCACCTCCTGACCTCTGGGGCGGCCCCCACCCCTAAATCAGCCCCCACCTCCTGCCCTCTGGGGTGGCCCTCAACCCTAAATCAGCCCCCCACCTCCTGCCCTCTGGGGCGGCCCTCAGCCCCAAGGTGGGGCTGCCCACAAATGCTGGTGCCAATCAAGCCCCTCACGGGGACCTGAGATGCAATGACACTCATCCCTTGCTCTATGGGTGCAGTGGGTCCCCACCCTTCTGCCTGTGGGTGAAAGCTCATGGGAGGGATGCTGAATTCCCACTAAAACAGGGCTAGAAGTCTCGGGCCGGGGAAGGAGTGGCAGCAGGGGCGTTGCTTTTGAAAGGTGAAAGAACCTTGAGTTGGGGGGAGGTTAAAGGCTGGGGGCAATTTGGGGCCAAGAGTGGGAGGGAGGGTTAAGAGCTGGTGGCAGGTAGGGTCAGTGGGGTGGGTGGGGGGTTAAGGCTGGTGCAGGTTGGGCGTGTGGCCAGTGGCAGGGAGGGGGGCCCAGGCTGTGGTGGGTTAGGTCTGCAGGCCCAGCGGGGTGGGGGTGTCAAGCAGCCATGGGCTATTTGGGGGTGGGGGGCTCAGGATGCCGTGGGGCCAGTCTGCAAGGCCGGTGGGGGGATCAAGGCTGCCATGGGCGGGGCTGCGGGACCAGTGGTCGTCAGGCTGCTAGGGCTGCTCGGGGTGGGGTTTAAGGCTGCTGTGCTGTAGTGGGGGATACGTGTGTGTGTGTGTGTGTGTGTGTGTGTGTGTGTCACAGAGGGTGTGGGGCTCTGCTGAGGGTAACCTGGCGACCAGGTGACACCTCTGGGCTGCAGACAAAGGAGGAGGTGGAGCCTGAGGGGTTTGAATTGGAACTGGGAGTTGGAAGCAGTGAGTCTGGGCTGGGAGAGAGAGAGACAAAGGAGGGGCAAGGCCCCGGCTCTGGGGGCCCCTCGGGGCCTCCTCTCCCCAACATGGATGGGACTGGCTGGCTCTGATTGCTGCACTGACTCCTCTGTACGATGCTGTGTCCTAATAAACCCGCTGTTCTGCTGCCGCGTGAGAGTCACTCCTGCCTGCGGATGGGGTGCAGAGCTTGAGGACCCCTGAACCCCATCACACTGGTGTCAGGGGTGGGATGTTCTGCACCCTGAGGATGGAGCATCCAGCAGTAAGTGACGGGGGCCCAGGAGGAAGAAGGGGGCCAGCGAGACCCAGGTGTGCTGACGGGCAGGGAGGTGCAGTTCCCCAAGGCGGAGGGGTCTGTGGCTGAACCCGAGCAACTGCAGTCATGGTCCTTGAGAGGGGGTGTCACACCCGAGGAGGGGTTACTCCTGGGAGTCCATCGGAGTCGGCCCCAGAAGGCGGAGGGGCCTACAGCCTAACCCCGGGGAGCTTGTGACCCGCAAGGAGTCTGGCACACTGAAGGGATTCTTCTGGGGATTGTGGTGCAGAGGGCGTCAGCCTGAGAGCCTGCAACCATGCTCAGCAACTCCTCTGTGAAGCAGCAACGCCTGGAAACTGAATGGAGATTAAAGGAGCTGGACAAGGCAGCGTTTATGTGCAGTGGCAGAGCTGAGGGTTAAGGAAACTCCTGCAGAGGTGAGCCCAGATCCGGCAGGGAACCCGGGACTGCCTGGAGCTCTGAACCGAGTGGCCTGCCACAGCTCAAGGAGGGAAGGGGCGATTCCAACCCATCGTCTACTGGTGGCCAAGACAGATCTGCGAAGAGTTTTCCAGGCCTGGGCTGAGGAAGGTGCCTGTGTGTCTGTGCAGGAAAGCAGCTTGTTCACTGGGAATGGCAAGTTGTCTGTGAGAGAAGCTGCTCCACCTTCTGTGTGTGTGTGGAGACCAGCCAGGGGGCTGGGACAAAGGAGAGAGTGTCTCCAATTGTCTGTCTGTGTTGAACAGCAGCAGCAGCCTGGGGAGAGAGCAGAGCCTGCATTTGGAAAAGGTGCCAAGGAGGAAACTAGTCCGTTGTCTGAGGAAGATTCACCAGCCTGGGGTGGCTGGAGAAGGAACCACCAGGAAAGAGCATCCCAGGTGTGACTCTGAATCCAGCCATGGGGGCTGGAACAGAGGGAATGGCTCTGGGATGGGCAGTGGCATCCATGATAAGGACGCTGGTCCTTGGTGCAGAAAAGGTGTTTCTGCTTCCAGGGAAGTGAATTCTTTGTCTGAGCCTGTGGGGGCTCGAGATGGGGCCAAGATCCCAGAGCTGGATCTGAGTGCAGCTGAAGCCCAGATGGGAAGTGGGCCTCCTCTGTGTCTCTCAGGGAGGGTAATGTTTTAACTCGGTCTGATCCAGTTAGTATCATCAGAGAATCCCAGACACCAGAAGATGCTGGGACTGACTCCAACAGACTCTCAGAAGAACCCCTTCGTCAGTGTGACACCTGGTCTCAAGGGCCATGACCACACTCTGTTGGGAAGAACTCATTCAGCATTGATTGTAATGGGTTTTTCACTGTCAGTCTGTTGGGTACAATGTCCATTTTCTTGCATTTGGAGAGAAAGATGACGTCTGTTTAGATCTGGGAGAGTATTTTCATGTAGTTGATGGATCTCCATTCCAAATGGCTAAAAGTAGTGCCTTGCATGTTGAATAGTAACAGAGCCAAGAACAGAACACCAATGGTCATCACCTGCAGCCCCCAACTCAGACCACTGCAACGCATCATTAAAGACCTACACTCTATCCTTAATCAGGATGCCACACTCCAGAAGACCCTAGGTGACAGGCATGTTCTCTCCTACAGACACCTCCCAACCTTATGAGGATCCTCACGATCAGCCACAGTCTATACCGCAGGAACACCAGTCCTGGAACCTTTCCCTGCAACAAAGCCCGCTGCCAGCTTTGTCCACATATCTTCTCTGGAAATACCATCACTGGACCTAACCAGGTTACTCACAGAATCACGGGCACTTTCTCATGCTCCTCTACTAACATCATATATGCCATCATGTGCCGACAATGCCCAGATGCTTTGTACATTGGACAGACTGGCTGTACTGACTCCTCTGTACGACGCTGTGTCCTGTCAGCTAATAAACCCACCATTCTCCTGCTAAGTGAGAGTCACGCCTGCCTGCAGATGGGATGCAGAGCTTGGGGACACCTGAACCCCATCACAGCTGCCGGTGCCAGTCTACGGGGCCGGAGGGATGTTAAGGGTGATGTGGTTTGGGTCCGGCTGCCAGGGCCGGTCTGCGGGGCCAGTTGGTGGGAGAAAGGGGTTAAGGCTGCCGGGGCCAGTCTGCGGGGCTGGTCGGGGTGGGGATGGGCATTAAGGCTGCCGGGGCCAGTCTGCAGGGCTGATCGGGGGGATGGGCTTTAAGGCTGCCGGGGCTGGTCTGTGGGGCCTGTTGTGGAGGACAGGGGTTAAGGCTGCAGGGCTGCTCTGCAGGGCTGGAGGAGTGTTAAGGCTGCCACAGGTTGGGTCAGGCTGCCGGGGCCGGTCTGTGGAGTCCGTTGTCGGGGGCGGGGGTTAAGGCTGCCAGGGCCATTCTGCAGGGCTGCAGGGGTGTTAAGGCTGCCATGGGTTGGGTCAGGCTGCCGGGGCCGGTCTGTGGGGCCGATCGGGGGGGCGGGGGTTAAGGCTGCCAGAGCCAGTCTATGGGGCCCGTTGTGGGGGACAGGGGTTAAGGCTGCCAAGGCCGTTCTGCAGGGCTGGAGGGGTGTTAAGGCTGCCATGGGTTGGGTCAGCTGCCAGGGCCAGTCTGTGGGGCCGAGGGGGTGTCAGGCTGCCATGGGTTGGGGCCACAGGGCAGGCGGGGCATGAGTCAGAGTACGGCAGGTTGGAGCTGCGGGGAGTAGGGAAAGCTCATATTAGCAGGGGGAGTTCCCACGTCGAGTGAACAAAGGTAGGTATATGTGTCCCTCGTTTAAGTGAGTACTTGTAAATAAAGTACTCGTTTAACAAGGGATGAGTGTACTGCCGCTGGTAGGACAGGAGTCGGTGCAGCTGCCCAAGACAGATGAAATCCTGGCTGAAGAGAGCCCTGGCAGGGCTCGCATGGCAATGGGACGAGCTCTCTGGAGCTTCTAGCTGTGTCTACACGTGCACGCTACTTCGAAGTAGCGGCACTAACTTCGAAATAGCGCCCGTCACGGCTACACGCGTCGGGCGCTATTTCGAAGTTAACTTCGACGTTAGGCGGTGAGACGTCGAAGTCGCTAACCTCATGAGGGGATCGGAATAGCGCCCTACTTCGACGTTCAACGTTGAAGTAGGGACCGTGTAGACGATCCACGTCCCGCAACGTCGAAATTGCCGGGTCCTCCATGGCGGCCATCAGCTGGGGGGTTGAGAGATGCTCTCTCTCCAGCCCCTGCGGGGCTCTATGGTCACCGTGTGCAGCAGCCCTTAGCCCAGGGCTTCTGGCTGCTGCTGCGGCAGCTGGGGATCTATGCTGCAGGCACAGGGTCTGCAACCAGTTGTCGGCTCTGTGGATCTTGTGTTGTGTAGTGCAACTGTGTCTGGGAGGGGCCCTTTAAGGGAGCGGCTTGCTGTTGAGTCTGCCCTGTGACTCTGTCTGCAGCTGTGCCTGGCACCCTTATTTCGATGTGTGCTACTTTGGCGTGTAGACGTACCCTCGCAGCGCCTATTTCGATGTGGTGCCGCGCAACGTCGAAGTTGAACATCGACGTTGCCAGCCCTGGAGGACGTGTAGACGTTATTCATCGAAATAGCCTATTTCGATGTTGCTACATCAAAATAAGCTATTTCGATGTTGGCTTCACGTGTAGACATAGCCTCTGAGGCAGAGATGGCCAGGAGCTGCCGGCGTGACAGATGGGTTCCACTCTGAGCCTAGCAGACGGCCTCTTGTACAGTGTTCCCCAGGTGTTCTGCAGACAGATGTTATTGTTTTGTGTCCCATGGGCTCAAAGAGTCGAAGAAACACTGGTTTTGTACATCCCTGGGCTCAGGCCCCTCTGACCCATGGGGGTAGAAGAGGGGTGGGGGGGAAGAATTCTGACCTTGGGAGCCTCTTGGGGGTGTGGAGCACCCCCAGTGGCTGCAGAGGGCTGTGCGAGTTCCCAACTGGTCATGCACCTGGCAAGGGCTCAGTTCCTCGTGCACACCCGGGCAGTTAGGACCCTGTGAACCTGGTAGCTGGGGACCAGAGTCAGCTTTGATGCACTGTAGGGATGTGACTGTGTCTCTAAGGGTCTGGATCTGGCCTCCACAGAGCCTGGATCTTGGCCCTCCAGACGGGGAAGCCAGCAGGGTGCTCGGTCCCTGGGTCCAATGGGGCAATCACCACCTCCTCCCTATAGCTGTCAATGAGAGAGTGGTCTGGGGCAGTGGGACACAGGAGCTGAGGCAATGCAGGTGCGACCACGGTGATGGCCTGGACCAAACCTAACCGTGAGATGTGGTCATGGTGCCCATACGCTCATCCCTCGCTTTAGGAGCACAGCTGGTTCCCAGCTTTCTACTCGTCAGCAGAAACTCATAAGAGGGACACTAAATTACTGTTAAAGTACATGTAAAAGCCTCTGATTAGTTCCTAGGGCTCCCAGCTCGGGGAAGGAGCGGCAGCAGGGGCGTCAGGCTGCCGCAGTTTGGGGCTGTGGGGCCACAGGGAGTGCAGGCAGCAGTGGGGTGTCAGGCTGTGGGGCCAGCAGGGGGTCAGGCTGCAGCAGGTTGGATCTGCAGGGGGGGTGGGGTCAGATGAGGGTGGTTGGAGCTGTGCGGAGGTGGGTAAGGCTCATAGAGTGAACTAAGGTAGGTAAGTGTGTCCCTCGTTTAAGCAAGTACTCCTAAATGACGTATGAAGTACTCGTTTAACGAGAGATGAGTGTAGTCAGCCTACATCTAAATGGGGCCCATCTGTTACCAGAAGAGGTGCTGATGGGTTGGAGAACTGGCTGGAGTCACTGGCTGCAGGTGATGTAAATTAAGATTAAGATGAGATTAAGGCCTGGTCCCAACATGGAGAAACTGAGGCAGAGCAACATAACCTCTAATCCTGGCAGCTGAATGCTACATTTAGCCACAGAAAGGTCCCTCCTGAAGGAAGCTGAGGTCCTGTGGAGTCCCAGTGTTACAAGTCCATCAGGAAAGATTTTAGGGGAGGAACCAGGTGAGAAAAGCACCTGGTACAAGGGAAGGGTTCCCCAAGGGAAAGCTGAACTGTGGGGGATCAGAGGGCAGCTGGTGTCCAGCACACCAGGTGAAGGCTGCCACAAAACTCCCGAAGGCCTGAGAAAGACCCAGGGCCCCCTTTTCAGGGTTGTCTGGAAGGAGAGTGAGGGGACCCTGGACTAGCTGAGGGGTGGCTGGGAGGGGACAATGAATGGGAAAGTGGGGTTGAAGTGTGAGCTGTTGTTCTGGGGAGTGCTCCCTGAGCTCATGGGCTTGGCCATGGAGAGCCTAGTAGGGCTGTAAGGGCAGCGTGCAGTGCCCCTGGCACTAGGCTGGGGTGGGTTGCTGCAGAGAACTAGTGGGACCTTGCCTGAAGATGCACCCAAGACTTGGCAGTGGGAGGCAGCAGGCTCTGGGCAGTGGCTCTACAAAGAGCTGAGGACAGAGGAGCCTAGTGGAACTAAAGACAAAGGATGGGGATGGCTGTCATGGAAGAGGCTAGAGGGAAATTGGCTGGATGAGGGGGAGCTGGAGCACACCTGGGTGCAGGCCAGACACAGCCATGCTGTGCTAAGGGGTATCAGCCATGAGGGCCTGGAAAACTGCCTGTGTTCCTCTGCTGTGTGGTGGGGGTAAGGGCTTTGCTTCCTCTGCCCCAGCCTCTCCCCCCCCCCCCCCCCCCCGGCTTCTCCCACCCCTGAGATATCACCCAGCCCAGCCACTGCCTTCCCCAGCCTCTCCCACCCACCCCCTGCCTTCCCCACCCCGAGACATCGCCCAGCCTCTCCCACACACACACCCTGCTTCCTCCACCCCTGAGACATCACCTCCTCTCTGGGAGGAAGAAGAGGACCCCTGACACAGCCAGGAGAGCAAAAAGCTCAGCAGTGAAGTGCCAGGAGGTGGCAGAGCCAGGAGGCCTAACCACAGAGACAGTGCGACTTTCTTGGGATTGGTGTAGGGCTGCACACCAAGGGTGTTCCTCCCTGAGATGGGGTTCAGTGGTCCCCAGGCTCTGCACCCTATCTGCAGCCAGGAGTGACTCTCACTCAGAAGGTGGAAGAAAAGGTTTATTAGGCGACAAAGTGGTACAGACTCATCAGCACAGCAACCAGAAGTTCTCTGTCTGACCCATACTGGGGGGAGGAGATCCCCAGAGGGAACCCCAGGCCTGGAGATCCTGCCAGGGACCTGCGTGCTCTGTTCCTCTCCAACCTCCAGGCAACTCTCCCCAGTCGCCTGAGTTTTTAATTAAAAAAACCAGCCAGGCTCTACCTCTCCCTTTGTCTGGCTCCAGAGAGGTGTCACCTGGTTGCCTAGGTTACAAATGACCAGGCCTGGTTGCTAAGGTTACCCCAGCAGGAACCTCACACGCTGTGTGAGTCTCTCTCACTCTCACATGCACATGCAAACTCACCACTTCATCACAGCTGCCCCAGGAAGCAAAGGTGTTACCTGGTGGCCCAGGTTACAAATGACCAGGCTTAGGTCACAGCCAGCAGAGACCTCACACACGTGCACAATTCACCACACTTTGTCACACTGCCAGGAGCTACCTGCAGTGGAGAGAGCCCGGGGCCTGGGAGCCTGTGAGACTGGCTCACTGGATCAGCCCCTCAACATTCCCCAAAACACCCTCTGCCTCTGCCTCCGGCTCCCAGTCCAGCCCTACGCTACCTCCTACACCACCGCCTGCCACAGCTCAGCCCCGTCACTGCAGGGCCGGGCCCACCCCAGCCCCCTCCCACCTCTACCAGAGCTCCCCCACATCAGCCCCATGATTGCCATGACTCACGGCTCCCCAGAACGTTGAGCAGCACGTTCCTCGCACGGCTCTGGTCCCACTGGCAGCTGTATATGCCTGCATCTGAGGTGGAGACGTTGGGCAGCACCAGAGACCCCCAGACCCCGATGCCCATCCCGGTGCGGAAGGGCAGCTCCCCTAGGGTCATGTTCAGGCTCAGCAGCTTCTTGCCCCTAGGACCCTTCCAGAGCCAGGAGAATGGAGGAGGGGGCTCTCCATACACTGCCCCAGACACCCCACATGGCAGGACTGCAGCCTTTGACACTGGCGGGGAGGGAGGGAGAGACACAAATGGGAAAACAGCAATGGGGGGCAGCCTCCTTCCCACCCATAAATTCAGAGCCTCCCCCTCAGTCACTGTCCCTAGCTGGCCCCAGCCTGGCCATGGCCTGATCTTGGACACCAGCCACCTCACTGTGGCTGCTCTGGCCCAGCCCAGCCCAGTCACCCTTCCCACAGCTCACCAGCCACCTCCTGCTTTCCCCACCCTTGAGACGTCGCCTGGCCCAGCCACTGCCTGGCCCAGCCTTTCCCACCCACCCCCTGCTTCCCCCACCCCTGAGACATCACCCGGCCCCCTCACTGCCTGCCCCAGCCTCTCCCTCCCATCCCCTGCTTCCTCCACCTCCGAGGTATCACCCAGCCCCACCACCTCCTGGCTCAGCTTCTCTCACCCCTGCCTGCCTTCGCCACGCCTGAGACATCACATGGGTCCAGCCTTGGCCCAGCAGATCCCCTGTTCCCATCCCCTTTAGCCCCACCTACCCCACCCCCATCCATCCCGGCCTCCCCCTCCAGGCTCATCCCTCCGCAGGCTGCCTGCACAGTATCTTCTCACAGAGCCTCTACCTGTGACGTTGACCCATCTGGCCGTCTCCTTCTGAGTGGGGGGAAAGCTGGTCCAGGCCACCCCAGCCCAGCTTAGCCGCAGCAGCAGCAGCAGCAAGCCATGCCGCGTGGACGCCATCCCCTGTGCTCTATGGCCCTGTGGTCCCTGACAAGGGGTGGGCCCCAGGGTGGGCAGGCACAGAGCTTGCTATTTCCAGCAGACAAGTGTGGTTGTGGTGCGCGAGGCCCTGGACCGTGACATTCTCAGCAGAAGGTCCCTTGGGACAGCCATGGCTCTGCAGCTGGTGGGAAAGGGTCATGGGGCTTCACGGCTGGTGGGTGGGGATGGTGGTACAGCCCCATAGATTCTCTGATTGGAGGGGCAAGGCCTGGATGTCCCTGGGGTTTCCTGCCTGTGAGTAGGCAGCAACAGGAGGGAAAGGAGATGGGGTCAGACCACATCCCCCAACCCCCCCGCCACACATCCCCCTCCTTGTGACTGCCTACCCTGTCTTGCTGCCCCTGAGTTCTGTGTTGCCATTTGGGGGGTCTTCATCCCATCTTCCCTGGTATGTCCCCTCCACCCCATGTAACACCCACTCACATCCCCACCAGGCTCCCTGTCCACCCCAGTGCAGGCCCTGTGTCTGCAACATTTCTCTACACAGCCTGCCCATTTCCTGACACCTCCCCAGGGGACTCTGGGTTGGTGTAAACACCTTTGCAGCTGCCCTGGGAGCATGGGGGTGGGGGTCAGAGCGGCTTTCTGCTCAGGCGCTGGTAGCATGTTCTCAGCTTGTCCCAAGTTCTCCCTACACACTCAGCTCCTGGAGTCAGGGGTTGGCAGGACAGCCACGGTCACTGGAAATGCTACTTCTGAAGGGCCAGAGACCAGGCAGCAGTGCCCTAGTTCACTGGTGATGGGGGTAGTAACAACAGCCTGTGAGGCCTAACCCTGTATTTTTCAAGCCCAGTGCCACAGGTGTTGAGGGAGGAGTTGCTCATGTGTGCAGTAGAGGGAGGGGCTTGCCAGGGTCCCTAAAGTAGTGCTTGCCAGGGCAACATGATTTCTCAGGGCAGTTGTCTGGGGCGGTAGCCGGATAAATATGTGCGCTGGGCCAGTTGCCAGGAGGAGGTAGTCACTGGCAGAGAGAGGAAGGAGGAGCTTGTTACCAACGAGAGCTGCTGGACGGTGGGATTACCTTGGTGGCTGCTGGGAAATTTCTAGGGGTGATTTTAGGGGCTTCCTGGGGCACATATAAAAGGCGTTCAGGGGTCCCCAAGCTCTGAACCCTATCCACAGCCAGGAGTGACTCTCAGTCAGCAGGTGCACGAGGAAGTTTATTGGATGACAGAGCCACAGCATGGTGCAGAGTCATCAGTACAGCAACCAGAAGTAGTCGGTCCAACGATATTGGTGGGGAGGTCCCCCAGAGGAAACGCCAGGCCTGAGAACCCAGACTGCTTTGCTCCTCTCCCACGTCCAGACTAACTCCCTCTAACTGACCCAGGTTCTAATGCAAAAACCAGCCAGGCTTCACCCCTCTTTTTTTCTAGTTGGCCCAGGAAGTAAAGTTGTTACCTGGTCGCCCAGGTTACAAATGGCCAGGCCTGGTTGCCTAAGTTATAGCCAGAAGGAATCCCATACCCTATGTGAGCTACTCACATGCACCCATATTCTTAGACACCTTCCCCGAAGTAGAGTATGGACGTCCCTGCTGCTCCCGTCAGTGTTGATAACCTTTGGCTGCAAGTTGCCAGGAGGAGCGTTGTCACGGATGGTTGCCAGAGAGAGCAGATTGGTAGGGGTGGTCGCCAGCGTGGTTTCTAAGGATGCTGGCCCCAAAGGGGTGGTTGCCAGGGGTGGTTGCCAGAGAGGGGCCGTTGTCATGGACGGTTGCCAGGGACAGGTGATTGGCAGGGAGGTTGCAGGGAGGGGCCGTTGTCAGGAACGGTTGCTAGCGTCAGGTGATTGGCAGGGATGGTTGCCAGGGAGGGGCCGTTGTCACGGACGGTTGCCTGGGACAGGTGATTGGCAGGGATGGTTGCCAGGGAGGGGCCGTTGTCAGGAACGGTTGCTAGCGTCAGGTGATTGGCAGGGATGGTTGCCAGGGAGGGGCCGTTGTCACGGACGGTTGCCTGGGACAGGTGATTGGCAGGGACGGTTGCCAGGGAGGGCCGGATGTCCGGTGACTTTCAGCCCCCCCCCCGAACACTTCCCTCTTCCTGTCAGCCCAGTTGGGGCCTTCGGCTCCCTCCGCCTCCGCTCGGCTCTTTCCGGCAGCGCCCAGCTGGACCGAAACCCGGAAGCGGAGCCTGTAGCGGGGGAGCCGCCATAGCGGGACATGGAGGGAACGAGGCCGTCGGGGGGAGCAGGGGGTGAGCCCTGGGGGAGGGGCTGAGGGAGCGGGGGCGGGAAGCGGTGTGGATGAGCCCTGGGGGAGGGGTTTGGGGAGCAGGGGGGGAAGCAGTGGATGAGCCCTGGGGGAGGGGCTGAGGGAGCGGGGGTGGGGGAAGCAGTGTGGGTGAGCCCTGGGGGAGGGGTTCGGGGACAAGGGGGGAAGCAGTGTGGGTGAGCCCTGGGGGAGGGGTTTGGGGAGCAGGGGGGGAAGCAGTGGATGAGCCCTGGGGCAGGGGCTCGGGGACAAGGGGGGAAGTGGGGGGTGAGCCCTGGGGGAGGGGCTCAGGGAGTGGGTGGGGGGTAGTGGGGGGTGAGCCCTGGGGGAGGGGCCTGGGGAGCGGGTGGGGGAGCAGGGGGCAAGCCCAGGGGGAGGGGCTTATGGTAGGTGGGGAGGGGCAGTGCCCCTGGCAAGTTGGATCTGTGACCCCCCCATCTCTGCCTGCAGAGCTGTGTGGGGTGGAGGAACATGGCGGGGGGCCTGCAGCCCCCCCCGACCCAGGTGTGGTGGTGGAGACAGCTGGCACTGAGCTTCAGCCAGACGCTGAGGGGACAATCCAGGCACTGCAGGAGCAGCTGGCGGCTGCGCTGGCCGAGGTGGAGACGGTCCGAGCTGTGGCCACCGTGAGCGAGAGCACTAAGCAGGAAGCTGTGGCTGCCGTGCAACGCCAGTGCCAGGAGGAGGTGGCCTCTCTGCAGGCAATCCTCAAAGGTGAGACATGTCCAGCACACCCATGGGGTCATACCACTCCCCACGCGCCCCACACTCCTACCGGCCTTCTATATCCACCCCCTCCATGCACCCACCACAGCCCCCAGTCACCTGCCACCCTCCCACCTGCACCCCCACACTCCTACCGCCCTCCTCCTGTATCCACCCCCTCCGTGCACCCACCACGGCCCCCAGTCACCTGCCACCCTCCCACCTGCACCCCCACACTCCTACCGCCCTCCTCCTATATCCACCCCCTCCGTGCACCCACCACGGCCCCCAGTCACCTGCCACGCTCTCACCTGCACCCCCACACTCCTACCGCCCTCCTCCTGTATCCCGCACCTCCTTGCACCCCCCATCTACACCCCCTTACACACACCACAGCGCCCAGTCACCTGCCATGCTCCCACCTGCACCCACACACTCCTACCACCCTCCTCCTAGATCCACCTCCTCCTTGCACCCATCACAGCCCCAGTCACCTGCCACCCTCCCACCTGCACCCCCACACTCCTACCGCCCTCCTCCTATATCCACCCCCTCCGTGCACCCACCACAGCCCCCAGTCACCTGCCACCCTCCCACCTGCACCCCCAGACTCCTACCTCCCTCCTCCTATATCCACCACCTCTGTGCCCCCACCAGGGCTCACAGACACCTGTCGCAGGCCCATCTAAGTCCCATAATCTTACAGACCTTCTCTTATGCTCACCATCTCCATACACGCACTACAGCCTACACACCATACGCTTGTCCTGGTCCCATCTACACCCCCTTACGCCTACCACTCTCCTCCTACATCCACCTCTGCCGTACACCCCCATGGCCTCCAGATGCCTGTCACAACCCCCTTTGCATCCCCATAGACCTATCACCCTCCTCCCATGCCCCCTGCAATACTTCCACAGTATCTGTGTGCCTGTCACCCTTGTACACCTACCACAGCCTCCATACACTGCCACCATTTCCAGTTCTTCTGTAGTCCTATCCCCACCACGTGCATATCCATGACCCCACCCATATACCCCCCTCTGCCCCAGCCCCCACATGCGCCTCTGTGTGCACGTGTCTGCCGCTGCCCTATATGCATGCCTGGTGCTGCACCTCAGTCCCTTCTGTTCCTACCACCACTCCATTTCTATCCCCTTATGCGTCCCACAGCCTCCATCCACCCAGCTCTCTTCCCATCTGCCACCAGTCCAGTACGCAGTCTCCCTTCACCCACTGCTGCCTGCCCCCGTGCCTTGCGGTGGGTGTGTGTTGGATAAGCTGGACACAAGCTGCTGGCTTGGAGAAAAGGTGGACACAGACACGCATGCATCTGTGCTGCCCCAGCCTGGGGATGGGTCCACTCCCACATGTCTGGGACATGCGTGGGGTGGGACTGGTGCTCTGTGTCCCCTCACAATGTCCCCTGCTGCTTCCCCAGACACCATCAGCAGCTATGAGGTGCGCCTTGCAGCCCTGCAGCAGGAACTGCACAGGGGGGGGCAGTGGGGGGGCCGGGAGCTGAGCTGCCTGCAGCAACACCGGGCACAGGAAAATCACCTGGACTCACTGGAGCGGCAGATGGAGAAGGTGAGGCTGGAGAGATTGAGCCCCTGGGGTGGAGGAGGGGGTGTTGGGGAACCCCAAATTGATCCTGGGACCAGAGTAACTCTGAGTGGTGTAGAGGGTGGGTGGATCTGAATGGCTGTGGGACAAGGGTAGGAGGTGCTGGGGGCCGTAGATTAGATGTGGAGGGCTCTGGGGCCCTGGCTTCCCAGATCCAGCAAGATGCTGTGTGGGGTGTAGCATGCAGAGGGGTAGATGGAGGGCCCTGTGGGTGAAGGGCTGAGCGCTGGAGACAGAGAGATTTGGGGTTTGAGGTCTGTGGCACAGCTTGTCCCTCCCTAGGACCATCTTCTTGAGTGCTTGTTAGCTGTGGCAGCTCAGGAGAGAGATCATGCGGTTGCTGCGGCTGGTTCTATGAGAGCAGCCACTCCATGGGCCGTGCCTGTCAGACCAGACAGTGCTGTGAATCACAAGGGCTGGGACAGCAGGTGAGACAGGTAATGCCATCCGACCCCTGTACAAACGTGCCGTGTGCCCGCCCTGGCACACCGCTGCGTGCTAGTCATCCCAGCTGCAAGCGGAGTGATGGGAGCTGGAAAGGGCAGAGACAACCACAGATGGTATGGAATGGCTGCAGTACTAGCCGAGGTGAAGACTGGGACTGTTCCGCTTGGAAGAGGCGACCCTGGTGAGGGGCCTGTGCCAGAGGCCTAGAAGAACCAGAGCCCCCAAAAGGTGCCAGGAGGCAGTGGGTACAATTGAGCCAAAGGCGGTATTTCCTTGCACAGTGCAGTCGGTGTGGAAAGTGACAGGATGCCGGGAAGGTTGGAGAAAGAGTCCAGCAGAATCCAGAGCTGCAGAGCCGGAAGGAGCACAGGTTGCTTGTCCCTCAGAACCAAACGTTGTAGCTGTTCTTTGCACGCTGTACAACAGAGCACTGACTTGATGTAGCTGTGGAATGTTGCTGGGCAGAAGAAAAATCTGCTCAAACCAGCCTAATGTCAGTGAAGCAAGCACAGGACCAGTCTTCTTACCTTGTCAGATCTTAGCTCTCCCTTCCTTGGGATGTTCAGGAGGGCATGTTAGCACAACACTATATGGGGAGTGCCTAACCCTCCAGCTGCCAGAAATGAGGACTGGACAAGGGGATGATCACTCGAGGATTGCTTGTCCTGTCCCGTCCCTCGGGGTCCCTGGCATTGGCCCCTGTTGGTAGACAGGATACTAGGCTGGACAGGCTTTTGGTCTGACCCCATGTGGCCTTTCTTATGTCCCAGGAGGACTCTGGGAAGCTGTGGCTGAAGTGGGGGAGGTGCAGAGAATGGGTGCTATGGGTTGGGTGTGGGGCATTCGGGGTCCCCAACTCACCCTGTGCCCACCCAGGAGGACACCAAGCAGATGTGGATGAAGGGTGGGTGTCAGGGTTGTGGAGAAGGTGTTGAGGGTGGGGGTCATGGGGAAGAGGGTCTGGTCTGGGGAGCAGGAACTGGGGCGCAGGGTGCACTGGGGTCCCTAACTCACCTTGTCTCTGCCCAGGTGCAGGAGGACTTGGGGAGGCTGCAATGGAAGGGCGAGGGGCAGGGATGTGGTGTCAGGAAAAGGGGATGGGGGCAGGGGGCACTTGGCTTCCTGGATCATCCTATCTCCACTGAGGTGCAGGAGGACTTTGATTGCTGGGGCTGAAGGGTGGGAGGTAGGGCTGTGGGGCTGGGGCTGGGGTGTGGGGACATCGTGGTCCCTGGCTCACTGTGTCCCTGCCCAGGCGCAGGAGGACTCCGAGCGGCTGCGCAGCATTGTGCTACCCATGGAGGAGGAGATTGCCCAGCTGAAGATGAAACTCTCCCGGGCTGAGGGGCTGATCCGGGGACTGCGTGGCCCAGAGGTGAGACTAGAGAGGAGCCTTGCTGGGGGCCGTGGGTGCTGTGGGTGGAGAGCTGGGCCATGCAGGAGGGTGGTGGGGAAGGGCTGGCGTAGGCGGTGATAGTGGGGGCTTGTTCTGCCCCATGCCTCCTTCCCTCAGGGCTCACTCTGCGGCTCGTCGGAGTCTCTGCTGTCAGACGCTGAGGTCCCCAGCCAGGTGGTGCCTGCCCAAACCAATGAGGAGGGGGATGAAGGCTCTGGGCCAGAAGGCGAGGAGGAGTCAGGAGGGAGCCTGGCATTCGCCCGTGGCTGCGACAGCCTCTCCATTGCCAGCTCCAGTGCTGGCTCCCCCCGGCCCCGGCGACGGCCCAGCCCAGAGCATGAGGATACAGCTTCCCTGCTGTCCACTGGCACTCTGGTGCCTGAGAGCATCTACTTGCCACCCCCCGGCTTCCAGCTGGTGCTGGACAGGGAGTGGGCCCAGCTACAGCTCAAGGTGAGGTGGGGGAGCAGGTAGCAGCACTGTAGGGAGCAGAGATATTGGAGAAGCTGGGGAGGTGCCAGACATGGTGGGAGCAGGGGTCAAGGCTGTAGGGAGCAGAGATCCTGGAGGGGTGAGAGCTGATGGCAGTTGTGGGGAGGAGCACAGCAGCCAGGTTGGGGGCGGGAGGGGTTGGAGGTGGGGGGGTGGCCGGGTGGAGGGGATGGCGGGGAGCTGGGTGGCCAGGTTGGGGATAGGAGGGGATGGAGGTTGGGGCGGGGGGAGCTGGGCGGCCGGGTTGGGGGTGGGAGGGGATGGAGTTGGGGAGAGCAGGGCGGCAGGGTTTTGGGTTGTGGAGATGCTGTGGGAGTGGGGAGGTGATGGCACTGGGGGCAGGGATGCAGCTGGGACAGGGCAACCCCAGGTTTTGCCCCCACAGGCAAAGCATCATCAGGAGACCCTGCAGCAGCTGGAGATGGCGATGCAGGAAAAACTGCAGCTGCAGGACGCCCTGAGACGGAGCAGTGAGGACTGTGCCAAGCAGGTACCATGGGTAGCCGCCCCTCACCCAGCTCTGCTGGTGCCCCTCATTTCTGACCCACAACCCCTGATGGCTCAGGGTAGCCCCTCAGCTTTGCCTGTGCCCCATCACCCCCAGCTAGCCCCTACCTCTTGCCTCTCACCTGTCCTCAGCTCTGCCCATGTTACAATGGCACCTGGCAGCCCAGCCCTGTCCATCTCTGCCAGTGCCCCTCACTCTGGACCCTCAGCCTCCGCCAGCCCAGCCTTGGGCACCCCCAGCTCTGCAGGTGCCCCTTACCGGTGATGTGCAGCCTCTTTCCCTGTGGCCAGGCTGGTTCTTGCTGATGGCTGAGTCTCTCCCAGGTGCTGGTGCTGCTGGATCAGATCCAGAACTCGGAGCAGCTGCTGCAGAACCTGCAGGCAACAGTCTCACAGACCCAGCACCGGACCCAGGAGCAGATAGTGAGCAGGGGGTGCCAGGCAGGGTGGGAGACTCCAGGTGAGGAGGGTGGTTGAAGCAAGGGAGTATTAGTGGCTGGGGAATTGGGGTTGGGGGGGAAGACATGGGTTTGGGGTGAGGCCACTCTCTGCTTACAACTTCCCCTCCCCAGGCTGACCTGGCATCCTCCCACAAGCGGCTGAGCTATGAGGTGCAGCGGCTGAGTGAGGAGAATGAGGGACTGCGGGGCTCCCGGGCCCCCCTGGAGCCCAGTGAGAAGCCACCACTGCCCAGCTCTGTGCAGGTACTGGTGGTGGGGTGGGGGGTGGATTCTAGGCCATCTCTCTGACATACCCCTGGCTGGAGAAATCCGTAGGGCCCATGGGGCTCACTTCTCTGCAAACCTCCAGTTCCTCCCAGGAGCTGTAGGTAGCAGAGTAGAGGTATATGGGTCTCAGTTCTCTGAGCTGCCGCATTGGTGTCGTGCTTGTAAGAAGCACCCGGGATTTTTTTCAGAAAAGGCAATGCACCACGTTTATTGAAGGGACAGTAGGAACACTTGTCATATGCACGTGAGTTATCTATCTCTGTAGCACACTTACACGTACACAGGCACGCTGTGTGTTTAAGCCAGTAACGGAACACCACTGGTCATTACCTACAGCCCCCAACTCAAACCACTGCAACCCATCATTAAAAACCTACAACCTATCCTAAACTGGGATGCCACACTCAGAAGGCCCTAGGTGACAGGCCTGTTCTCTTCTACTGACAATCCCCCAACCTTATGAGGACTCTCACTAGCAACCGCAGGCTATACCACAATAATACCAATCCTGGAACTTTTCCTTGCAACAAGCCCCGTTACAAGCTTTGCCCACATATCTCTTCTGGGGATACCATCACTGGACCTAACCAGGTTAGTCACAGAATCACGGGTACATTCTCATGTTTCTCAACTAACATCATATATGCCATCATGTGCCAACAATGCCCACACACCCTGTATATAGGACAGACTGCAAACACTCTTCGACAAAGAATGAATGGAGACAAAACAGACATCTCAAAACTCCAAAGACACCAACTTGTCAGCCAGCATTTTCATGGAGTGGGCCGTTCTGTTAATGACCTGAAAGTCTGTGTTTTACTGAAAAGGAACTTTAACAACTGTTTACAGAGAGAGTGCTCAGAACTGTCATTTATATTCAAATTTGACACATTAACACATGGTTTGAACTGGGACAGCAATTACCTGACCCATTATAAGGACACTCTTGCATACTTTGTTTTATCTAACTCTTAACTTCCCCACCCCACACACCGCCCTCCTGCTGCCCCTCTGCTCTTCTGATTTCCCAACCTTGATAACGATTTTTCTGATTTGCCAACCTTGATAACAATTTTTGGACCTATGTGCTTTGTGTATTGAGCTTCTTCTGGTAAGGCTGTGATCTGAAGAAGTGGGTCTGTCCCATGAAAGCTCATCACCTAATAAATTTTGTTAGTTTTTAAAGTGCTACATGACTACTTTTCTGTCTTGTAGTTGTTACCAATAGCTGTCCCCCGGGAACTTCACAGGTGAGTTAGATGAGAGTAGGAGGGAGTGGGAGTGGGAGTGGAGCCAGGCACTGCCAATTTGGATCAGTGCACTGATGGTCACGAGACCCATGGTCCTCCTGCCAGATGCCCTAGATTGATATAGAAGCTCCCCTCTCTTGCAATGTAATCATATGCACAATCAGTATGAGTCATTCCATGCATATGCATGGAGTCATATGGGGCGCCACCTTCTTGGTGTGGCCTTAATGCTGCCACATTCATCTTCAAAGAGGGGGGCTTCCAAAAGTGGGTATTCAATGCTGACTCCATCTGTTCCATCTTCTTTCACTAAGTTTCTTCACAGGCCTCATTGTCCTGGGATGCGGCCTCCATCCCCACCCCAACTCTTGCAACTGTCTAGAAGTGGTTGTCTCTCCTGCCTTATCTGTTCACACCTCAGTCACTCAACTGGTCCATCAGCTAAGTGAAAGGGCAGAGATTTAGTACCAAAGACTTAATACAGATGTGACCCTTCTGCCAGAAGGAGTCAGCAGCAACTAGGGTCGTGTTCAGCATCTTAGGGGTTCCTTTTCATCCATCTCACACAGAACCGGCTCAAGCCCCAACCCAGTAGCCTGGGAAATTCACACCCCCCGGGTGCCTCAGAGGGGCAGTGCTTCCCACTCGCAAGCACAGAGTCTGAGTGTAGAAAAGAAGCTTTTGATGAAAGAGGGAGAAAAGTCACATGGCATCAGCTTGGGAAAATACCACACCCAGAGTTCATAACCAGCCCTCAAGTGACTGTCCCAGCTCACATGGACTGAGCAGTGTCCTTGGCCTCTCAGGCTCACCAGCCAATACTGTAAACAGCCAAGCCACACACTGAAACTTTTTTTGTACCCCTTTTCAAATGCCCCACTTACACCTTGGCCCAGTCCATGCAGGCCCTGACACACCACCCTGATGCATTCCCTCATGGAACCTGAGGCAATACCACCTTTGTGCTGGTTTGGCGTTTCGCTTGCTCCCAGCCAGCTGCCCCATCGGCTGCCAGCAGTCATGCCTGCTGACCACCCGCTGCTCCTCCTGCCAGCTGACTGCCAGTCGCACCTGCTGGCTGCTCGCTGCTGCTCCTACCAGCCGGCCATCTGCTGCTGTCTTGTGGGTTTTTGCTGTAGGCAAAACCCTCTGATTCCAGCTCCTAGTGGCATTCAGCTCTGGGCCTAGCCACAGCATCTCAGTATCCACCAAGGTGGATTTTCGTAGAATAACTATACACTCATCTTAAGAACATATAAGAATGGCCATACTGGGTCAGACCAAAGGTCCATCCAGCCCAGCATCCCATCTGCCGACGGTGGCCAATGCCAGGTGCCCCAGAGAAGGAGAACAGAAGACAATGATCAAGTGATTTATCTCCTGCCATCCATCTCCTGCCCTTGTTCTGAAGGCTAGGGCACCATACTTTATCCCTGGCTAATAGCCATTTATGGACCTAACCTGCAAAAATTTATCAAGCTCTTTTTTAAACCCTAATAGAGTCCTGGCCTTCACAGCCTCCTCGGGCAAGGAGTTCCACAGGTTGACTGTGCGCTGTGTGAAGAAAAATTTCCTTTTATTAGTTTTGAACCTACTACCCATCAATTTCATTTGGTGTCCCCTAGTTCTTGTATTATGGGAAAAGGTAAATAATTTTTCTATATTCACTTTCTCCACACCATTCATGATTTTATATACCTCTATCATATCGCCCCTCAATCGCCTCTTTTCCAAACTGAAAAGTCCCAGTCTCTCTAGCCTCTCCCCATATGGGATCCTTTCCAAGCCCCTAATCATCTTAGTCGCCCTTTTCTGAACCTTTCCTAATGCCAATATATCTTTTTTGAGGTGAGGAGACCACATCTGCACGCAGTACTCGAGATGTGGGCGTACCATAGTTTTATATAGGGGAAGTATGATATCTTTTGTCTTATTATCGATCCCTTTTTTAATAATTCCTAACATCCTATTTGCCTTACTAACTGCCGCTGCACACTGCGTGGATGTCTTCAGAGAACTATCCACTATAACTCCAAGATCCGTTTCCTGATCTGTCGTAGCTAAATTTGACCCCATCTTTGGGGCTGCCCTTGAACAGTTCGGGGAGAACTAGTCAAACCAGTCTTACAGCTGTATAGGCAAAAGGGTTCCAGCCAGCCAGTACAACCACTATGTCTCCCCACTTTCACCTTCACAGTGCTCTGGCGCGGGAGCCCTCTGCAATCCATATCTTATGTATTAGTGATGACTGCCCTGTACTCCCGCAAAACTTCAGCGTTGTTGAAACTCCACAATTCTTAGGCTGGGCAATAGCGTAAATTGTGACTTTACAACAACATGGTTTTTTACAATAGACAAAACCTCATTGCTTTGTCTGCTGCCATCAGGCTTTCTTTACAAGGTATTACATATGCACACCTTTGTATTTTCATGCAGATGATCTCTGAAGGACATATTCCCCAGTATTCCCCAACTCTTCAGCAGCATTGAGCTCCTGCTGGCACATTCCTTACACAGAGTTTGTGCAAAAAGACTTGGTAGAGTCCTGTGCATTTCTAGAAAAAGACGTAATACAAAGTATGTGCGCGCGCACATGCACACACAGAGTTTCTATGTAACCAGACTTAATACAAAGTTATATGCAGGTTGTCGGTGGAACAATTTAATACAGAGACTATATGGAGCGGATCCACACTCCGATGAAAATGATTAATACAGAGATGGAGGAGCTATACCCCAGGCCTGTGTAGATCCAACGCACCAGGAGCTGCTGTTGGAGTCCCCAGCCAGGAGCTGCAGTGCTGGCATCTGAGGGTACAGCTCCCTGCAGCCCTCTGGAGCAGCAGAGCTGGCCTACTGGGGTGCAGCTCCCCCAGCCCTCGAGAGCTGCAGCACTGGCATCTTGGGCTACAACTGCCCCCAGCCTTCATAGACTCATGGAACAGTAGAACTGGAAGGGACCTTGAGAGGTCATCAAGTCCAGTCCCCTCCACTCCTGGCAGGACCAAGCACCATCTAGACCATCCCTAGCAGGTGTCTGTCTAACCTGCTCTTAAATATCTCCAGTGATGGGGATTCCACAACCTCCCTAGGTAACTTATGCCAGTGTTTAACCACCCTGGCAGTTAAGGAGTTTTTCCTAATGTCTAATCTAAACTTCCCTTGCTGCAGTTTAAGCCCACTGCTCCTTGTCCTATCCTCAGAGGCCAAGGAGAACAATTTTTCTCCCTTCTTCTTGTAACCCTCTTTTAGGTACTTGGAAACTGCTATCACATCCCCTCTAATTCTTCTCTTTTCCAAACTAAACAAGCCCAGTTCTTTCAATCATCCCTCAGAGCTCATATTCTCTAGACATTTCATCATTCTTGTTGCTCTTCTCTGGACCTTCTCCTATTTCTTCACGTCTTTCTTGAAATGCGGTGCCCAGAACTGGACACAATACTCCAGTTGAGGCCTAACCAGCACAGAGTAGAGTGGAAGAATGACTTCCCTTGTCTTGCTCTCAACATTCCTGTTAATGCAGCCCAGAATCATGTTTGCTTTTTTGGCACAAGTACCACACTGTTGACTCGTATTTAGCTTGTTGTCCACTATGATCCCTAAATACCTTTCCGCAGTACTTCTTCCTAGATGGTCGCTTCCCATTCTATAAGTATGAAGCTGATTGTTCCTTCTCAAGTGGAGCACTTTGCATTTGTCCTTATTAAACTTCATCCTATTTACCTCAGACCATTTCTCCAGTTTGTCCAGATCATTTTGAATTCTGACTCTATCCTCCAAAGCAGTTGCAACCCCTCACAGCTTGGTATCATCTGCAAACTTAATAAGCAAACTCTTTACCAATATTTAAATTGTTGATATTGAACAGGACTGGTCCTAAAACAGATCCCTGTAGACCCCTACTTGTTATGGCGTTCCAGCAGGATTGCAAACCATTAATAACTACTCTCTGAGACCAGTTATCTAGCCAGTTTTGCTCCCACCTTGTGGTAGCCCCATCTAAGTTGTATTTGCCTAGTTTATGGATAAAAATAGTATGCGAGACCGTGTCAAATGCCTTATTAAAGTCTAGGTATATCACATCCACTGCTTCTCCCTCATCCACAAAACTTCTTATCCTGTCAAAAAAGTGCTATCAGATTGGTCTGGCATGCCTTGTTCTTCACAAATCCATGCTGGCTGTTACCTATCACCTCATTTTCTTCCCGATGTTTGCAGATGAATTCCTTAACTATTTGCTCCATTATCTTTCCTGGCAGAGAAGTTAAACCGACTGGTCTGTAGTTTCCTGGGTTGTTCTTTTTTCCCTTTTTACAGATGGGCACTGTGTCTGCCTTTTTCCAGTCTTCTGGAATCTCCTCACTTTCAGGACTTTTCAAAGATCATCGCTAAAGGCTCAGAAACCTCCTCTATCAGCTCCTTGCGTATTCTAGGATGCATTTCATCAGGCCCTGGTGACTTGCAGACATCTAATTTTTCTAAGTGATTTTTAACTTGTTCTTTTTTTTCAGTTTATCCTCTTAACTTACCCACTTCCCACTAGCGTGCATTATGTTAGGCATTTCTGCACCACCTTCTTGGTGAAGACTGAAATAAAGAAAAGGGAGCTGCAGCGCTGGTGTAGGGGATACAGCTCCCCCCCCAGCCCTCAGGGGCTGCAGTGCTGGTGTATGGGGTACAGCTCCCACCAGCCCTCAGGAGCTGCAGTGCTGACCTCTTGCGGTACAGCTCCCCCCAGCCCTCAGGGTCTGCAGCACTGGTGTATGGGGTACAGCTCCCCCAACCCTCAGGGGCTGCAGTGCTGGCCTCTTGTGGTGCAGCTCCCCCCCCAGCCCTCAGGGTCTGCAGTGCTGGTGTATGGGGTACAGCTTCCCCCAACCCTCAGGGTCTGCAGCACTGGTGTATGGGGTACAGCTCCCCCAACCCTCAGGGGCTGCAGTGCTGGCCTCTTGTGGTGCAGCTCCCCCCCCAGCGCTCAGGGGCTGCAGTGCTGGTGTATGGGGTACAGCTCCCCCCCAACCCTCAGGGTCTGCAGCGCTGGTGTATGGGGTACAGCTCCCCCCCAGCCCTCAGGGGCTGCAGTGCTGGTGTATGGGGTACAGCTCCCCCAACCCTCAGGGGCTGCAGTGCTGGCCTCTTGTGGTGCAGCTCCCCCCCCAGCCCTCAGGGTCTGCAGTGCTGGTGTATGGGGTACAGCTTCCCCCAACCCTCAGGGTCTGCAGCACTGGTGTATGGGGTACAGCTCCCCCAACCCTCAGGGGCTGCAGTGCTGGCCTCTTGTGGTGCAGCTCCCCCCCCAGCGCTCAGGGGCTGCAGCGCTGGTGTATGGGGTACAGCTCCCCCCCAGCCCTCAGGGGCTGCAGTGCTGGTGTAGGGGATACAGCTCCCCCCCCAGCCCTCAGGGGCTGCAGTGCTGGCCTCTTGCAGGACAGCTCCCCCCAGCCCTCAGGGGCTACAGCACTGGTGTATGAGGTACAGCTCCCCCAGCCCTCAGGGGCTGCAGTGCTGGTGTAGGGGATACAGCTCCCACCCAGTCCTCAGGGGCTGCAGTGCTGGTGTATGGGGTAAAGCTCCCCCGAGCCCTCAGGGGCTGCAGTGCTGGCCTCTTGCGGTACAGCTCCCCCGAGCCCTCAGGGGCTGCAGTGCTGGCCTCTTGCGGTACAGCTCCCCCCCAGCCCTCAGGGGCTGCAGCACTGGTGTATGGGGTACAGCTCCCCCCCAGCCCTCAGGGGCTGCAGCACTGGTGTATGGGGTACAGCTCCCCCCCAGCCCTCAGGGGCTGCAGTGCTGGTGTATGGGGTACAGCTCCCCCCCAGCCCTCAGGGGCTGCAGTGCTGGCCTCTTGCAGGACAGCTCCCCCCCCCCAGCCCTCAGGGGCTGCAGCACTGGTGTATGGGGTACAGCTCCCCCCCCAGCCCTCAGGGGCTGCAGCGCTGGTGTATGGGGTACAGCTCCCCCCCAGCCCTCAGGGGCTGCAGTGCTGGTATATGGGGTACAGCTCCCCCCCAGCCCTCAGGGGCTGCAGTGCTGGTATATGGGGTACAGCTCCCCCCCAGCCCTCGGGAGCTGCAGTGCTGGTTTGTGGGATACACCTCCTCCCCAGCCCTCAGGAGCTGCAGCACTGGCATATGGAGTACAGCTCCCCGCTCCCCTGCCTCAGGAGCTGCAGTGCTGGTTTGTGGGGTACAGCTCCTCCAGTCCTCGGGAGCAGCAGCGCTAGCACCTGGGGATACAGCTCTTCTCCTACCCTGCCAGGAGCTGCAGGCCCTGGTGCGCCAGCAGCAGGAGGAGGCTGGCACCCTGCGTCAGAGCAGTGAGCACCAGAGCGAGCGGCTGCGCATTGAGATCGTCGCCCTTCGTGAGCAGTTGGAGGAGGAGGAAGCCGCTCGGGCACGGCTGCAGGGCGTCCTGGAGGCCCAGCTGGGGGCCCAGCGCGAGGAGAGCCGTAAGGGGGCTGATGCACGGGTGATGGGGAAGAGGGTCAGGCTGGGGTGTCATGGCTCCTCCCATGATGAAACATTGTCTCTCTCTGTCTGCCCCCATGCCTGCTCCGGCTGCATTGGCCTGTGCACAGAGCTCATGGAGGGTAAGTGGGGACTGGGGGAGGGGGCAGGCGTGTCTGTCTGGCTCCCTTGCCCAGTGACTCACCCCCTGCCCCGCCTGTCTCTCCCCAGCTTCCCTGTGCAGCGTGCGGTCAGAGATGGAGCGGCTGCAGCAGCAGCTGGAGCAGGTGAGGGTGGAATGGGGTGGTGGAGCAGGAGGGGACCCTTTGGAATGGTGAGCAGCCTGCTCCGTGCCTCCCAAAGGCTGTGCTGAACTCTTCCGGCAGGGTTGGGGGAGAAATACACTGACCCTGGCCCAGGAAGAGCATTGGGGGTATATGTGGAGGAGACAAAGGGGTCACATTGGTTCCTCTCCTCCAGGCAGAGCAGCGGGCCCAGGGGCTGGAGCAGGACGTGCAGCGCCTTCAGGGGGACCTTGCCCAACATGACCAACAGGGTCAGACCTGGGAACAGGAGAAGGTGAGTGAGCTGAGCCAGCCCCGCACAACATCCCACTCAGCAATCCTTGGTGCCCCAGCTTTTCTGTCCCATTGGGGCGTTCCTCATCTGCCTCCAGCTCCTGCTGGATTCGGCCTTGGCCTTTGGGGAGTGCTGCTGCCACATACCCTTGCTGGAACAGCGCAGCCTGGGCAGGGCCTAGCCGCGTGTCGAGCCCTTCCCTGTGAGAGCCCAGGTCAGCTGTTTCAGCAACTTGCTACAGCCTTTTCCCCTCCTGGCCAGGCCGGGGACCTTCTGGTTCAGTTCTCCATTGGGCAGGGCTGCAGCGTGCCCCCAGGCCAGGGGCTTGCTGGGCCCGCCTGTGTCACTGCCAGAGCCATGTCTAGCTGCGTGTGACTGACCTGAGCCAGGAACCCCTTGCAGCTGGGTGGATGCCACTGTGAGGTAGAAGGGGTGAAGGGTTCATTCAACTCCCCTCTGCCACAGCACCTTGGGCGGTGAAATTATCTGGGCACAGGCAATGGGGCGTGGAAATTGCGCCCCACACCTGATTGCAAATTTCTTGTTCCTCATCCTCCAGCACGTCTCCCCTGACTCCTCTGGAACCAGCCTCCCAGCAGGGCATGAAAGATCCCTCATCATGTGTTCCACTGAGGCTGGTTCCAAGGTTCTACATCCCAGGCTCTGCTGGGGGAGGGATGCAGATGTGTTGGAGGGAGTCTGAGTTGTTCCCAGGCTCTGACGGCCTCTCCCCCAGGCTGGGCTGGAGGGGGAGTGCAGAGGAGTTGGGTGAAGGGGAGAGGGTTGACCCCAGGCTGTGATGGTCTCTCCCCAAGGCCGGGCTGGAGGGGGAGTACAGAGGAGTTGGGTGAAGGGGAGAGGGTTGATCCCAGGCTGTGATGGTCTCTCTCCCAGGCCAGGCTGGAGGCCGTGCTGTCTGAGCAGCGGGGGAAGCTGCAGCGTTTGCAGGCAGAGCTGGACACCAGTGAGCAGGTGCAGAGGGACTTTGTGCGCCTCTCACAGGCTCTGCAGGTATAGGCTGGTGGTGTCTTGCAGCGGGTCTGATCTGTACCCTATAGGGAGGAACTTGGAGGGGTGTGGGGGGTCTGTTTCTAGGGGCCAGGTTATGTGATGCCTAGAGACTAGGGTGAGGTGCAGAGGTGGATGCAGGGGAGGGAGCGGATTGGTTGGGGGCAGAAGGTCTTGGAGTAGGAGGTGAGGTCAGGCAAGTAGGAGGGCACTGCAAGGACGAACCTGGGAGGGAGCCCTGCAGCTTCTCTCTCATGCTCTCAGGTGCAGCTGGAGCGCATCCGCCAGGCCTCCTCACTGGAGCATGTGCGCAGCATTGTGGATGGGACACAGCTGAAGGATGTGGCAGAGCTCAAGGAGCCCTGAGCAGCTTGGACAGCAAGGGGCTGGGACACAGTTTCCACCCCTCACCCCCCACATATGCCATCCCCTGGTGGGGGTCCATGAGGCTGATCCGTTTGCCTTCTCATTAGGAAGGCCTTGGACCTTGCCTGTGCCACAGGTCAGGCTTGGACTGCCCATCCCCTACTAACCCCTCTCCCAAGGTGCCTCTTGGGGGTTGAGGTAGTCAGCCTGGTGAGAGATGCCCAGCTCCCTTCTGTCCCTGCACTGCTGGGCAGGGGTCACTGCCCCCAGCCTGCATACTAACCAAACAGGCAGCTTTTCTCTGACCCTTCCCCCCTCATCCCCACAAGAGGGAGCCTCTTAGGGTGGAAGTCAGGGCTTGGCTCTGGCCAGTGCCTTTTTTAAAACAAAAAAGAGCAGCTGGTCCGCCCGCATCCTCAGCCAGTCCCATGGGTGGGGCTGCTGAGGTGCCAGTATTCAGAACCGGCAAGTACCAGAACAAACAAAGCTCTGGCTCCGGTTGCTGCCTGAGGAGATGGCATCTCTTACTGTCAGTAACACTGAGGAAGAAAGTGGGCTCGGGAGGAGTGGGGAGGGCAGCTCCAGCTAGGTGCCTGTCTTCTGTTTCCCCTCCTCCCAGCATGGATCGGGTGGGCTGGGCCAAGCAAGGCCAACTTGTCTCAACACTCCACCAGCCTACTTTTGTGTGCGGGGTTAATAAAGGTGCTGTAAACATCCCCTCTGAATCTTCTGTATCTGTTGGTCAGCTTTAATGTTATGCAGCTGCCCCTGGCAGCGGGGCATAGGTGGGATGATCATGAAGGCAGCATTGGCAAAGATGGGCTGCCTTGAACACCATCACCCTTGCCCTACACGCCAGTCCAACGTGCCCCAGAATCCTAAATCCCACCTTGCACAGCAGTGTTGGGTTTATTAAACTCATTTTTGGCGTTTTATTTGCCTCTGGGATTCTGAAGCACTGCAATATCTGGGAAGGTGGGGAGAGGTTGTGGGGCCAACCAGGGTGGCCTGGTGTGTGTGTTGTGGGGAGGGATGGAGCGGGTGTGGGGGAAGAGAGCTGTGGGGATTGACTGGGATGTGCTAGGGTGCAAGGGGGGGCCAGCCAGGGCGGGTAAGGGTGTCCGGAGCGGGGGCCAGTCAGGGCAGGTGAGTGTGTGTGGGTTGGGGGCCAGTGTGAGGAGTGGGGGGTGGGTGTGTGAGAGTCAGGCTGGATGTGTGGCAATGTGCTGAGGGGAAAGCTAGACCCCAGATGGGGCACCCCTCGGGCTCCTCTCCCCAAGATGAGTTGGAATGACTGTCTCTGCTGGCTGTACTGACACCTCTGCACTGAGCGGTGCGGCGCTTGGGTACCCCTGAACCCCATGACAGCTGGTGGTAGGAGTGGGATGCACTGCACCTGCAGATGAGTTCCCAGCAGAAACTGACTGAGCATAGTAGAAGGAAGGAGGCTCATGAGAGCCAGGGGAGCTGGAGGCAGAACAAAGCAATTTTTGGGAACTGTGCGGCGCGGCGCTGCAGCTGCAGCCGGTGAGTCGGCACCTGGGGAACGGTGGGGAGATGGATTACACCTGACTCCTGAAGTCAGACCTTGGGCTGTGCAGAAGAGGCCAGAGAAGACCTATGTGGACCTGGCCTCCTGCCTGATACAATACTACCCCAAGTGGGTGTTTTGGGAAGGGACTCCAGACCATCGAGGGCCTGGTCAAGCTGATGATCCTGGAACAGTTCTGTGGAGTGTGTCCACCTGACCTGAGGCTCTGGCTTGAGGACCAGAAGCCAGAGGACTCTCATGGTGCAGGGAAGCTGGTGGATGAGTCCACAGCCAGCCAGCCCGCCCAGGTTTGAAAGAGAATCCCAGGGGGATGGGGAGTCCCAAAGAGAAAAGGAATCCCAAACAGATGGGTTCCTGGCTGTAAGACAGTGGGGATCACCTATGGAGCAAACCCAGGAAAGGATGACCACCCATCCACCTCCCAGAGGGCCAGCAAGGGCCTGGACAGAGCAGTTGGCCCAAGGAACACAACACGACCTGGGCTGTTATCACTGTGGGTGGAAAGGGCATAGAAAGGCCCAGTGCCCCAAATTCCCAGACAGGTTGAGCAGGCCCGGGGCTTACAGGGTAAACTGGATGGAGTCCCAGCAGCCAGAGGGGCTGGCTGCCCAGGGAGCGGGGGCTGACAGTACGTCCTTAACTTGGGACCAGCTCCTCAGGGTGCCCAAATGCTCAGGGCTCGGTTTACAGAGGAGGGGCAGGGCTGCTTCTGCGGCACAAGTGTCTCACACCCCTCGAGGTGGATGGGAGAAACGCCTGTGTCCCAGAACCCTGTGGCCTAGATGTGATGCTGGCCCACCCCGGCTTGTGGCACTGGCCCTGACTGTAACAGGAATTGATGGGACCCCTTTTCAAGGTACCCATAGCAAGGGTGCACCTGAAATGGGACAAGTGTGAGGGGGTTCGGGTCTCCAAGCTCTGCACCCTGTCTGCAGGCAGGAGTGACTCTCACTTTGCAGGAGAACAGCAGGTTTATTAGCTGACAGGACACAGCGTCGTACAGAGGAGTCAGTGCAGCCGGTGGAGACAGCCAGTCCAATCCGTGTTGGGGAGAGGAGGCCCCGAGGGGTCCCCGGAGCCAGGGCCTTGCCCCCTCCTTTGTCTCTCTCTCCCCCAGCCCCAAGGTGTCACATGGTTGCCAGGTTACCTTCAACAGGAGCCCCACACCCTCTGTGAGACACACATGGACACACACATATACCCCACTCCAGCACATCTCTTCCTCGCTTCCAGACCGAACTGAGCGGGGTCACTCAGCCGATGACCTGGGGAAGTTCGGGGTCTTCCCCTGTGATAGGGCATCAGCTGTACCCTCTGTGTTCTCCTTGATGTGCACCACCTCCACCTTGTAATCCTGCAGGGGGAGGCTACACGGCAGGAGCTTGGTATTGGCCCCTTTCATGTAACGCAGCCAGGCAAGTCCTGTTGGTTCCCTCGGGTTGGTTGGTTGGTCTCCCTGCTTCGGTCTCCAGTCCATCAGCCGCGTTCTCAAGTTGGGCAGGCAGATCCCATACAGCTGCTGCAGCACCAGTAGATCAAACAGTTCTTTTCTGGTCTGGGCCCTGCCCCATCTGCCCACCAGTCCCTGCAGCTGCTCCAGCAAATGTTTGGAATTCAGTTAAAGTCCAGTAAAGGAAGGTACAAATGCTTTCCACAGACCACCAAAATGGTTGTGTGCCTCAGTTTCCCCTTCCATGCCACACAATTGGTTTGGAATGTTCCTTCTCATGTGAGAGGTTGCAAGACTAGTTAACAGGGAACAAGGGTGACATTTTGGAATTACAAACTTCTTCAATGTACAATTCATGCTTATACAGCCATATCATCATGTTACATGGCTCTTTCCAAACATTCAGTGCATGGTACAATTCTACAGCTTCTGGTAGCAGCACCCCTTGGTTACAGCAGTCAGCGTGAGTAACAAGAACAAACCCATTGCAATTGTACATTCACATAGCTTTTTGGTAGACCACAACCTTCGTGTAACATCCTTGAGAATCTGGTATTTTGGGGCTAAATGGCTGAGGCCTTTCTTTGCACCATAAAGTTCTAATCTCCTCTCTTGCCCCCTGAGGTGGAAATCTGATCTCTCTGGTCGTGCCCTCCCTTCTAGCAAGAGCTGGGCCATTGATGCTCTCAGGGATACTGCCCCCTCCCAGCCAGTCTGGAAATTTGCAAACCAAACTGCTGCTCTGGTGCTTTCTGAAAGTTGTTTTGTGAGTTCCTGATGCAGAATCCACATGAAGGAATCCCTGTTTATCCCTTATAAGTATCAGAGAGGTAACCGTGTTAGTTTGTGGTTTCGAGAACAACAAGAAGTCTTGTGGCACATTATAGACTAACATGTTTTGGAGCATAAGCTTTCGTGGGCAAAGACTCGCTTCATCAGATGCATGAGTGGTGGGGGGGAGTTCACAGGGGTATTTAAAGAGTGGGGTCTGAGAGAAAGGGAGGGCCAGAGCTGACAAGGTCTATTCAGCAAGGTGGAAATGGCCCAGTATCAACCGTACTTATCAAAAGAGGAAAAAACAAGTCAGATCAGACAGGGGGATGTGAGCCTTTGTCAGAGTTTAATGGGGAGACAGCACCCTGAGCAGAGAAACTGCCTTTGTAAGCTGCAAGCCACTCCCAGTCTCTGTTTAATCCTTGGTTAATGGAGTCAAATTTGCAAATAAATTGCAGAGATTTCTCTCTCTATTTGATTTTTTAAATTTTTTTGTTTCAGAACTGTCACCATTAAATCTGCCACTGAGTGTCTAAGGAGACTGAAGTGGTGGTATCTGTGATGGGATTCAGGAGTCCCCCTGCACTGCACCCCGTCTGCTCGCAGGATTGACTCTCACTCAGCAGGTACAACAGAAGGTTTATTAGGCAACAGATGCCCAGTTTCTCACAGAAGCGACAGCACAGCAGCCAGAGACAGTCCTTCCAACCCGTCCTGGGGAGAAGACCCCGAGGGGTGCCCCTCTGGGGTGTAGCTTTCCTCCTCCTCAGGCTGGCTGCCTTCCAGCTCCTCTTTCCCCAGCTTCCTAACTGCCGCCCCCGATTCAAAACCCAGCTCGGCTCCTCCCTCCTCTTTGTTCAGGGCAGAGGTGTTACCTGCCAGTTGTAGCCCCAGGGTCATCCTTAGCCACTGGGAGCTGCTGCTTGCCTCAGACATCCAGCCTGACTCACACATGCACTCCATCCACACCTCTCCCCGCTTCCAGACCGAACTGAGCGGGGTCACTTAGCCAGTGACCTGGGGAAGTTCGGGGCCCTCCCTGTGTGACAGGGCATCGGCTATGGTGTTGTTGTTCCCCTTGACGTGGACCACATCCATGTCGTAGTCCTGCAGGAGCAGACTCCACCGCAGGAGCTTGGCGTTGGCCCCTTTCATGTGCTGCAGCCAGGTCAGGGGTGAGTGATCGGTGTACACGGTGAAACGCCGTCCAAACAGGTACGGCTGCAGCTTCCTCAGCGCCCACACCATGGCCAGACATTCCTTCTCTATGGTTGCGTAGTTCTGCTCCCGGGGCAGCAGCTTCTTACTCAGGTACACAATGGGGTGTTTCTCCCCTTTGTCATTCACCTGCATTAGCACCGCCCCCAGCCCCACGTCTGACGCATCGGTGAACACCACGAAGGGTTTGTTGAAGTCTGGATTTGCCAGCACTGGGGCCCTGACCAGAGCCTCCTTCAGCGCACAGAGGGCCTCTTGGCACTGCTCAGTCCAGACCACCTTGTCAGGCTTTCCCTTTTTACATAGCTCCATGAAGGGGGCTGCGATGGAGCTAAAGTGGGGCACAAACCTCCGGTAGTACCCCGCCATCCCAATGAAGGCCTGGACCTGTTTCTTAGTCTGGGGTGTGGACCAATCTCTGACATCCTCCACTTTAGCTGGCTCTGGCTTTATGCAGCCGCTGCCCACCTTGTGGCCCAGGTAGGTCACCTCAGCCATTCCCACCTTGCACTTCCCTGCCTTGATAGTCAGACCAGCCTTCTGGAGTCGGTTCAGCACCTGCTTGACTTGGGACACACGGTCCTCCCACGTCTGGCTGAAGATGCAAACGTCGTCCATGTACGCCAGGGCAAAGCTCTCCATCCCTTTCAGTAGCTGGTCCACCAGACGCTGGAAGGTAGCAGGTGCCCCCTTGAGGCCGAAGGGCAGGACCAGGAACTTGTAGAGCCCCACAGGGGTGATGAAAGCTGACCTGAGCTGGGCATCTTCGTCTAATGGCACTTGCCAGTACCCCTTGGTGAGGTCTATGGTGGTGAGGAAACGGGCTCCCCCCAGCTTGTCTAAAAGGTCATCAGGCCTGGGCATGGGGTAGGTGTCCGATACAGTGATGGCGTTAAGCTTGCGATAGTCCACACAAAACCGAACAGACCCATCTTTTTTAGGGACTAACACCACGGGCGAGGCCCAGGGGCTGGACGAGGGTTGGATCACCCCCAGAGCCAGCATGTCTTCAACCTCCCGCTCTATGTCCTGAGCCGTCCTCCCTGTGGCTCTGAATGGCACACACTTGATAGGGGCGTGGGTGCCTGTCTCTATTCGGTGGACAGCTAGGTCAGTGCGTCCAGGTCTGTCAGAGAACAGCTGTTGATGCGAATGCAGCACCTCCTTGATCTCCGTCTGCTGGGCAGGGCTCAGCTGGTCTGAGAGGGGAACAGACTCCAGCAAGGAGCTGGCTCCAGCCCTTGTGAGTAAATCCACCAAGGGATCATCCCCCTGCCCCTCCCAGTGCCTGCACACGGCCAGCACCAAGTTCTCTCTGTCCCAGTAAGGTTTCATCATGTTCACATGATAGACCCGATGGCTGTGGGCCCGGTTTGACAGTTCCACCACATAATTCACGTCATTTAGCTGTTTGACGACCTTGAAGGGCCCATCCCAGGCCGCTTGCAGCTTGTTCCGCCGCACAGGTACAAGGACCGTCACTTGGTCCCCAGTGGCATAGGCTCGGGCCCTGGCGTTACGGTCATACCAGACCTTTTGCTTCCTTTGGGCCATGGAGAGGTTCTCCCTGGCCAGGCCCATGAGCTCGGTGAGTTTTTCCCGGAAGGACAGTACATACTGTTCCACTGACTCCCCTTCAGGAGAGGCCGTCCCCTCCCACTCTTCTCTGAGCAAGTCCGAAGGCCCCCGTACCCTCCTTCCGTATAGCAGCTCAAACGGGGAGAACCCCGTGGATTCCTGGGGCACCTCCCTGTATGCAGACAGCAGGTGGGGTAAGTACTTGTCCCAGTCATGGGGGTATTGATTCATGAAGGTTCTCAGCATCTGCTTCAGAGTCCCATTGAACCTCTCCACCAGTCCATTGGTCTGCGGGTGGTAGGCTGTGGCCCAGGTGTGCCGGACCCCACACTTGACCCACAAGCTTTGCAGTAGGGCCGACATGAAGTTGGACCCCTGATCTGTGAGGACCTCTTTGGGAAACCCCACTCTGCTGAAAATGGACAGCAGTGCATCCGCCATGGTGTCAGCGTCGATAGAGGTCAAGGCCACTGCTTCTGGGTATCGCGTGGCAAAATCTACCACTACCAAAATATATTTCTTCCCCGAACGCGTTGCCTTGCTGAAGGGTCCCACTATGTCTATAGCCACTTTCTGGAAAGGCTCCTCTATGATGGGCAGTGGCCTCAGGGGAGCTTTCCCCTTGTCCCGGGTCTTCCCCACCGTCTGGCAGGGATCACAAGACAGGCAATAGAGACGGACAGCTGCAAAGATCCCAGGCCAAAAAAAGTTTTGTAACAACCTTCTCCTGGTGCGGTGGATCCCCTGGTGTCCTGCAAGCGGGATATCACGGGCTAGGTACAGCAACCTGCGCCGGTACTTTTGGGGAACCACCAGTTGCCTCTGGACCTTCCATGGCTCCGCTTTGCATCTGGGAGCCCATTCCCGGTACAGGAATCCCTTTTCCCACAGGAATCTCTCCCTGCAGCCCTCCCCCAGGTGGGGAGCTGAGCTGAGACTGGCCAGTTCCCTCAGCTTCTGCAAGGAGGGGTCTCTCTGCTGCTCTGCCTGAAATTCTTCGGCTGGGGCAGGGGCGGATGCTACTTCCCCATCCCTGTCTGGCTCCAGCACCCCTGGCCTGTGAGATCTGGTTTTTGGGGGCCCCCTTTCTCTCAGGGTTGGCCCCTGTGTCTCCTGTGACTTTGGCTGGGCTTGTACCCCTGAATCTGGGGAGCGTACCCCTCGTTTTCTTTGGCTACGGGTCAGGACCAGGGCACGAGGGCGTTCACCTTGCCAGTTCTCCAGGTCAGCCCCCATCAGTACATCCGCCGGCAAATGGCTGTGCACGCCCACTTCCTTGGGGCCTTCCTTCTTCCCCCATTTCAGGTGCACCCTCGCCATGGGCACCTTGAAAGGGGTCCCATCAATTCCTATTATCGTCAGGTGGGAATTGGGTATCATTCAGCCCGGTGCCACCACCCCGGGTTGGGCCAGCGTCACATCAGCGCCTGTGTGCCAGAACCCCGTGACCTTTTTCCCGTCTACCTCGAGGTGTTTGAGAAGTTTGCTCCACAGAGGTAGTGCCGACCCCACTCTGTAAACTGACCTCTGAGCATTTGGTCGCCCTGGTGAGCTGGTCTGTGGGGCGGACTCGGGCCAGTCCGAGTGCCTATTGTTAGCACCACCCGCCTTGGCCACCAGCCTCTCTGGCTTCTGGGACTCCACCCAGTTGACTCCACGACCCCCTGGCCTGCTCAACCTGTCTGGGAGTTTGGGGCACTGGGCTGCTCTATGCCCGTTTCGCCTACAGCAATAACAGCCTGGGTCTTATTGTGTGCCTCGGGCCGGCTGCTCTGCCCAGGCTCTGCTTGGCTCTCTGGGGGGTAGGTGGCCGGCCCCTCTTTCCTGGGCTCGCCCAAGAGGTGGTCCCCTCTGTCGTACAGTCAGGGACCGGTCTCTCTGAGATTCTCGGTCTCTCCGGGACTCCCTCTCCCTCCGGGACTCCCTCTCTCCCCGGGGCTCACTTTCTTTATGGGGCTCACTTTCAAACCTGGCCCGGCTGTTTGTGAAGTCATCTGCCAGTTTCCCTGCATTGTGTGAATCCTCTGGCTTCCGGTCCACGAGCCACACCCTCAGGTCAGGTGAGCACATCTCGTAGAATTGTTCCACGACCGCCAGCTCGATCAGGTCCTCTACGGACTGGACTCCCATTCCGAACGCCCACTTCTGGTAGTATTGCTTCAGGCGGGCGGTTGTATCTACATGGGTTTCCTCTGGCCTCTTCTGCGCCTCCTGGAACTTCTTTTTGTACATCTCCGGAGTCAGCCCGAACTTATGCAGCAGGGCCTGTTTGAACCGTTCATAGTCCCCAGGCTGCAGCCCCTCCAGCTGGCTGAGCACCACTGTGGCCTTCTGGCCCAGCAAGGGGGTGAGGTGCCGGAGCCACTCATCTGGGGGAACCTCGTGCAACTCACAGGCTCGCTCAAAGGCGGTAAGGAACTCATCCATGTCCCCTGGGTCCTGACACTGGGCCAGCACACGCGTCTCCAAGTGACTGGCCACCCCAAGCAGTCTGGCCCTCTCCCTGCTTACCGCAGCTGGGGCCTCTTGGCGTCTCGCCTCTGCCATGGCCTGCTCGTGCTCCCGCTCTCACACTCTCTCCTCCCGCTCTCGCTCTCTCTCCTTCTGTTCTCGTTCTTTCTCCTCTCGCTGTCTCTCTTGTAGCTGGCGCTCGTGCTCCCTCTGCCGTTCCTGGGCTTCCAGTTCCTTTAATCTCACCTCGAGCTCCAGCCGTTGCAACTCTGCGGCGGGGGACTCTGCCCGCGATGGACCACCACTAGGTAAGCGCGACCTGGCGGGCACCGCGTCTGTCTGACGGTGTCGAGCCCCTGCTCCTGTCAGAGAATCCGAAACGCTTCCCGAGGCTGACCGGCCACTTTCTGCCGGGACAGGCTCTGCCCCCCCGGATCGGTCACTCTCTTCCAGCTGGGCAATCAGCTGGGCCTTGGTCGCCTTCCCCACGGTCAGGCCCCTCTCTCTGCACAGCCCCGTTAGCTCTGCCTTTAGTAGTTGGGTATAATCCATCTCCCCGCTGCCTCCCGGGGTATCCACTCACCAGCAGCAGCTGCAGGGATTGCTCTGCTCCCCCTCTGGCTCTTGTGAGGCTCCTTCTTTCTCTTGTGCTCAGACAGCCACTGCTGGGAGCTCATTCGTGGGTGCAGTGCATCCCACTGCTGACACCAGTGTGATGGGGTTCAGGGGTCCCCCTGCACTGCACCCCATCCGCTGCAGGATTGACTCGCACTCAGCAGGTACAACAGAAGGTTTATTAGGCAACAGATGCCCAGTTTCTCACAGAAGCAACAGCACAGCAGCCAGAGACAGTCCTTCCAACCCGTCCTGGGGAGAAGACCCTGAGGGGTGCCCCTCTGGGGTGTAGCTTTCCCCCTCCTCAGGCTGGCTGCCTTGCAGCTCCTCTTTCCCCAGCTTCCTAACTGCCGCCCCTGATTCAAAACCCAGCTCGGCTCCTCCCTCCTCTTTGTTCAGGGCAGAGGTGTTACCTGCCAGTTGTAGCCCCAGGGTCATCCTTAGCCACTGGGAGCTGCTGCTTGCCTCAGACATCCAGCCTGACTCACACATGCACTCCCCCAACTCCATCACAGTATCTCAAAGAAAGCTGGGGGTGCTGGTAGCATAGGGTGTAAGTAGAGTCCACACATCTAGATGCCTGGAAATCCCAGACGCCCCATCATCTCAGGCATTGGCACCCTCACCACAGGATTGTCTGGATATGGAGGCTCTCTGTTTAGACCCTGTGATGGAGTGGGGGGAGTGCAAATGCGAGACTCAGGCTGGATGTGAGAGGCAAGCAGAACAGTTGCCAGTGGCTAAGGATGACCCTGGGGCTACAACTGGCAGGTAACACCTCTGCCCTGAACAAAGAGGAGGGAGGAGCCAAGCTGTTTTTTTGAATCGGGGGATGGCAGTGAGAGGCTAGGGAAGAGAGAGGGAAGGCAGCCAGCCTGAGGAGGGGGAAGCTACACCCCAGAGGGGCACCCCTTGGGGTCTTCTCCCCAGGATGGGTTGGAAGGACTGTCTCTGACTGCTGTACTGTCGCTTCTGTGAGAAACTGGGCATCTGTTGCCTAACAAACCTCCTGTTGTACCTGCTGAGTGAGAGTCACTCCTGCCAGCGGACAGGGTGCAGTGCAGGGGGAACCCTGAACCCCATCACAGACCCTATGCTACCAGCACCCCCAGCTTTCTTCAGGATACCACTGACTTCCTCAGGAAACTACAATCCATTGGTGACCTTCCTGAAAACACCATCCTGGCCACCATGGATGTAGAGGCCCTTTACGCCAATATCCCACATGAAGATGGACTCCAAACTGTTAGGATCATTATTACTGATGAAACCAAGGCACAAATGGTGGCAGAACTTAGTGACTTTGTCCTCACCCACAACTATTTCAGATCTGGGGACAAATTATACCTTCAAATTAGTGGCACAGCTGTGGGCACCCACACGGCCCCACAGTATGCCAACGTTTTTATGGCTGACCTGGAACAACAGTTTCTCAGTTCTTGTCCCCTAGCGCCCCCCCTCTACCTGCACTACATTGATGACATCTTCATCATCTGGACCCATGGGAAAGAGGCTCTTGAAGAGTTCCACTGTGATTTCAACAGTTTCCAACCCCCCAATCAACCTTAGCCTGGATCAGTCCACACAAGAGATCCACTTCCTGGACACTACTGTATGGGTAAGCGACAGTCACATAAACACCACCCTATACCGCAAACCCAGGGAGCGCTATGCTTATCTACACGCCTCCAGCTTCCATCCAGGGCACACCACACGATCCATTGTGTACAGCCAGACACAAAGGTACAACCGCACTTGCTCTGGTCCATCAGACAGAGACAAACACCTACACCACCTTTACCAAGCTTTCCTCAGCCTACAACACCCACCTAAGGAAGGGGAGTGGTTAGGAAGGTGGGGGCAGGCTTCTGTCAGCAGAGGGCCTTCCTCTCAGTCCTCCATGATCATAGAGTCGGGGGTGGGTGGGTGGGTGGAACGCCCCTTTTAGTGTTGGGAGGGGCGGAGCCTCCCTCAGCCATAGAATCTCCACCAGAGGCTTGCGCAGCTCCCTGTCCCCAGATCGAGGCTGGCTGGGGCGGGCCTCAGTCCACAACCCACCAGTCACACAGTTGTCAACCGGCTGTTGCTAGTGCGGTTCCCCTTTGACCATAGAGCCTTCCTGCCCGTGGGCAGAGCGGCTCCTCAGTGCCATAGAGTCTGCCTCAGCCGACGGGCGACTGAGGGGCCTGAAGTATAAGAGAGCTTTCATGGTAGAGCGGTTCGCACAGTATCATAGAGCACGCACCTGTGCTAGAGCGGCGCAGCCGTATTTCCGATATGCTCGTGACTCTTGGCCGGAAGCGACTGTCTCCCACGTTATTGGCTCAGGCTCTCGCTGTGAGCACGCGTCACTTCCAGGCTGCGGAAAGATGGCGGCGCGCGCGATGCTGGTGCGCGGAGGGCAGAGCGGCTCTGCCGGTCAGTGAGTCGGGAGCGGGTGTGCGTCGCTGGCCATGGGGGGCAGGGAGCACGTGGTGCTGGGCCCACGGGAGAGGCCCAGAACGGATGCGGGGGCAGCGTCTCGGGGGGGCGGGAGAAACCTTAGGATGGATGTGGGGGGGCAGGGTCTCGGGGTAGGGGCGGGAGAGACTTTAGGGTGGATATGGGGGGCAGGGACTCGGGGTAGGGGCGGGAGAGATCTTAGGACGGATGTGGGGGGGGCAGGGACTCGGGGTAGGGGCGGGAGAGATCTTAGGACGGATGTGGGGGGGGCAGGGACTCGGGGTAGGGGCGGGAGAGACCTTAGGATGGATGTGGGGGGCAGGTTGTCCAGGGGTGTAGTGAGGTTCAGGGGTCCCCAGGCCCTTCACCTGTCCGCAGCTCGGAGTGACTCTCATTCAACAGGTGGAGGAGGGGGTTTATTAGGCGACAGAGATGCAGGACAGTAAGACTTGTCAGCACAGCAACCAGAAGTGCTCTGTCCAACCCGTGCTCGGTGGAGGAGATCTACCTGCCAAGGAGACCCGAGGCCTGGAGATTCTGGCCATGTCTACACGTGCCCCAAACTTCGAAATGGCCACGCAAATGGCCATTTCGAAGTTTACTAATGAAGCGCTGAAATGCATATTCAGCGCTTCATTAACATGCGGGTGGCAGTGGCGCTTCAAAATTGACGCCACTTGCCGCCGCGCGTCTCGTCCAGACGGGGCTCCTTTTCGAAAGGACCCCGCCTACTTCAAAGTCCCCTTATTACCACGAGCTGATGGGAATAACATGCGGGTGGCAGCGGCGCTTCAAAATTGACGCCACTTGCCGCCGCGCGTCTCGTCCAGACGGGGCTCCTTTTCGAAAGGATCCCGCCTACTTCAAAGTCCCCTTATTCCCACGAGCTGATGGGAATAAGGGGACTTTGAAGTAGGCGGGGTCCTTTCGAAAAGGAGCCCCGTCTGGACGAGACGCGCGGCGGCAAGTGGCGTCAATTTTGAAGCGCCGCTGCCACCCGCATGTTAATGAAGCGCTGAATATGCATTTCAGCGCTTCATTAGTAAACTTCGAAATGGCCATTTGCGTGGCCATTTCGAAGTTTGGGGCACGTGTAGACGTAGCCTCTGGCTCGGGCGCAGCCTGAATTTCTTCCTCTCCAGCCTCTACACTCTCTCTCTCACTAAATGCCACCTCTGATTTCAAACCAGCTGGGCATCACCTTGCTCTTTGTTCGGGGACAAAGACATTACCAAACAGCTTAGGTTACAGCTAGTAGGGGTCATCCCTAGCCAGTGTGAGCTAGTCAGCCTGTCACACTCACACCCGACTACATCACATCTCTTCCCCCTTCCAGACCGAACTGAACGGGATCACTTAGCCAGTGACCTGGGGAATTTTGGGCCTATCCTTGGGTAAAGTGTTGGTTGTGATTTTGGCACTCTCTTTTGCTTGGGCTTGCCATGGCGGTGTCCTGCAGGAGCCATTTCCACCTTGTTGAGCTGCTGGATGACTTTGAGGGGCCGTCATGGGCCCATTCTCTGCAGTCATATCAGCCTTTCCTCTTCTTTTGGGCTCTGTGACCCTAGTCTCCCTGGCTGGGCCCATGAGCTCAGCGAGCCTTTCCCAGAAAACCAGGATGTCCTCTACCCACAACTCTCCATCCGGGAAAGCCTCCACCTCCTGTAACGCTCTCAGTAAGCCTGGGGGTCCCCTCCTACTTCTGCACCATGGCTCAGTAGGGGGGAACCTAGTGAACCCTTCAGGCACCTCCCTGTGTGGAAGCAGCAGGTGAGGCAAGTACTTCTCCTAGTCCTGCAGGTGCCAGTGCCTAAAGGCCTCCAGCATCTGCTTTGGTGTACCAAGGAACCTTCTCAATAGCCCGTTAGATGTGGAGTGATACTCTGAGGCCGAGGACAGCTGGATCCCATGTTTCTTCTGCAAGGGTTGGAGCAGGGCAGACATGAAGTTGTCTTTCTGGTTGATGAGGACCCCCTTGGGGAATCCCACCCTGCCAAAAATGGCCATCAGATCATCTGCCACCGTGTCTGCCTCAATAGAGGACAGAGCCACGGCCTTGGAGCAGCAGGTAGCTATATCCACCATCAGGATGTATTTTTTCTCTGTCTGGGTTGTGTTGCCGATAGGCCCCACTGTATCTATTGCTGCCTTCTGGAAAGGCTCTTCTGTGATGGGCAGGTCCTGAGTCTTGGGCTTTCCCCACCCTGTCAGGAGTCACAGGCCCAGCAGTACTAATGCACAGCCACAAATATCCCCAGCCAATAAAAGATCTGAAGCATCCTTAGCCAGGATCTCTTGGTGCCCTGAGAGCTGGATGTCATGGGCCAGGTACAGCAGCCTGGGGTGATACCTTTGGGGAACCACCACCTGCTGCTGGACCCCCCCCCCCCCCCGCCCACTATCCTGCTTTCCCTGGGGGAAGGTGTTTTGTGGTTCAGGAATCCCCTTTTCTGCAGGAATGTCTCCTGACAGGCTCCCCTCAGGGGCTGAGTTATACTGAGGCCAATCTGATTCTTCTGTAAGGAGGGATCTGCCTGCTCTTTGGCCTGGAATTCAGCAGCTTGGGGAAGGGACAGGGACCTGTTCACCACCACTGCCTGGGTCCAGAGTCCCAACCCTGCTGAGTCCCCTGCCTGTTGGGTCAGGGCCCTCCACTAGGGCTGCAAACTCCTCACTGTCTCTGGCTACACTGACTCTGGGTCCTTCTGGGCACTCCTCCAGGCGCCCCCCCCCCCCCCCGCCCATCAGCATCTCTGTAGGCAAGTGCAGGTGCATCCCCACTTCCTTGGGGCCTTCCTGAGCTCCCCATTTCAGATGTACCTGGGCTATGGGTACCTTGAATGGGGTCCTGTCTATACCTCTCAGAGTCAGCTGGGTTTTGTGCACCATGTGGTCTGGGCCCAGCAGCTCAGGCTAGGCCAGAGCCACCTCCGCCCCTGTGTCCCAGGAGTCCAAGGGATTGACTGGATGCTACCCTTCTGGACTGAATACAGGCCCTCTGATCCAGTCAGTCCTCCCGCAGGGTAACCAGCTGGGCCTTGGTTGCCTTCCCCATGGTCAGGCCCCTCTCCCTGCACAGCGTCATAACATCTGCCTTTAGGAGTCAGGTGTAATCCATCTCCTCAATGCTCCCTGGGGTGCAAACTGGCCGGCCAATGCTGCAGTGCCCCACAACTGCTAGGAATCGCTTTGTTCCGCCTCCAGCATGCCTGGCTCTTGCAAGCCCCCTTCCTTCTACTGTGCCCAGTCACTCACTGCGAGAAGCTATTCGCTGGTACAGTTGATCCCACCACTGCCACCAGATGCTGCAGGGTGCAGGGGTCACCAAGCTCTGCACCCCACTCACAGCCAGAAGTGACTCATTCAGCAGGTGGAACAGAAGGATTATTAGGTGACAATGTGATACAGACTTGTCAGCACAGCAACCAGAAGTGGTGTGTCTGACCCATGTTGTCCAAAGGAGATCCCCCTGAGGGAACCCCAGGCCTGGGGCTCTGCCTGGCCTGCCTTTGTTCCTCTCCAGATTAATTCCCTCCTCCCTGCTCTTTGTTCAGGGACAGAGGTGTTACCTGACAGCTTAGGTTACAGACAGCAGGCGGTCAGCCATAGCCTGTGTGAGTTGCTCAGCCTGTTGTTCTGTCGCCTGTGCACACCCTCACACTACATCACAGAAAGATCTTGGTAAGGCTGTGGGGGTGGGAAGGATGTTAGGATGGATGTTCGGGGGCAGGGTCTCTTGTGGGGGTGAAAGGACTTTAGCAAGGGTGAGTTCTCTGGGGAGAGGCCTGGGAAGGTCCAGTGTGGTAATTTAACCCAATTAGTCCACAGGTTACAGGCCAAAGACTTGCCCTATGAGACTCTTAGAGCCCACTTGTGAGGGAGAGAAAATGGGGTTATGAGCCAATCTTGCAGATGTGGGGCAGGAGGGGAGGAATTTTCATGGGTGGAGGATGGTGATAGGAGGGGGAGCAAAGACTCTGAAAGGAGAGGGATGCTGCCTGGGGCAGGGAGCAGAGTAGTGGGGATGTGGGGGGCATTAGAGAAAGCGGGAGGTATGGGAAGAATGGTGGCTGAGGATTTTGAGATGAGGGATTGTGGGGCCATGGTACCTGAGGAGCATAGCGTGGAGGTTTAGAAAGAGGGGGCAAGACTTCATAGGATGAAGTGGATTGGGGTGATGAAGGCTTGGGGAGAAAAGTGTCCGATACTGGAGTAGAAATTGCTGGGGAAGGCTGCTCGGGGGCAGGGGGTGGTGGTCCAAGGCTTCAGAGCTTGTTGGGAAGCTGGATTGGAGGGCGGCAATAGGTGTTTCTAGTCTGAGTCCAGCTGCTCTGCCTCTTGTCCTATTCACTGAGGTCCATAAAGCCCAGGCCCTGCTGTCACCCCAGCATTACCAGCCCCAAATGCTTGTAGCACCATTGCAACCACCAGGCTGCAGTTTGTTTGTGCCTTGGATTTTAACTCAAGCACTTTCCTTGTTTTTACTGAATTTCATCTTACTGAGTTCAGCTTCAGGGTCACTTTGTCGTCTAAGGTAATGACGAGTTGTCCTTGATGGCCATGCCTGATCTCGGCAGAGAGCAGGCCTCTGGCATGCCGAGTGAAGCCTGCCCCAAAGAATGTGTAGTCTAGATAGTCAGGAAGGGGATGAACTTGTTTTCCACCAGAACTAGGGTATGGAGTCCAGGCCAGGGCCCCACCCATAGGCCGCAGCACTTAGTGTGCAGTTGACTGCACAGACACATGTTCCTGATCCGGGCAGAATTGAAGAGGCACCAGGGGCTCCTGGTGACAAGACAGGAATGTGGGGAGCATCCGAGCTGATGTGAAATGAAAATATGATTGCAACAGGGTAATAGTAGTTTTTTCCCCTGTATCTCTTATAGGTCTACGGAGCTGCCTGTCCAGCTACTTGCTGGGCATCTTAGGGACGGTAAGAAGCCACCAGTCTTGGAAGGGCCAGGGGAGGTGGGGAGACTGACATGGCTGTGTAGAGGGAATGTGTGGGGCCTTGACCACAGAAGGGAAAAAACAGGGAGGTAGAGGGTTGGTGGGCAGCAGGGTGAGCCATGTTGGGTGGAATGGTGGGCAGGCTGGAGTCATGGTGGGGTTAGAGTTGGGATACCTGAGGGCATATTGATCAGCGAACATGGGGCGGGGGAGGGGCTGGTAAATGAGGTAGGGATTGGCTGTAAGGAGCCCAGCAAGACTGAGTCTTGGAAAGCATGGTGAGTGGGGGGGTGTGAGGAAAGCTGCAGTGGGTAGTGGAAGCCATGGTCGGGTGATTGGGTAAGTGGTTGGGAATTGAGGGGAGGGGTGTGATTGTGAGCTGTGGCTGAGGAGAGGGGCTGGAAAACAGCAATGGTGGTTGTGTGAAGGGGTGGGGAGCTTTAGGGGTTGGGATCAGTAAGGGATGGGATTGGAAGAGCTGTGGGGTGGGCATGTTGGGGGTGGAGCCAGGGTGGGATCTATAAGGTGGTGGGGTGTGGAGAGCTCTCAGCGGAGGCCATGGGATATATACTCATGCCAAGGCTCCTGGCTCTGCTAGGTGCCCCTGCCCAGTCCATCCTCCCGCTTCTGTCCCCTCCTGCTGCGCCACTTTGCTGTCGAGGCCAAGAAAACCTATGTGCGGGACAAGCCACATGTGAATGTGGGCACCATTGGACATGTAGACCATGGCAAGACCACTCTGACAGCTGCCATCACCAAGGGTGAGCAGGAGGGGTGTTATGGGGTAGGGAATTTGGTACCCTGGGTTTTCCTGGGCCCCTGAGCCCATTGATAGTGTTGCAATAGCATCATGAAACCTCTGCTGAGACCAGGACCTGCCCACAACTGCAACCAACTGCACAGACCTAAAGGTGACCCCCTGCCTCCAAGAATTCTCAAGCTGAACAGGTGACAGTGCACACAGGAGCCAAGTGGAGAAAGGACTGGTCCAAGGTCATAGCTATGCTAATGATTTTCTCTAGGCAGTGAACCCACTTGTCCTGGTCCCCAGCCCTCCCTGCTGTAACCCACTGGGCCCCACTTCCCTCTAAGAGCTGGGATAGAACCCAAATGCCATGGATCCCAGCCCTGCCCCCACCCCACTGTAACACTTAACCCCATGCCCCTCCTAGAGCTTGTATAGAACCCAGCTGTCCTTAGCCCCCGCCTCCCCCTCCCGCTCCTCCCTAGCTTTTTACTTATTCCCTTTTTTCTGCTCCCCATCCCCAGTTCTGTCTGAGGCAGGAGGTGCCAAGTTCAAGAAGTATGAGGAGATTGACAACGCGCCAGAGGAGAAAGCTCGTGGCATCACCATCAATGCCTCCCACGTGGAGTATGCCACAGCCAACCGGCACTATGCCCATACCGACTGTCCGGGCCATGCTGATTACGTGAAGGTGAGGGCAGATGGTGTGGGAGCTGCCTCTTTCAGCCTGCGACACGGCCAGTGATGCAGAATGTCATGATGTAACAGGATGGGGTTTCTGGGCGTAGCTAGAGAAATCAGTCCAGGGTAACTTTGCTTAAAATCCGGGCTACTTACAGCCCCAGGCTGGGATTCTCTTCTCATTAAGGCAAATCCAACCAGCCACAACAGCAGCTCTGCCAGCCCCCCTGGCCAGCCAGAAGTCACACAAGCGAAGTCACAGACTTCCCAGCTGCTGTACCAGCCCAGACCAACAGCCCCCAACTTCAGGTGAGAGGCTCATAAGCCTGTTTCACCAACTCTGCACAGATTCTTCAGGGCCCCAAAGGGTTCAGCCACAGGCCCTGGTCAATATGTACTTGGATCTTACACAAATCTCAACACTCACTAATCCTTTGGATCTAAATCTAAAGGTTTAGTAATAAAAAAGAGAGGAGGATTAGAGAGAGACAATGTTAAAGCAGTATTTTACATACATCAATTTCAGGTATTGGTGCAGGCCAGTCTCTGAAAGTCCATTTCAAGTCACACAGTTTTAGTACTGGAGAATTGTAGATCTGGCCCACTGGGGTCAGCATGCTGGGACATGGACCATGGGGACAGGCCCAGCTACCAGAAGAGACAAGATCCAAGATGGACACTGCTAGGCACACATCATGGTTCTTTCTTATGTTCAAGGACAAAGCCCTTCCTTCTTTCCGTCAGGCCCTGGAGGGTCAAAAAGTCACCTGACCCAGGTGAGCCACTGTGGCTAACTGCCATTGGCCGAATCCCAGGAGACAGTCTCAAATTCTTAGGTGTGTATTTTCCTTTGTCTTAGGCAAGTACCCTGATGGGTGGCAGTCACGCCTCCTATTGTGTACTTTTGGCTCTGAATATTCCTAATACAAATCTGTAACTTTCCCTACAAATATGACACAGACATGTTAAATTGCACACATAGATTCAGGACATCATTAGCATTCTTTAGACACCTCCCATGACCCTCTTGACACAATATTTGGGGCCAATAAATACACTAGGCACACAACATGGCTTCTCTCTCCAATATAAAAATCCAGTCATGTGCCACATGGCACTGTTGGGTAGCTGTGGTACTGTCTTGGCAGTCATGGAGCTGCCTCAGTTGTACATGTCCCAGAACTCTTAACCAGTCCCTGAAGTGCCCCTCATACCTTCCTCCATCAGCCCTGCTGTCCCTGCCCACACCTTTCTGTTCCTGATTATACCCCCAAAGCCACAGCCCTCGCTCCACCTTCATGCTTCCAACTCACGTTCTCTAGCTTATCCCTCTTTCTGTCCCCAAACATACCTCTGCCTTGTGCTGGCCCCACACTCATTGCTCTTCATTCTTCTGTTGCCAAAGACAGTCCTCCCCATTGTTTCCTCAGTCCACTCATTTCCCAAACTCACCCTTGATCCGAAGAAGTGGGTCTGTCCCACAAAAGCTCATCACCTAATAAATTATTTTGTTAGTCTTTAAAGTTCTACTGGACTGCTTTTTTGTTTTCACCCTTCATCTGTTTACCTTCCTTTTGTCTATTCCCATCCTGTTGCCAACCACCCCAGCGCACCCTCTGTCCCAGACACACACCCCTTCTCTGGTCCTTCCCTCTTCCCCACCTCAACCTGTTTTTCCCAGCCCCAAGTACCCCCTGGTTCCTCCCAGCTCCCAAGAAAAGAACAGAACAGCCATATTGGATCAGACCACAGGCCTAGTCCAGTATTCTGGCTTCTGACAGTGATCAGTGCCAGGTGCCCCACAGGGAATGGAGAGAACAGGCAATCACCCCATCGCCCTTCCCTTGTTGCCCAGTCTCAGCCACTGACAAACAGACGACGACTCTGTCCCTGCCAAGCCTGGCTAATAGCGATTGATGGACAGATCCTGCTTGAACTTAGCTAGTTCTTTTTTGAACTGTAAAAGTCTTGGCCTTCACAACACCCTCAGGCAAGGAGTTCCACAAGGTTGTATGAAGAAATATTTCATTTTGTTTAAAACCTGTTCCTGTTAATTTCATTTTTTGACCCCTCATTCTTGTGTCATGTATGGGAAGGTTACTTCCTCCACACCAGTTCTGATTTTCTAGAGCTCTATTATATTCCTTAGTCACCTCTTTGCCAGACGGAGTAGTCCCAGTCTTATTAATCTCTCCTTGTGTGGCAGACATTCCAAATCCCTTCTCGTTGTTTTTGGCCTTTTCTGAAACTTTTCCAACATGTTTTTGAGATGAGGGCAACCACATCTGTTCAATGTGTTGAAGATGTGGGAATATCATGGATTTATATAGAGACAAGAAGATATTCTTTCTTATGTACCCCATTTATTTAACGATTCCCAACTTTCTATTTGTTTTTTTGCTTGCTGCTGCACAGTAAGTGGCTGTTTTAACAGAACTATCCACAATGATTTCCAAATATCGAGTAGTAGTATTCATCCTTCGATCCCAAGGGATCATGGGTTTGTGCCCCAGTTGGACTGATTCGAGCAGCGTCTTCTGTGGCTGTGCAATCCAATGTGGGAGTGGCAGTCCTTTCCGCACTGTGAGCAGCAGTAGGCAGATGTTGCTCTGGTATCATGGGCATGGATCTTCCTGAGGGCTCTCCTGTGTTCCGCTTCTTTCACCAAGGTAGTTTCATACATAGCAAGAGCTTCCTTCACTCCCTGTTTCCAGGCATGCCTGTGTGAGGCGAGTGAATGCCAGATGTTCACATTGATAGAGAGAGTGCTGAGATCACGCTTGCACATGTCCTTGTAGCGCAATTTAGGTCGCCCTTTCAGCCTCTTTCCAGACGCCAGTTCGCTGAAGAGGAAGTCCTTCGGTATTTTGCCATCCGTCATGTGTGAGACATGGCCAAGCAAGGTCATATGCCTCTGTTTGAGAAGGGTGAACATGGAGGCAGTGCCTGCCCTCTCAAGCACTGCGCTATTGGGGACCTTGTCCCGCCATGAGATACCAAGTATGAGCCTAAGGCAGTGCATGTGGGATGTGTTGAGCTGCTGCTCTTGTTTTGAGCGCAGAGTCCATGTTTCACTGGCATACAGCAGTGTGCTCAAAACACAGGCTGTGTAGACCTGCACCTTGGTGTGTACAGTGAGCTTATTGCTAGCCCATACTCTCTTCGTCAGCCTGGAGAACGTTGTGGCGGCTTTTCCAATGCGCTTGTTGATCTCTCTATCAAGTGACAAGTTGTCGGAGATTGTGGAGCCTAGGTACACGAACTCATGGACAACTTCCAGTTCGTAGTCTAGCACACTGATAGATGGCTCATTATCGAGTGGTAATAGCCAATATATATATATATATATATATATATATATATATATATAGTTGGAATTATGTTTTCCAATGTGACTTACTTTGCATTTGTCAACACCGAACATTGAATTTAATCTGCATGCCACATCGTTGCCTTATCTTTGCCCCCGCCAATCTGTTCCTCCTCCTGGAGCCTGAGACGAGACCTCTCCTCAGTTTTCTTTTGTCCATTGAGACACCCCTCCAGTCTCACAAGAAATTTTTTTTTCCCCTCCAGTCTAGACATCCTGTGAGGAGCAGGGGCAGCAGTTGTGTGGGCAGGGAGCAGCAAGGCGCAGAGGACAGGTGGGGGACAGGCAAGGAATGGGGGTAGGCTAGAAGCAGGAAAGAGATGCCAGAGGAGTGCCACAGGGTGGAGGTTGGTGGGGAGCAGTTGTTCTGTGGGTGGTTTCACTCATCCACTAGGGATTGGGTCTTTGTGTGTCACCCTGAGAAGTTCACCACCAGGCTTGGTGCATTTATAACTCCCTCCCTCGGCAATGCTGGCTCCTCTACAGTGACATGTGGCTTAAGTGCTGCTGCCTCTCTCTTCCAGAACATGATCACTGGCACTGCTCTCTTGGACGGTTGCATCCTTGTGGTGGCAGCAACAGATGGGCAGATGCCACAGACCCGAGAACACCTGCTACTAGCCAAACAGGTGAGGAGGGCTGACAGGTTCCCTAGGGTTTTACCTGGAACGGGGTGGTGTGTGTGTGTGTGTGTGTGTGTCTGTCTGTCTCTTCTGGATGTGGAGGACCAGTGATGATGCCACATCCCCTCTTTATAGCTTCTTCCAGCTCTCTGGAAAGACCATTTGTAATTTTGTGGTTCAAAGGGCTTCCAATGTGTACCTATAAAATGCTCCCTTGAGAGCTCTCCATTGCGTATGGTCCCTGGGCGAGACCTTGGTAGCATGGATGCCCTTAACACCACTGTTGTACCTGACAGACTGGTTGTGGGTGTCTCGGCCTGACAGCAGAACTCTAATTCCCCAACAAGGCTAGTACATATAATGCCAATAAAGGTGTGAATGTTCTGCACGGTACCTCAAGGCAGATTTGATACAAAACCCATCATGATCCTATCGCAGGGGGGTCTTTTGCCAGAAGTCCTAGCCCCAGGACATTGTGAGCAGGGACTTTCCCTAGAACAGGCAGAGGCTGACAGGATTGACACTCACTCTGTTGCCCCTTCAGATAGGAGTACAGCATGTGGTGATTTACATCAACAAGGCAGATGCGGTGCAGGACCAGGAGATGCTGGAGCTGGTGGAGCTGGAGATCCGGGAGCTGCTTTCCGAGTTTGGCTACGATGGGGAGAAGACTCCTGTCATCGTGGGCTCTGCCCTCTGTGCCCTGGAGGTGCGTGACCCTTCCCTGCACCCTGGCAGCACCTCACCCACCTACTGCCTGTGCTAATCCCCTCCCTTCCCCCAGAACCGTAGCCCAGAGCTGGGACAGAACTCCATCCTGAAGCTGCTGGACTCAATTGACACTCACATCCCGCTGCCTCCACGGGAGCTGGACAAGCCGTTCTTGTTGCCCGTTGAGTACATCCACTCCATCCCAGGTAATGTGCACTGCTCACTGTCCAGCCCCTGGCTCCATGCCAGGGTCCCCTCCCCCAGAGCACCGTGGCACTGACCTCTCTGCTATTGCAGGGCGTGGGACTGTGGTGACAGGGACGGTGGAGCGTGGCACTGTGAGGAAGGGGGATGAGTGTGAGCTCGTGGGGTACAACCAGAACATTCGCTCTGTCGTGACAGGTAGGTGGCATTGCTAATGAAACCCCTCCCTGGGCTGGGACTGCCTAGCTGGGGAGCCAGGCTCACCCTGTTCCTCTTTCACAGGGATTGAGATATTCCACCAGAACCTGGAGCAGGCAGAGGCTGGGGACAACCTAGGCTTGCTGTTGCGGGGGCTCAAACGCGATGATGTGCGACGGGGCATGGTGGCATGCAGACCAGGCTCCATCAAGCCCCTGCAGAAGATTGAAGCCCAGGTAAGAGCACTGGGGCTGGGGGCACAGCCCACAGTTGGCAGGGGCTTCAGGCTGCTGGGCTGTAACAGACTCTTTCTGCCTTCAGGTTTATATCCTCAGCAAGGAGGAAGGTGGGCGGCACAAGCCTTTTGTCTCTACCTACATGCCCATCATGTTCTCCCTTACCTGGGACATGGCCTGTCGGACCATACTACCCCCTGGAAAGGTACAACGTCCCCTGACCTTCCCCAGCCCTGCCATGGACTCACCACAGGAGAGGAACCAGCTTGTGCCCACTGGGGTGCACTTAGCCCCTGCTCTGACCTGCTGTCACTTGTCCCCCTGCAGGAAATGGTGATGCCAGGTGAGGACACAGCCCTGACTCTTGTGTTACGGCAGCCCATGGTGCTGGAGGAGGGGCAGCACTTCACACTGCGTGACAGCAACCGTACCATCGGCACTGGTGTGGTCACCAAGGCACTGGAGATGGGGCCAGAAGATAAGTGGGAGTATTAACAACAGAGCTGAATAAGTTCTGCCCCAGCCCAGCATCTGCAAACAAACAGTGAAGGAGGAAGCTAATTCTGCCAGGTGACATTTGGCTGATTTGTGTTCACCCACAGCTGGGCACAAGCTGCCTCTTGTGAATTGTTTGTTTTTTTTTTTTTTGGGGGGGGGGGGGGGGGTGACAATCTGCCTTTCTGCCCTGAGCCCCCTCCAGTGAGGCAGGGAAGCAGTGTGGGGGCCCTGCTGCTGGCAGCTGTCTTCTCCTGTTTTGTTTCCTTTGTTAATAAATATATGGACTTATGGCTGCGTGTCTTGCTTCTTGGGATGTGAGTGCTGGCTGAAAGGGCTCCTAGCATGAGGCTGGAAAGATCTGTGGTGACCAGGAGCCTTTGGTGGGGTGAGACAGGTCTCAGCCCTTGTCTGGGACTCTGTGCACTAGTGAGGGGCAGCACCCACCTTGGGGTACCTGCCTAGCAACACTGGGGAGCTAGTGACCTAGAGGGCACAGTTGGGGGCAAAGATTAGCACAAGAGCACATGGAGACAAACCACCAAAGAAGGGGAGAGAAGGAATAAAGGTCAGGCTGAGCCCAGCTACAGCCCAGGGCCAGGCAGAATGGAACAGAACCCAGGACACACCCACCATGGAGTTAGTTTAAAATTTTATTTTTTTTTCCACTTTTTAAATATTTTTATGTAATAAAAAGTCCATGTTCATCAATCTGGTCTGCTCCTGTGTTTGAGTTACTAGGGGAGGGGAGCCCAACACTCTGTTTAACAGCCCAATTGGAGTTATAAATAATAGAAAATAAAACCTTTGAGGCTCCAGGAGCCAGGGGCAGGTTGCACTTGCCGCTGTGCACTCCACAAATAAACGAAAAAAGGTGCTTGGAAAAGCCCCATCCCCCAGCTGTGGCACCACAAGGGGCAGGCTGGGGATTCCACCTCAGGGTCCGGCTGCCAGGCCGGTTCACGCACAAAGGGCAGAAGGAGCAAACCGGTTCCCAGGAAGGGGCCGGCACAGGGAATTCAGTTCACAGTCAGGAATCGAGGCTTCAGTTTCCAGGGGGGTGGAATGGGAGCTGCTGGGATGGGTGAGACTGAACTAGAAAGAGAGCAGAGATTGTTAGTGAGCAAAGCAGGACCAGACTCCCTGTAATACGGAGACAGGGCTGCAGCCTACCCCTCCCCACCACTTCCCCCAGCCAGGACATGGAGCCAGCTGATTTATTCATACTGCCCCTGCACCCTATGCAGAGGACTTGCCCTCAGCCCCTTACATGGGACTTTCCCTGGGATTAGGGAGACAGGGAAAATAGGCCCCTCACACCTACTGCACTAGGAAAGGGGGACCAAGCCCCATCCTCTCCCCTCATTGCCACATCTGTGCCACTTGATACACTCAGCCAACCATTTGTCCTGGCTCTGGAGGCAAGGACAACCACAGGCCTGTTACACCAACTGAACCCTAGCAGCAGCATTGCAGGACTCCAGGTTGTGGACTGGACCCTCCGTCATCTCTGAGGCCGCCTCCTCCTCCAGCTGTAGGCCCCAGCTCATGGAAGCAATAGCAGCCCCTCCACTGCTCATCAGCATGGTTGGAGAGGGAGGTGTTATTCTGGTACCAGCCTTGCCCATAACACACCCACCAGTCCTCAGGCTGACACACACTCTTCCCCCTGCCACTGACCTTGATGGTGTCCTATATAGGTATATGGAGATGGTGTGGAGGCTGAGAGGGTGGGCACCCCACTCTGTGGCACACCACCTTGGGGGGGCCCCCCATGGGTCTGCGAGGGGTGGAGCAGCATGACCTGGGGAGGGTGAGGTGCTCCTGGATGGGGAGGCGGTGCTGCTGTTATTCCAGTCTGGACATGGGCCTGTGGGAGAGGCAAACAGGCAGGTGAGTGCTAGTGGGTACAGCCAGCACAGATGCCCATGCCAAGGGCGCTGCTGCCTACTACCTACCTGAGTGACATGGGCCATGTTGGTGTAGCTGTGCTGCAGCTGCTGGTGGGCATGGATGGCATAGACAGCCTGCTGTGGGAAGCTGTTCTGGGGGGACTGAGCGCTGGGCCCCGGTGTGATGGAGGGTGGCGTGGCTGTCAGCGTGGCTGCATGGTACAGGTTCTGCTGCTGCTGGGCATTGGCTAGGTGAGGCGGCTGCCCAGCTTGGTGCTGCACCAAGAGACACAAACGTAGTGAGCGAGGGCAGGCAGAGCAGAAGGGTCAAAACACTGGCCCACCCATTACCCTCCCTCTCAGCCCTGGGGGAGTGCCCCCTCACCTGTACAGGACTAGGGGCAGCATGCTGGGTCTGCTGTTGATTCCCTGTTGGAGTGGTGGCTGGCTGGGGCTGGTGAGGGTGCAGCTGTGTTGCATGGTGGGGGTAGGACTGGTGAACTGTAGCTGGGGAGGAAGAGAGCGCACACATAAGAAGGGCCATAAAGGATCAGACCAGAGGTCCATCCAGCCTTGGCACCCAATCTACGAACAGTGGTCAATGTTAGGTGTCCCACAGGAATGAGCAAAAACAGGGAATCCAAGTGCTCCTTCCTTTGTCAGCCATTCCCAGCCTCTGGCAAACAGAGGCTATAGACACCACCCTCACCTATCCTAGCAAAAGCCATTGATCGACTGATCCTCCATGAATTTATCTGGCTCTTTATTGCACCTTGTTAAAGTCCTGGTGTTCACAACACCCTCCGTCAAGGAGTTCCACAGGTTGACTATGTTGCGTGAAAAAATACTTTCTTTTGTTTGAAACCTGTTACCTATTAATTTTGTGAACCCTACTTCTTGTGTCTGTGGGAAGAAGTAAATAATTTTTCCTTATTTACTTTCTCCGTACCAGTCTTTTTTTATGACCTCTATTATATCCCGCTCCCCCCACCCCCGGTCTCCTCTAAGTCCCAGTCTTTTTAATCTCTGCTTATATGGCACCTGTTCCAAACCCCCACATTTTTGTTGCCCTTTTCTGAACTTCCAATGCCACAATATCTTTTTTGAAATAAGTAGCAGAGAGGCAGCCATGTTACTCTATCTGCAAAAACAAAAAGAAGTCCTGTGGCACCTTAGACTAACCAATCATTTGGAGCATAAGCTTTCGTGGACAAAGACCTAGATGCATGAGATGGGGTGGTCACATCTGTATGCAGTATTTAAGCTGTGGGTGCACCATAGATTTATATAGAGGCAATAAGATATTTTTCCTGTCTTACTCTCTATCCCTTTTTTAATGATTCCTAACATTCTCTTTGCTTTTTTGACTGCTGCTGTGCACTGAGTGGATGTTTTCAGAGCACTATTCACACTGACTCCAAGATCTCTCAAGTATTAACAGCTAATTTACTCCCCATCATTTTATACATACAGTTAGCATTATGCTTTCAAAGATACATTACTTTGCATATACACAGTTTTGTTACTCTGGAGTCTGACTGGTCCCAGATCTCAGGGATCCTAACCCACAGCATACACACTCACCATAGAGCGTCTGGGGTGTGGGCTGCTCCGAAGGGGGAAACTGGGGCGTGGATGTCGACACAATGGCTGGGGGGTGACTACCAGATGTCATCATGCGAGGGTTGCTCTGCAGCATCGGGGCAAACACAGGCTGAAAGGGAAGAGCCATGCCCCACAGGTCTTAGAGAGACCATCCCTAAACACTCACTTCCCAGATACACTCCTCAGCCTCATGCCTTGCACCCGCTACCCCCTACCCTTCCCATGGCCCTTACCTGAGAAGGGTAGTGAGCCATGGGCTGCATCATGGTGGGCTGCCCAGTGAACTGCTGGGGGTTATAGGAAATGTAGGAGGAGTAGGGGGCAGCTGCTACTAGAGGGGGCCCAGCTGCTGCCGCTGCCTGCATAATGGGGGGAGCAGATGTTGGCTGATGCTGGTCAGAACGCTGGGGTGGGAGGGAACCTGTGGGAAGAAGAGGAGTCGTCAGCTCAGAAAACCCCACAAGTCCCTAGGCCAGATACCTGCCCCAACCGCATGGTGACAGACTGATCCATCCTCTGCAGCAATACAGCAGTTCCCCTCCAACACTACCCATCAATCCCTGCTGCTTCCTCTGCCCAGCCATCCCACCACTCTAGTGCAGCCTTTCCCAAAGAGTGGTCTGCGGCCCAGTACCAGTCTTTGGAAAATATAGGAATTATCTTGCACACTATTAGTTTGGTATATTTTATGTTTTCCTGTGTAATTAAGGTAATAACAATAAGTTAGGCACTTTAAGTATTTTATATCAAGATTTATTATTGTGTAGTATTATTATTGTGAATAAACAGTAAACAGAAAATTATTCATTTGTCTTTTTTCTAATATATCTGCATTTATATTTTTGGACTACAAAAAAAAAAAAAGGCACTGAAAAAACTGGGTCCCAAGTATATACAGTTTGGGAAACCCTGCTCTAGTGGATCAGCCTCTGCAGCCCCCCGTCTCATTCCAATCCTGCCGCTTTGGCCTAGCCACCAGGGAGCGGAGCTCCACCCATGTTTCAGACAGCCTCACCTCCCCACCCCCACTGCAAGTCTAGTGCCAGCCACATTATGTCCTCCTGGGAAATGCCAATCTCACCTTTGGCCCCTCGGTACTTGCCCTGCTGGCCTGGCACAGAGCTGGAGACAGGATAAGGGTACATCTGAGGCGCCTACAAGGAAAGAAGCATGGCAGGGGGTTTACTTGAGAACAAGCATAACTACTGGACCATCCCTCCCCTCTCACATCCCAGCTCCCCACAGACATTTACCCAGCTTCTGCAACTCCCCTATCCCCACACCCTTCCCAATGTGCTTCCACCCTTGTGGGCAGGGTCTCTCCTGCTCCTCCTTCATATCTCCCCCTCCCCTTCTGGACAGGGTCTGCCTTGCCCAGCCTCCTCCCAACATTCCCAGTGTGCCTAAAGGCAAGGCAGGGCTCACCTGGACTGCAGGGCTCATGTGGATCTGAGGTATGTAGGAGATGTACTGCGGGCTGTACATGCCAGTCTGGCCGGCCGTGATCACCGGGATGGAGGGAGTGGAATGGGCACGAGGGCCTGGTGACGTAGGGGTGCTTGTTGACTTGTTCTGGAAGCAGAGAAAGGAGATGACCATGGGGCCCAGCCAGGTCCCCACCAGCAATAAGGAAAAAGGGAGGGCCAGCAGCTGTTCACTTGCCCCAGGCCAGCCTACTCACCACCGACAGCAGCGTTTTTGAGGGGTTGAATTCCTTGGCGTTGGGATTCAGAGTCGATTTCTTCACCTGCCTGAAATCAACCAATGACAAATCAGGGTTAAAAATCCTGGAGAGCTCAGATCACCTTTCCAAACCTCCAGCCACCCCAGCCCCACGTGTCCCACTTCCACCAAGTGCCATTCCTGCAGCCACCCAGTGCACCCTCCCTCCTATGCCCTCCCCCAATCTCCTACCCATTAAGAGCCCCCAGGTCCTATACTGTATACTCACTCAGACACAGGCCCCTCCTCTTTGTCCTCCGGCTCACCCTTGCCTGAGGGGCTGGCCATCTGCTGCTCAGTTCCCTCACAAAGCCCCTTCTCATCTTTGCCACTCTCTGGCAGCAGCTCCAGGCTGGTCCCACTGGGCTTTGGCACTGTGTTCATGGTGGGCGTCTCCTCAGACCCCTCACAGATACCTGGCTCAAGGGCCTTGTCCTTGCCCTCCAGAGGCTCCTTGGGCCTGGCACTGAAGGATTCCAGGCTAGCCTCTGATGAGCCACTCGGCTGGAGCTGTAGGGAGCCAGATATCAGTGGAGAGTCCAGCCCAGACACATACCCTCCTCCTGTTTGCCTTGCTGTCACTAGGCCTCACCTTGAACTGGGCCCCAAACTTGCGCAGCTCCTCCAACTGGGTTCGCTTCTGCTCACTCTGAAGACCTGCTGTAGGGAACAGCCCAGGCTGAGATGCCGGCCTCAGGGTGCCCCCAAACACAGGGCAACCCCCACTCTCTGCATCACTGAAATCCAGCCACCAGACACATTATGCTCCCATGTAGCACATGGGCCACAGAAGAGGATACCCCCCTCCACAGGAGGATGCAGGCCCCTACATCACCACCCAGGCTCCTTCTCTTGGGAAATCGAAGCTTGGGAAAAGTTTCCCTCAGGGACACACATCAATTCTGAGGCCTCACAGGGTGGCTAGTGACCCAGCCTGGTCACTGCTGGCTCCCACACACACACACACACACACAAACCTTTGCTGGCTGCCTTGTTGAGCTCACACGGCCCCATCACTTCCAAGGTTCTGCCAGGATCTTTAGCCACAGATGTGGGAACCTCTTTCCCTGGGAAGGGAGAAGTGAAATCCCTCAGCATGTACTTTCCCACCACTTGCACCTGGTCCAACTCCAAGGCAAACCTCCCAGGCCACTCTCCTCACAGTTGCCACAATAGTCCCAGAAGCCTCCCACTGCTCGCTGGGCCTTACCCTCCACAGCAGTGGCTGGTGCAGAGGCTGCTACTTTGGGAGAAGTGGGGTTTGGGGAAATACTTGATTCCAGGCCAGTTCTGGACTCTGATGGTGATGCAGGTGCTCCTGGCACAGCAGATCCAACTGGAGCATCTTGGGAAGAGACAGGAATGGCTGAGGCAGACTTAGGAGAGCGAGGAGGATACATGCGGCCCACTGCAGGGAGAAAGGGAACTCTGATGAGAGACTGGGTGAATATATGGGTCCCAATTCCCACTTCTCTTGGTATAATAAGAGAATTATGGTGACAACTGCACCGATTAGGTCTCTCCGACAGTACAAACCACCATCCTTGGCTTTATCAGGGCCCTGTATGTTAACCCTCAGCAGCTCTTCCTGCCCACTGGCTATAGGAACTGGGCTCCTCTCGAAACAGACTTGAGGCTCTACACAGAAACTCACTCCCTGCCTACCTGCAGGAGGAGCTGCTGAAACCTCCACTGGGCGACCTGATGGGGAAGACATGGCCTTGGCACCCCGGATGGAACGCTGGGACTTTGGAGACATTCGGGAGGGCCCTGGAAAGCAATTAAGCACAGAAAGCAGTTACAGGGCACATGCAGCAGCTTGGACAGCCCCTGTCCTCTCAGAACTCCGGACTGGAAGGCACTGAAGACGAGCCTCAAGAACTCGACAGTCAGTAAACCTCTCAGGCTGATCTCCAGATCTCACCTCCATTGATCCCTCGCTGCTCTGGTACCGGGCTAGAGTTACTGTCTGAATGGTGTGTGCTGCCACGGGAAGGCAGGGACCCCACTCCCGGTCTCCCACCCCGGGAGCTGCTGCATCGGACACCACCTCGCGAGCCCTCTCTGACACGTTGTGGCAGTGGGACATACTTGTTCTCCCTGAAGACACAGATGGCAAAGGATGGCAAAGGATTTATATCAGTTTGGGCTCTCTCCTTACATCCCCCAACCCCCACAAACGTCTCTCTCTCTCACCTGGAGGCCAAGCTGGGGCTGTCCCTGCCAGACACCTGCCTCTGCACAGAGCTGTGCTTCTCCTCCTCCGTTCGTCCATCATCATTCTCCATGGCGATGCGCAGGCGGTACTGGGGGCTCGACTCAATCTCCCGGGCCAGCTGGGCTGCCCGGGCCTCCCGCTGCCGGTACTCCTCCGAGTTATCTTTCTCCAGAGGGACGCTAGGATGAGGACAAACAGATTTGGGAGCGACTGCAGGATGGCACTGTGGCTCAGAGCTGTCTGAAGCCCTCCCTTTTGGGTGGGACTTGATACTCTGCTAGAAAGAGTCTGTTTTTCTGGAAATGGTGCGCAAGTCTAAGCATGAGAACAAAAATAACCCTGCACGCTATCCAAGTGCAAAAGACAACCTCCCAGGTTGGTAGGAATAGCATAATGCAGCTACCGGTTGGGAAGGAAGAAGAGATTTGAGAGCAGAAACTAGCTCCAGCAAGGGCGATGGGTCTGGGATCTGAAGAGTGACAGGATTTAAACAATGAAAAGCAAGCGCGAGCGAGAAGGAACAGCTTTCACTTAGACCCACACTGAGGAATTCCAGAACTGACAGCTACGTAGCACTTGTGTGTGGGGGTCACCAAAGAGCCATACCCCACCACACGTTGGTGCACAGGCAGCAAGCCTGGGCTCAGCAGGGATGTGCATGCAAACCCTGGGCCACTTTGGTAGTTCAAAGGTATCCAAACATGCTCTTACAAAGTAGATTTTACTCTTTACATTTTCTTAAGAAATTCTATACAAAAAATATCCTACATGAAAGGGATGTCTATTCCAGAGGAAAGCAATTAAAGAAACGGAGCAAGAGAGATAGTTCCAGCTTCTACATCAGGGCCCAGGTCCTGTCCTGTCCTCTGACCTGCACTACCCCTCCCCGATACACATGCACCTGCTTGTTTTTTTGGGCTGAAAACCACCAATTCCTATTCTAATCCCCCACCCCACCCCAACATGAATAACCCCCAAGGACAAAGAAAACAGTGTATGATTCACCATGCAGTAATTCTCAAAACCTGGCTTGCCAGACACTTGCAGCCAAATCAGTATAGTTACAGAGTATATGATAGCCTTAGTTATACAGATAATACGTACATTGTGGGACCGCAACTCACGTAACACACAGACAGCTGCATACATGGCCCACAACAGTAAATAGGTCAAGAATCACTGGCCCAGGGAAGCAGAAAGACAGTACAGACATATCCGCAAATAGACGTTGGAAAAAGATAATTTTTTTACATGAAAAAAGAGTAAAAGTCATTCAAACAGCAGTGTAATTCTAAAGAAAAGCCAACCTTGGCAGCTTGAACTTATCTCTTCCTCACAACTAAGGACTACACTCTTGTTCTTTCAACACAGCTTTGTGTGGTACTGAAGTTCTTCTCCAAAGGAGCAGCCCCTCTGGCATTTGTAGCCTGATCTGAGAATCACAGTCTCTTTCCCAAGACAGAGCCCTCTCCCATGCACAGCCCAGGCCCGCACTCACGTGTAGGATGACAAACTGCTGTCATAAGTTGTTTTCACACCATAGTTTTCTTCATTAAACTTGAACATTTCATTAGGGTCCCAGCCATTAGACTGTAAAAATGAAAAATGTCAGATACGGACTCTGCACCCCCAGCAGCAGGAGGGATCTGGGCATCCCAGAGCCCCATCTCCATTCTAAACCCTGCCCACCCCATCACAGGCCCAAAATCCAAGGAGCAAGGTTCTTACCATGTCAGACTCCAGGTCATAGTCATCACTGTTGCTGTCACCCCCTTCCCAGCGCTGCAGCACCTTCTCTTTATGCTCCCCATTCACCTTTGAATTCATGGCAATGGCCGAGTCCGTGAACTTGTCTAAGAACAGACAGACAATGGACCATAAGTTCTGTTAACCGCTCTGGGCAACCCCCAATCCAGCCTTGAGCAGGCAGAGCCCCTGTCCAGGGGACCAGCATTACCTTTTGTGGCGTAATTGAAATCTACATTGCGGAAATGCACCAGCATGACATCAGTGGGCTTGAAGACCATGGTGTCCACAATGTCCTCCCGTTTAGGTCCCACTAACTGATCCTGGGTCTTCCTGTGCACCGCATCCACAGCCAGCTCGAACTAAAAATAGCTGCCATTACTACAGCCAGGCCCCACTCTGCCATGGAAGCCCCAGCTGTTCACTGGAGTTCAGATGTGCTGTCCCCACCCCAAGAGCCTAGCCCCCATCTGCCATGGGAACTCCAGATGTTCACTGCAGAGCGCACAGTTGCTGTCCCAGGAGCCAGGCCCCCCTCTGCCACAGGAAACCCCAGGTGCTCACCACAGAGCTCAGATGCACTGCCCCTGCCTCAAGAGCCAGGCCCCCCATGTCATGGGCAACTGTAGATGTTCACTGCAGAGCTCAAATGTGCTGCCCCTGCCCTAAGTGTCAGGCTCCCTTCTGCCATGGGAGCCCCAGCTGCTCACTACAGAGCTCACATCTGGTGCCTCTGCCCCGAGAAACAGGCTCCGCTCTACCATGAGGAATCCCCATTTGTTCACCATAGAGCTCAGAGGCACAGCTACTGCCCCAGGAACCAGCTCTTCTGTGCCACAGGGAACTCTAGCTGTTCACCACAGAGCTCAGATGAACTGCCCCTGTCCCAAAGAGCCAGGCCTCCCACTGCCATGGGGAACCCCAGGCGTTCGCTGCAGCACTTAGAGGTGCTGCCCCCGCCCCAAGTGCCAGGCTCCCTTCTGCCATGGGAACCCCAGCTGTTGACCACAGAGCCCAGATGCACTGCCTCTGCCCCAAGAACCAGCCTCCTGATGCCCAGAGGACTGGTAATCCATGCTAACAGCAGCCATGTGGACCCCAGCATTTCACTAGCTCCCACAAATATTTACCTTAGAGCTGAGAGTTTTAAAAATCCCCTCAAAGGTGTTTCCATTTTTCACCTTCACATCACATGTGGACCCCTGAAGACAAAGCCATAGATTAGCACTGATTGGGGAAGCACATACCAGATGATCCAATGTCCCATTCCTTCTGCTAAAACACAATGTGCCTCCCCTTCACAGTATCCCCAACCCCAGTGCAGCTCCAAGGATCTCTCTGCTCACCCCTCTTGGCTGAGAGGAGAGGAGATACACAAAAAGAATCACTCTGGGAAGTAGCACATTGCATCACCACACCTGCTAGACAGGGTCTGACTGGACACTCAGCTGCTCCTGGAGGCTCTTAGCCCAGGTAGCTCCACTTAGCTGGCGAAACGCCAATGTGGCATATTGTGAATGAAACAGCTGCCAGAACCAGGGCCAGCTTGCAGGCTGGACTAAGATGGGATGAAACCTTTGGCTGGAAAACTCCCAGACCACTCCCAAGCAATTCTCTGTCTACAGCACATTGTGACCTCTTCCCTAGTCCCACTGTGCGCAGAGGTACAGGACAGGCCTCTTGCACTGGCACCCATTTTGGATGCTGTATGCAGAGTTTCCATGTCCTAGTGATGAGCACATTTAACAGGCACAGTGGCAACCGGCATTGACACCCAATCTGCACTCCCAGCCTTCAGCTCCTTCTCGCTCCTGCCTCTGCCACCCTCACGCCTGCTGCTCCTTTCCTATCCCCCAACAGGCCTAGGCCCAGGCCCAGGCCCACCCCTCAGGTCGAAAATGCCCCATATCTGCCCTCCCTATAAACTCTCCCTATAGACTCCCAGGCACATGGCCTGCTGGGTGACATACACCCTTCCATTCAGCTCTCTGATTCCCAACCCAGAGGCCAAAGCCACGAACAGGGAGTTTCTGACAGAACGAATAGTATGGGTCAGTGTGATGCTGTTGCAAAAAAAGCAAACATGATTTTGGGATGCATTAACAGGTGTGTTGTGAGGAAGACAAGAAAAGTCATTCCGCTCTACTCTGCGCTGATTAGGCCTCAGTTGGAGTATAGTGTCCAGTTCTGGGCACCGCGTTTCAAGAAAGTTGTGGAGAATTTGGAAAAGGTCCAGAAAAGAGCAACAGGAATGATTAAAGAACTAGAGAACATGACCTATGAAGAAAAGGTGAAATAACTGGGCTTGTTTAGTTTGGAAAAAATAAGACTGAGGGTGGACACAATAGCAGTTTTCAGGTATCTAAAAGGGTGTCATAAGGAGGAGGGAGAAAACTTGTCCTCCTTGGCCTCCGAAGATAGAGCAGGAAGCAATGGACTTAAACTGCAGCAAGGGAGGTTTAGGTTGCACATTAGAAAAGAGTTCTTAACGGACAGGGTGGTGAAACACTGGAATAAATAACCTAGGAAGATTGTGGAATCGCCATCTCTGGAGATATTTAAGAACAGGTTAGACAAATGTCTATCAGGGATCGTCTAGACAGTACTTGGTCCTGCCATGAGGGCAGGGGGCTGGACTCAATGACCTCTCAAGGTCCCTTCCAGTCCTAGCATTCTATGACCCTTCTCCCCACATCCCCCCATCCAAAAAACTCGTGTTTCCCCCTAGCAACACTCTGCTCCTGAACAGACCAAGCTAGGCAACCCCCTTAGCATTAAAGCAAAAACTGACAGCACTTACCACAACAGCCGTCAGGAAATGTAACATTCGGGAATTGTTATAGACACCTTCGAATACCTGTCATTAACACAGTGAAAGAAGCCCATCAACAACGAACAATGAACACTCCACTGCATTTTCCTGGCTTCTCCTATATGCACCCAGGTTATGAGCCACAACAGTTAGCAGGAAGACTAGTAGACTAACAGCAATCACCTCTGTGATGTTATGGTTGGTTACATGGCATGGTTGGCGTATGACTCCAGGGCCAGCCACCTGCTGCTGTGTAGAGATGCAGGCTTGGGTCCTGAACAACTGCCAAACCTTGGAGCCCTGAACTCATGCCAACCCCATCAGCACTGGCGGGCCCAGTGTGAGCCTACCCCCCTCTTTTCCAGGAGGAGCCAATCAAAGGATTCACAGATCTTAAAGCCAGAATGATCCAGTCTGGCCTCCTGTGTAACCCAAGCCAGAGAATCTCACCCAGCAACCCCAGCACATGGCCCAGTGAGAGGGAAGAGACAGCATTGCAGGGAAACCTCCTCCAAGGTGGATCTGAGAGAGAGACAGCTGGATGTCAGAGTCCTATTGGTGACTCTGCTCTCCCCACTAGTATGGCAACTGTTATGCAGCCCTGCCTAATGCGCCACCTCCCACAACTATCCTGCTACAGGGACTCAGGAACCAGCTCTGCTGTGGGCAAATTCTGACTGCAGCGTCTGTTACTGTGATATACAATTCAGAGGCTCCCTCTTCAGGGAACCAGAGAACACCCCTCTGGTCTTGAGAAGAGGGCAGACTAGACTTTGTCACATCAGGACCACAAACCTGTAGCAGAACATACCCTTTCTAAAGCAGCTTTTCAGAGAAGAACACCTCCCTGCACCCCCAAAGCTACAGAAAGCCAATGGAGACATGGTAAATGTTTTTAGCATGTTCAGCCACACACTTGAAGTAAAAGTGAGGAAACAATTTAAATGCAGATACCTTGGAAATGAGTAAATAATTATGGAACCTTTCATCTCTAAAGGGCCAAAGTTTCCATCTGGCCATGGCTTGGGTCAATACATTGTCTCAGGAGATCATGGAAGGCTATATGGGCCTTTTTCCCTCCAGGGGACACTAGCGCCAATCTGGCCCCAGGGCAGGGGACTGACTGGCTCAGGGCATGAGGAATGTTACTGTCTAAAGAGCGCTGGTCTTGATCTTCCTCCAGACCCCAAGAGAACTGGCTTGGCAACCAGAGACCCTGTCATAACGATGTCTCTTGCAATCCAAGGGAAGCTATTGCTACCAATGAACATTTTTGCCATAGGGAAAGAATTAAAGCCCAGAGTGCTGGAGGAATGCCTCTCTATTCTAGCACACATTTTTGGGAAACATTTAAACTTATGCTAGCTCTACAATGCACAAAGCAGAAAATGCCAGGCATGTCTAACAGAAGTCTGAGAAGTCCAGTGTGGAGCATATACTGTCTAAGAAGTTAGTGGAAACCAGTACAAGCCATCCTCAGCACAGACCATGTTCTCAGGAAAGAGGAAAGGCCTGCCCAGCCACCCATGGCTGCTGCACAGGAAAAGTGGTCTTTGATCAGGAAGTCACTACAACACAGTGTGATGGCCTGGCTCTCCTGGGAGACCCTGTGACGAGCAGCAGGTTCCTCTCCCCCACCACCTCTAAAAAAGAGTTGAGGTACTTACTGGAGACTGAGGAGGCCCCTTCCCTGTGCTCTGCCCCCTGAAAACAAATCACATAGAGAAATAGTTACAGAATTGCTGCAGCACAAAGACCCTGACTCCAGTCCCCACAGCCAGCCCCGGGCAGTGGGTCACTAGGCTGGCAGCTAGACTCCTAGTTCCTAACCTGGTGAAGGGCAGAAACTGGGATCCGGGAGCCCGGACACCTGGGTAAGAACTGTGGTTGGGGGTCCAGGAGTTCTATCCCAGTCCCAGCAAGGGACTAGGGTCTGGGAAGCTGAAAAACTGAATTCCATTCTGGCTTTCGACAAGGAAAGGGACCTGTGAGGTCTGGAAGCCTGGACACCTGGGCTCTATCCCGGCTCTGGGTGAAAAGTGATGTCTAGGAGATAGGAGGTACTTGGAGCCCAGACACCTATGCTACATCCTGGCTCTGGGTGACCAGAGATGCCTTGGGGAGAGGAGTGTTAGGAGCCCAGACACACAGGCTCTATCCTGGTCCAGGTGAAAAGTGATGCCTAGGGGAGACAGGGTGCTGGGACCCCAGACACACAGGCTCTACCCCAGCCCTAGGTGAGCAGTGATGCCTAGGGGAGATGGGGTGCTGGGACCCCGGACCCAGGGGCTCTGTCCCGGCTCTAGGTGAGCAGTGATGCCTAGGGGAGAGGGGTGCTGGGACCCCGGACACTCAGGCTCCATCCCGGCTCTAGGTGAGCAGTGATGCCTAGGGGAGAGGGGTGCTGGGACCCTGGACACACGGGCTCCATCCCGGCTCTAGGTGAGCAACGATGCCATGGGGAGAAGGGTGCTGGGACCCCAGACACTTGGGCTGTTTCCCAGCTCTCGGTGAGCAGTGATGCCTAGGGGAGAGGGGTGCTGGGACCCTGGACACTCGGGCTCCATCCCGGCTCCAGGTGAGCAGGGATGCCTAGGGGAAATGGGTGCTGGGACTCCAGCCATACGGGCTGTATCCCAGCTCTAGGTGAGCAGTGATGCCAATGGGAGAGGGGTACTGTGACCCCGGACACTCAGGCTGTGTCCCAGCTCCCGGTGAGCAGTAATGCCTAGGGGAGAGGGGTGCTGGGACCCCAGACACACGGGCTGCGTCCTGGCTCTAGGTGAGCAGCGATGCCTAGGGGAGAAGGGTGCTGGGACCCCAAACACTCGGGCTGTGTCCCGGCTCTAGGTGAGCAGTGATGCCTAGGTGAGACGGGTGCTGGGACCCCGCACACTCGGGCTGTGTCCCGGCTCTAGGTGAGCAGCAATATCTAGGGGAGAAGGGTGCTGGGACCCCGGACACTCGGGCTGTATCCTGGCTGTAGGTGAGCAGTGATGCCTAGGGGAGAAGGGTGCTGGGACCCCGGACCCAGGGGCTCTGTCCCGGCTCTAGGTGAGCAGTGATGCCTAGGGGAGAGGGGTGCTGGGACCCCAGACACTCGGGCTGTATCCTGGCTGTAGGTGAGCAGTGATGCCTAGGGGAGAAGGGTGCTGGGACCCCGGACCCAGGGGCTCTGTCCCGGCTCTAGGTGAGCAGTGATGCCTAGGGGAGAGGGGTGCTGGGACCCCGGACACTCGGGCTCCATCCCGGCTCTAGGTGAGCAATGATGCCTAGGGGAGAAGGGTGCTGGGACCCCAGACACTTGGGCTGTTTCCCAGCTCTCGGTGAGCAGTGATGCCTAGGGGAGAGGGGTGCTGGGACCCCGGACACTCAGGCTCCATCCCGGCTCTAGGTGAGCAGTGATGCCTAGGGGAGAGGGGTGCTGGGGCCCCGGACACTCGGGCTCCATCCCGGCTCTAGGTGAGCAATGATGCCTAGGGGAGAAGGGTGCTGGGACCCCAGACACTTGGGCTGTTTCCCAGCTCTCGGTGAGCAGTGATGCCTAGGGGAGAGGGGTGCTGGGACCCCGGACACTCGGGCTCCATCCCGGCTCTAGGTGAGCAGTGATGCCTAGAGGAGAGGGGTGCTGGGACCCCGGACACTCGGGCTCCATCCCGGCTCTAGGTGAGCAATGATGCCTAGGGGAGAAGGGTGCTGGGACCCCAGACACTTGGGCTGTTTCCCAGCTCTCGGTGAGCAGTGATGCCTAGGGGAAAGGGGTGCTGGGACCCCGGACACTCGGGCTCCATCCCGGCTCTAGGTGAGCAGTGATGCCTAAGGGAGAGGGGTGCTGGGACCCTGGACACACGGGCTCCATCCCGGCTCTAGGTGAGCAACGATGCCATGGGGAGAAGGGTGCTGGGACCCTGGACACTTGGGCTGTTTCCCAGCTCTCGGTGAGCAGTGATGCCTAGGGGAGAGGGGTGCTGGGACCCCGGACACTCGGGCTCCATCCCGGCTCCAGGTGAGCAGTGATGCCTAGAGGAGAGGGGTGCTGGGACTCCAGACGCACGGGCTCGTGCCGGCTCTAGGTGAGCAGTGATGCCTAGATGGAGAAGGGGGCTGGGATCCTGGACACAGAGGCTCTATCCCGGCTCTAGGTGAGCAGTGATGCCTAGGGGAAATGGGTGCTGGGACTCCAGCCATACGGGCTGTATCCCAGCTCTAGGTGAGCAGTGATGCCAATGGGAGAGGGGTACTGTGACCCCGGACACTCAGGCTGTGTCCCAGCTCCCGGTGAGCAGTAATGCCTAGGGGAGAGGGGTGCTGGGACCCCAGACACACGGGCTGCGTCCTGGCTCTAGGTGAGCAGCGACGCCTAGGGGAGAAGGGTGCTGGGACCCCAAACACTCGGGCTGTGTCCCGGCTCTAGGTGAGCAGTGATGCCTAGGTGAGACGGGTGCTGGGACCCCGCACACTCGGGCTGTGTCCCGGCTCTAGGTGAGCAGCAATATCTAGGGGAGAAGGGTGCTGGGACCCCGGACACTCGGGCTCCGTCCCGGCTCTAGGTGAGCAGCGATGTCTTGGGGAGAGGGGTGCTGGGACCCCAGACACTCGGGCTCCATCCCGGCTCTAGGTGAGCAGTGATGCCTAGGGTAGAAGGGTACTGGGACCCAGAACACACGGGCTGTGTCCCGGCTCTAGGTGAGCAGCGATGTTTAGGGGAGAGGGGTGCTGGGACCCTGGACACTCAGGCTCCGTCCCGGCTCTTGGTGAGCAGTGATGCCTAGGGGAGAGGGGTGCTGGGACCCCAGACACTCAGGCTGTATCTTGGCTGTAGGTGAGCAGTGATGCCTAGGGGAGAGGGGTGCTGGGACCCGAGACACACGGGCTGTGTCCTGGCTCTAGGTGAGCAGTGATGCCTAGGGGAGAGGGGTGCTGGGACCCAGGGGCTCTGTCCCGGCTCTAGGTGAGCAGTGATGCCTAGGGGAGAGGGGTGCTGGGACCCAGGGGCTCTGTCCCGGCTCTAGGTGAGCAGTGATGCCTAGGGGAGAGGGGTGCTGGGACCCCAGACACACGGGCTGTGTCCTGGCTCTAGGTGAGCAGTGATGCCTAGGGGAGAGGGGTGCTGGGACCCAGGGGCTCTGTCCCGGCTCTAGGTGAGCAGTGATGCCTAGGGGAGAGGGATGCTGGGACCCTGGACCCAGGGGCTCTATCCCGGCTCTAGGTGAGCAGTGATGCCTAGGGGAGAGGGGTGCTGGGACCCCAGACACACGGGCTGTGTCCTGGCTCTAGGTGAGCAGTGATGCCTAGGGGAGAGGGGTGCTGGGACCCAGGGGCTCTGTCCCGGCTCTAGGTGAGCAGTGATGCCTACGGGAGAGGGGTGCTGGGACCCCGGACACACGGGCTGTGTCCCGGCTTTAGGTGAGCAGCGCTGCCTAGGGGAGAGGGGTGCTGGCTCCCCGGACGCAGGGGCTCCGTCCCGGCTATGAGCAAGGCGCGGGGTGGTAGGTCCCGCAGCCCAGGGTCCGTTCCACCTTTGTGCCGGGTGTGGGGCCTAGGCGGGGCTCAGCCCTATACGCCGGGGTCCCACGCTGCACTCCTCGGACTCGGGGTCCTCTTTCTCTTGCCCTCACGTCGCCACCGAACGGAGATTGGCTGCGGAACCGGCCAATCAGCGCCGCGCTCGCGCGATTTGCCCCCCTCCCGCGCGCGCGCGCGCCCTGTCACGGGACCTCCTCGGCTCTCCCTCCTCCCCCCGCGCACGAGGGGGTCCCTCTGCTCCCCCCCCAGCCGTTACCTGGTGCCGCCGCCACCGACTCCTCCGGGAGCGCCGCCGCCGCTGCTGCTGCTGCCGCCGCCTCCCCCGGCTGGGGCCGCAGCCCGCCCCGCCCCGCCGCCGGGACTGAGGCTGCCGTTGGGGCTGGGGGCTGCCCCCGGCTGCGGAGCCTTGCGGGCGGGAGGCGGCCCGGCCTGGGGCCCCGGGCCGCCCGGTGGGGGCTGCGGCTGCGGTTGCTTCAACATGGCGGCGCCGGCGCGGCTCCAGTCGAGCCCAACAGGCGGGCGCGCGCAAGTCTGGCAGCCGGCGCGCGCGGGGCGGTTGACGAACGGCGCGCGCAGGCCGCCGGGGAGTGGCGCCGGAGGCCGGGCCAACGGGGCGCTGTGGTGGCTGCGGGGCTCCCTCCGCACAATGAGCCTGGCTGCACTGAGAGCAGAAGGGCAGCGCGGCGGGGAAACCAGCTCAGGGCGCCTGCGCCGACGGCACCGCCAGCCGGGCACCTCCGCAGCACGGTGATGAGTCAAGCCACGTGACTTGCGAGCGGCGATTTTGTGATTCTTCCGCCGGGGTAAGAAGCCCAATAGCGGGCGTTGCGCAGGCGCCGCAGTATTGCGCGCATGCGTGGCTTGAGGAAGGTTCCCGGGCGCGCTGCGCGTTTGAGGAAACCCGGCGCTTCCCGGCTTCTGAGGAGGCTGGGTGGTGCTTTTGCGCATGTGTAAAAGGGTACGCCCACTGCGCGTGCGCTGCTGCGATCCCTGTGCCCCTCACGCTACCTGCCCCTCGCTGCGCACGCGCCACATGGAAGGGAAGTCGCCGGGATGGGGGAGGGTCAGGAAAAAGGAGAGCGCAGGCGCAGACAGATCCCTCCGCTAGGCTCGCCTCACAGAAGGGACGATAATGAGTCCCGGCTGGTGCCCTGCGCAACGTCCACCCCCCTTTCAGTGACGTGTACACATCCTCTCCCGTGGGAGGGCCAAGAGGGGATGGACCTCGGAGGGTGTCAGAGAGGCGGGGGGAGCGGCAGAAGGGGCGGGGCTGGGGGTGTCAGGCGGGGGGCAGCGGCAGAAGGCGGTAGGGCTGGAGGTGTCAGAGGCGGGGAGCAGGGGCAGAAGGGGCGGGGCTGGGGGGTGTCAGGTGGGGGGCAGGGGCAGAAGGGGCGAGGCTGGGGGTGTCAGAGAGGCAGGGGGGAGGGGCAGATGAAATAAAACTGGCGGGGGGGAGGGCATTTGAAATGTCCATAGACTGCCAGGCCAGAAGGGACCCTGCAAGTATCTTGTCTGGTGACGGCGGTATCACATGCCGTAGTACTTTCTTGAGTTATTGCTTGTTTGCCCTAGATCGGGTCTGCGAGAAACTCATCCAGTCTTGGTTTTTAAACTGCTAGGGGAGGAGAGTTCCCCACCACCCTGGGAAAGTAACCAGTTTGTCACACCTTATTTCTAGTCAACCCCCCACTGACTGGTGACCATGTCTACACTGGCAGAAATTTTTTCACCACAAGTTTTGTCAAGGATCAAAAATCCATAGAGGTCAATTATCAGCGGGGTAGCTATGTTAGTCTGTATCTGCAAAAACAACGAGAAGTCCTGTGGCACCTTATAAACTAAACAGATTTATTGGAGCATAAGCTTTCCTGGACAAAGACCCACTTCAGTTGCGTCTGTCGAAGTGGGTCTTTGCCCAGGAAAGCTTATGCTCCAATAAATCTGTTTAGTTTATAAGGTGCCACAGGACATTTTTTTTTAATTTTTTGTTTATAATTGTTGTTTCACATTCACATTGTCTTCCTCTGTGGGCAGCACACATTGACACGAGGCAGTAGCATGGACTGTGTGAGCACCGCACAAAGCTGTGTACCTTTGGCCGCTAGGGCTTGTGGGAAGGCATAGTGGATTGCCTGAAGAGTTTGGACTCATCGTCCCATGGTGTGTTAATTTTTGTCCCACCATTCCATGCACTTTTCTACAACCCTTGTTCTCCGCTCACCCTGCCATCTCTGTCTAAAAGAGTGGGTCCCATGCTGTTGTCCAGTGTTCTCATAGCTGTCAGCAGCACATCGCTAAAAGGCAGTGTAGGTTCAGTTGGGGGTAACAGCATGCAGAGTTCCTGTGTAAGGTGGATGAATCCTGGGTTTGGGGCTGCAAGGGGTTTAAGCCTTTGAGCATGGGGGTGGTTTGGGGCTGTGAGGGGTTAACCTAGGGGGTTGGGGGACATGTTGGAGCTGAGAGGGGTTTAAGCCTGGGGGTGCAGGAGCAGTTTGGAGCTGAGAGGGGTTTAAACCTGGGGGGTGGTGGTTTGGCGCTGAGAGGGGTTAAGCCTGAGAGTGGGAGCAGTTTGGGGCTACACAGGGTTTTAGCCTGAGGGGGTAGTTTGGGGCTATTGTGTTCGGCCCCTGGAACATGTAAAAAATTGTCATGTGGCCCCCCGATGAAAAAAGTTGGCCACCCCGTTCTAGACCATCTCTGACAGGTGGTTGTGTCGTTAATGAAGGAAATTTTCCAACCTCTCTCCTTATACTCCTGCTGAGATCTAATCAGCACTGAATAGAGTGGAAGAATTACTTCTTGTTTCTTACTTTAAATGCCCTGCTAATGCATACCACATTGAGGGGTTTTGTTTTGTTTTTTTGTTTTTTTGCAATAGTTACACTAACTCATATTTAGTTTGTGGTCTACCATGCCCCCTACATCCCTCTCTGCAGGATTCATTTTCTGCCCTCTTGGTGGAGAAGCAGGCAGCAATTGCCATGTGGAAGCTGGTAGCTCTAAACTCTTACCTGTCTGTTGCAAATCAGTTTTAAATCAGCTTCCAACCATTGGGGCTTCAATAACACAAGTGTGCAGGGCCATTAATTGCATCATCCTGCTGTGAAGTGCTGTGGCTCTTGGCAATGGCATTAAATAGTGAATGAGTTTTCATAAACAGGGTTCCCTAATGACAGAGGGGTAATAGATGGCATATTTCAACTTTGGCACTGGACCACCTTCCAATATTAGAAAGTGATACGTCTCCTTGGTGTTGCAGGCACTTGTGGATTACCATGGGCATTTCACTGAAAGGTGAATGATGTGTATATCTTCAGAAACACCATACCGTTCAGAAAGTGGCAAGCAGGAGCTTTCTTTCTAGACTAGACAGTTATAGGAGGGTTGTTGAAAGACCTGTATTGATATTGGGAGACCAGGCATACCTCTTAATGCATAGGCCAGGGTTGACCAAACTTTATATAGTTGGGGACCTGCTTTTTTTTTTAAGTACCTTTTTTTGTGGCCCAAAAATATAAAAATGCACATAAAAATAATTAAAAATGAATAAATTATTGTGGTTTATAATAATAGTATATATGATAACTTGTATGTTTTCTATGGGTGGTATTTTTTTCCCAAGGACTGGTACTGAGCTGTGGACCACACTTTGGGAAATGCTGATCTAGGCCATGAAGCCTTACACAGGAAGTCTAGACAGCAGTAATGAGCAGTTCAGCAATAGGCTGGGGAGGTACAGGATGACTATGGAATATATTTGGCAAATTAAAGGCACACTGCCAATGCTTTTGTGGCAGATCAGACCTCAGTTAAGACAATATTCCCATGATCATAGCTGAATGTTGCACAATATTTGGGATAGTAAGGGTGAAAAGTTTGCTCAGTGATAGACTGCTCAGGCTGATCGCCTGGCTCCTGCTGATACCAGAGCTATTAGCAGGGCACAAGAGTGAGCAATCTGAATCAGGGAAGTTTTGAGGCAACATTCTGATGATGAAAACCAGTACTGTATGTTGTTATGCTTCTGACTGCAATGCTTAATGAAATCAGGTTTTGCAAGAAAGCACTTGTGATTTCTGTGGCCTAGGATTCAATGTTAGCAAATTATTAAATTGATTGCTTGTTGCTGTCATCACCTATCACAGTTAACAGGAAACAAAGAGTATGTATCCTTCAAAACACTTATTGTACAAAAACTGACCCACACACCATGCCCTTTACAAAATTGCTGCAGGGGAGGGTCAACTTTCATAGCTGTGTGCAAGTCCTGCTATCATTTGGAAAGGTATCCTTGCTGGTGGCATGAACAGGGGAGCCAGAAACCCAAGACAGTGAAAAGGAATTTGCAGGTGACACTGGGTAGGGGCACGGGAAAGAGTTCTAAATTTGCTGAAGTGGAGTGTGGGCATGCATCAGCCCAGTCATGAGCATTATGAGGGATCATAGAATCTCAGTGTAGCCCAAGGACCAGTGCATTTCAGACCCAGCCCTAGGAACTACAAATTGTGGACTACAAACTGTGGCACATTGGGAGAACTTCCTAGTCCCTGCTAGGATGTGTCCTCTTCCCCAACAGGGTCTCCACAGAGACTGAGCTTGAAGCAGCATGCAGGCTGCAAGAGAGGAGAGGGCCTGCTAAACTGTTTTGTGCTGTTTTTTCACAGAATAAAGCCTATTCCTTGTTGTTTGTCTGAGTGGGTCTGGTCTGAGGTACGTACACCTTAATACACAATGCAGAGCACACCAAAGAGCCTCAGGCCTAGTCTCCCCGAGTTGTGTTAGAAATCACAAGGCTTGCCTTATGCTGAATAACCTCACACTGGGTTAGTGAATAGGAGAGGCTACATCAGTTTACTTCTCTATGGCTATGTGTACACTAGAGTGCTCTTTGAAAGAAAGTAGTCGAAAGACACCCTTTTGAAATGGAGTGTCTACACAAGTGCCATCGAAAGGACCATGCCCCCTGTCAGAAGGGTCCATCCAGGACATCAAAAGAGCATACACACACGCCCATGCCCTCTTTCGAAAAAACAGGGCAGGAAACACCACTCCTTTAAAGGGCCCCTCCTGAACACCCTTGGCCTGCACAGCACGAGCCCTGGGGAGCAGCCGCAAGCCCTGCAGATGCAGTGGCTGCAGAAAAGGCCATGGACCAGCAACAGCTGGAAACCCTGCTGACTGCTGCCAACGCAGTGGGTGCCCTGCTGGCCGCAGCACTGGTGGCTGCCCTGCAGCTCCTGGCAGGCCCCCCCCATGCAGAAGGCGGTGCCCCAGACCATGGGGTCCTCTGCCCCTGCCCCCCCTGAGTGCTGTGCTGGCTCTGGAGCTACCTCACCAGTTCAGAGTGGCGGGAGCAACTGGTCATGGGGGAATGGGATGATGACCGGTGGCTCCGGAACTTCCAGATGTGGCGGCAGACCTTCCTGGATCTGTGCCAGTGGGTATCCCCGGCCTGAGACACCGGGACACGTGGATGCAGTGTGCCCTCTCTGTGAAGAAGAGGGTGTGGTAGCTGTCTGGAAGCTGGCCACTCCAGACAGCTACTGCTCTGTGGGACACCAATTTGGTGTGGGTAAGGCCACAGTTGGGGCTGTCATAATGGAGTTAAGGAGGCACAGGCACACACCCACCAGGGGGTGGGGCCCTGTGGTGCTGGGGGGGCAGGCACACCCCACGGAGGGGCAGGCACACCCCACATGGGTGCCTATGTCCCCACCCCTCCCTGCAGGTGGTATGCGCCGTCAATGCCATACTCCTGCAGAGGACCGTCCACATCAGGGACCTGGACGTGGCCATTGCGGGCTTCATCGCACTGGGGTTCCCGAATTGCTTTGGGACCCTCAACAGGACCCACATACTGATTCGCACCTCAGAGCACAACAGGATAGTTCATAAACAGGAAAGTCTACCATTTGGTGGTCCTGCAGGCCAGGGTGGACAGCTGGGGTGGGTTCCAGGACACCTATGTAGGCTGGACCGACTGCACTCACAAGATGCGGCTGTTCCAGAACTCAGGCCTGTGCCGCTGGCTGGAGGCAGGGACCTACAGCCCCCAGAGGGAGGTCCTGCTGGGGGATGCCACTGTGCCTCTCTGTCTTGTGGCCAATGCAACCTACCTGCTCCAGCCCTGGCTCATGCGGCCTTATACGGGCCACCCCCCACCTAGGAGTGCTTCAACAGCCAGCTCCACCATGCCCGCCAGGTAGTTGAGCGCACCTTCAGCTGCCTGAAGGGGTGGTGGCGCTCCTTGAACTGGAGCCAGTGCTCTGCCAGTTCCACCTGGCACCAGGTGGAGGCAGTGAGGTAGGGGTCTAATTGTAAGACAAGATGCAATCAGCTTAAACTCTCAGTCAGGGAGGTAAAGCACTGGAATGAATTGTCTAGGAAGGTTGTGGAATCTCCATCACTGCAGATTTTTAAGAGTAGGTTAACCAAACACCTGTCAGGGATGATCTAGATTATGCTTGGGCTTGCCATGAGTGTAGAGGACTGGACTTGATGACCTCTCAAGGTTCTTTCCAGTTCTTTGATTCTGGAGTGGAAAACAGCTGCTGGATGGATGTAGCACTGGACAAACCTGCCATTGGCTCCACATTGTTGTCTACCCCCATCTTTTCATCAGTGACTTCCTCTTCTGTGTGAGACCCACTTTCTGCTGGGTCCACGCCTGCTGAAGTATCCATGGTTCTCTTGGCAGTGGAGGTGGGGTTGACACCACACCAAAGGCTTTTATGTAAATTAGGTGGTCATGGGATAGGAGGAAAGATCCTTTCATGGATCGGGAATTGGTTAAAAGACAGAAAACAAAGGGTGGGAATAAATGGTAAATTTTCACAATGGAGGAGGGTAACTAGTGGTGGTCCCCAGGGGTCAGTCCTGGGACCAATCCTGTTCAACTTGTTCATCAATGATCTAGAAAATGAGGTAAGCAGTGAGGTGGCAAAGTTTGCAGATGACACCAAGTTGTTCAGGACAGTCAAAACCAAAAGGGATTGTGAAGAACTACAAAAAGATCTCAGCAAACTGAGTGATTGGGCAGCAAAATGGCAAATGAAATTTAATGTGGGTAAGTGTAAGGTAATGCATGTTGGAAAAAATAACCCAAATTACACGTACTACATGATGGGGTCAAATTTAGCTACGACAGATCAGGAAAGGGATCTTGGAGTTATAGTGGATAGTTCTCTGAAGACATCCACGCAGTGTGCAGCGGCAGTTAGTAAGGCAAATAGGATGTTAGGAATTATTAAAAAAGGGATCGATAATAAGACAAAAGATATCATACTTCCCCTATATAAAACTATGGTACGCCCACATCTTGAGTACTGCGTGCAGATGTGGTCTCCTCACCTCAAAAAAGATATATTGGCATTAGAAAAGGTTCAGAAAAGGGCGACTTAAGATGATTAGGGGCTTGGAACGGGTCCCATATGGGGAGAGGCTAGAGAGACTGGGACTTTTCAGTTTGGAAAAGAGGCGATTGAGGGGCGATATGATAGAGGTATATAAAATCATGAATGGTGTGGAGAAAGTGAATATAGAAAAATTATTTACCTTTTCCCATAATACAAGAACTAGGGGACACCAAATGAAATTGATGGGTAGTAGGTTCAAAACTAATAAAAGGAAATTTTTCTTCACACAGCGCACAGTCAACCTGTGGAACTCCTTGCCCGAGGAGGCTGTGAAGGCCAGGACTCTATTAGGGTTTAAAAAAGAGCTTGATAAATTTTTGCAGGTTAGGTCCATAAATGGCTATTAGCCAGGGATAAAGTATGGTGCCCTGGCATTCAGAACAAGGGCAGGAGATGGATGGCAGGAGATAAATCACTTGAATATTGTCTTCTGTTCTCCTTCTCTGGGGCACCTGGCATTGGCCACCATCGGCAGATGGGATGCTGGGCTGGATGGACCTTTGGTCTGACCCAGTATGGCCATTCTTATGTTCTTACGTTCTTATGTCAATGACTGCAACCACAAACTCCTTATAAAAATGGCAACACTGGAATAACTGTTTACCTCCCTTGCCTTCTACTACACATGCCTCAGCTCCTGGGTCTGTCATTTGCACTGTAACATGTCCTGATCATAGCCCCTTTTGCACAAGCACTGAAATTCTTACAGCAAGGACTGCACAGCCTCCTTTCCCCAAATGCTGAGCAGATCCACAATGGTCCAAGCAGGAAGGTGTTTGCTCCCTGGAGATGTCATGGTCAGCTGAGACAATGTGATGTGAGCTCTCTATGCTAAGCAAACAAATGAAATTTTAAAAAACATTCCCAGGGCTTCAAAGGAAGAGAGGTGAGTATTTGCATACCTGGCTACAGGGCAGTGGAAATGGAACTGCTGACCAGAGCCATTAGGATGGGCATTGTAGACTATCTTTTGGAGGCCAATTAAACTGATAAAATCAAATGTGAAGAATACACTGGCACTTTAGTGACAAAACTTCTGCATAAAAAGCTCTATGACTCTTGTCAAGTGAATTATTTTGTGACCACAAGTGGCATTGCAGCGTGTATACCTCCCTTGTTTTGATGCCAAAAAAGCTGCTTGTGGAGAAAATAAAAAAACAAAACTGTGCACTGTAGATAAGGCCCAATCTCAGTTTCCACTCATTGCATCGTGCCCCAAACTTCGAAATGGCCACGCAAATGGCCATTTCGAAGTTTACTAATGAAGAGCTGAAATGCATATTCAGCGCTTCATTAGCATGCGGGCTGCCGTGGCTCTTTGAAATTGACGTGCCTTGCCGCCGCACAGCGCGTCCAGACGGGGCTCCTTTTCGAAAGGACGCCGCCTACTTCGAAGTCCCCTTATTCCCATGGGGAATTTTGAAGCGCCGCGGCAGCCCGCATGCTAATGAAGCGCTGAATACGCATTTCAGCGCTTCATTAGTAAACTTCGAAATGGCCATTTGTGTGGCCACTTCGAAGTTTGGGGCACGTGTAGACATGGCCCATCTGTGCTATATTGAAGTGTCGTCTGTGATTAAATGTCTGTTCCCTGTGTAGTTACTCAGACTCTGATGAAGTCACACTCTGCAGAAGGTATATTTTCTACTTCTTTTATTGTTCTTGTGTCTCTTCTCTGAACCTTAACTAATTTATCAACATCCTTTCTGAATTGTGGATATGAGGAATGGCCACAAGATTCCAACAAGAGCAGCACCAGTGCCTAACAGAACTAGTCTGCTCCAACTTGATATTCCCACGTATATAGTCAGGGATCACACTGCCCCTTTTCGTCACAGCATTGTCTGGATGATCACCACCATGACACCCAGATCTTTTCAGGTTCACTGCTTTTCATGAAAGAGTCCTCCATCTTGTGATTACAGTGTATATTCTTTGTTCCCAGATGTCTGACTTTATGTTTGACTGTATTACAGAGAATAATGTTTGCTTGTGCTCAGCTGATCAAGCAATACAAACAGCCCTGCATCAGTGACCTGTCTTCATTATTCATCACTCTCCCAATTTACATGTCATATGTACACTTTTAAAGTGATGGTTTTATGCTCTCTTCTAAATGATTGATTAAAAATGTAAAATAATGTAAGGCCAGGAACCAGTCCCTGCTCAGGCCACTGAAAATGTACCTTCCCCCTATATAATTACATTTTGAGACCTATCAGTAAGCAATATTTTAATCCATTTAATGTGTCATTTTATTTTTGTACTGTTCCAGTTTCTTAACCGAAAGGTACTCAAGTGCCTAGTCAAATGCCATAAAGAGGGTTAAGTACCTTGAATCAACTATGACCTTTATCAAATTTGTAATCTTACAAAAGAAAATTTTTAGGATAATTTGACAAAATTTCTTTTTCATAAACCCATTTGATTGCCATTAATTGTTATCACATATAATTATTAATCAGCCATTACACTATTTTGTCTTCCATCAATATAAGGGCAACAGGCCTATAATTACCATGGCCATGGAAATTGTTCTTTGTAAATGTTGTCACAACATAAGCTCTCCTCCAGCCCCCTAGAACTTCCCCAGAGTTCAAAGAGTTACTGAAAAATCAGTATTAATGGCCCAGCACATTCCTTGGACAGCTCTTTTAAACTCTTGGTTGTGAGTTCTCTAGACTTGCCAATTCAAAAATGTCTAACAGCTTAACATCTTCCAGAATTACTGTTGGAATATGTAGTATTTCATTGTCATGTACCAGGAGTGGCGTGTTATGTAGCTCCTAGGACTTAATATTCTCACTCCAGACATGATCATAATGAATAATTATTTTGATTAATTACTATCACCTGTCCCCTGTTGGACTATTATAAATCACAAACATCCTTCTCTTGGACCTGGCCACAAAAATGAGGTTAGTTAAACAGAAATTAAAAGGTACAGTGACTAGAATAAAATCCCTGCAAGCTGCATAATAAAGGCCCAACTTTAATGTATACCCCAATTTAAAAAAACATAGTAAAAGACCTAAAAAAAAGGTCTTGTAAAAGAAGCGGTGAGAGATAAAAAGAGGCATCTTTTAAAAAGTAGAAGTCCAATCCTAGCGATGTAAATAGGAAGGAACATAAATACTGCCAAATTAAGTGTAAAAATGTAATAAGAAAAGCCAAAAAAGATTCTGAGGGACAGCTAGCCAAAAACTCAAAAAGTAATAGCAATTTTTTCTAAGTACATTAGAAGCAGGAGGACTGCTAAACAACCAGTGGGGCCCCTGGATGATCAAGATACATAAGGAGTAATCAAGGATGATAAAGCCATTGCAGAGACTAAATGATTTCTTTGCTTCATTCTTCATGGCTGAGGATGTTAGGGAGATTCCCAAACCTGCACTGTCCTTTGTGGGTAATGAATCTAAGGAACTGTCACGGATTGAAGTGTCATTAGAGGAGGTTTTGGAACAAATAGAAAAACTTAACAGTAACAAATCACTGGGACCTGATGACATTCACCCAAGTGTTCTGAAAGAACTCAAATGAGAATTGCGGAATTATTAACTGTGATTTTTAACCTATCATTTAAATCAGCTTGTGTACCCAAGGACTGGAAGACAGCTAACATAATTCCAATATTTAAAAAGGGCTCTAGAGGTGACCCTGGCAATTACAGACTGATAAGCCTAATGTCAGAACGGGGCAAATTAGTTGAAACAATAGGACAAAATAAAATTGTCAGACATGTAGAAGAACATAATTTGTTGGGCAAAAGTCAAGTTGGTTTCTGTAAAGGGAAATCATGTCTTACTAATCTATTGGAATTCTTTGAAGGGGTTAACAAACATGCAGACAAGGGAAATCCCATAGATACAGGATACTAAGATTTCCAGAAAGCTTTTGACAAAGTCCGTCACCAAAGGCTCTTGTGTAAATTAGGTTGTCATGGGATAAGAGAGAAAATCCTTTCATAGATTGAGAACTGGTTAAAAGACAGGAAACAAAGGGTAGGAATCAATAGTAAATTTTCTGAATGGAGAAGGGTAATGAGTGGTGTTCCCCAAGGGTCAGTCCTAGAACCAATCCTATTCAACTTATTTATAATTGATCTAGAGAAAGGGGTAAGTAGTGAGGTGGTAAAGTTTGCAGATGATACTAAACTGTTCAACAGTAATAGAGAAAGCCATGTTAGTCTATATGCTATGAAAACAAAAAAGCAGTCCAGTAGCACTTTAAAGACGAACAAAATAATTTATTAGGTGATGAGCTTTCGTGGGACTGATCCACTTCTTCAGATCACAGCCATACCAAACAGACTCAATATTTAAGGCACAGAGAACCAAATATAGTAATCAAGGTTGACAAATCAGAAAAAAATGATCAAGGTGAGCAAATCAGAGAGTAGAGGGGCAGGTGCGGGGGAGTCAAGAATTAGATTAAGCCAAGTATGCAAAAGAGCACCTATAATGACCTAAAAATTGCCATTCTGATTCACACTACGTGTTAATGTGTCAAATTTGAATATAAAAGAGAGTTCAGCAGCCTCTCTTTCCAAAGTAGTGTGAAAATTCCTCTTCTGGAAGAGGCAGACTTTTAAGTCATCAACAGAGTGGCCCACTCCATTAAAATGCTGACTGACTGGTTTGTGGATCAGGAGTGTTTTTATGACTGTTTTGTGCCCATTAATTCTATGTCTAAGAGAGTTTGAAGTCTGTCCAATGTACAAAGCGTCTGGGCATTGTTGGCACATGATGGCATATACGATGTTAGTTGAGGAACATGAGAATGTACCCGTGATTCTGTGACTACCCTGGTTAGGTCCACTGCTGGTATCTCCAGAATAGGAATGTGGACAAAGCTGGCAGTGGGTTTTATTGCAAGGAAAAGTTCCAGGACTGGTGTTCCTGTGGTATAGACTGTGAATGTTGGTGAGAATCCTCATAAGGTTGGGAGGTTGTCTGTAGGAGAGAACAGGCCTGTCACCTAGGGCCTTCTGGAGCGTGGCATCCTGATTAAGGATAGGTTGTAGGTCTTTAATAATTTGTTGCAGTGGTTTGAGTTCTGTTCTTGGCTTTTTTGGGCCTATCTTGGAGTAGCTGGTCTCTGGATATTCGTCTGGCCCTGTCGATTTGTTTTTTTATTTCTCCTGGTGGGTAATTCAGGTTTATGAATATTTGGTAAAGAGCTTGTAGTTTTCAGTCTCTATCAGTAGGATCAGAGCAAATGTGATTGTACCTCAGGGCTTGACTGTAAACAATGGATCTAGTTATGTGTGCAGGATGGAAGCTAGAAGCTTGTAGGCAAGTATAGCAAACAGTGCATTTCCGGTAGAGTGTGGTACCAATCAGGCCATCCTTGATTTGTATTGTAGTGTCCAGGAAATGTCTTGAAAGTGCTGCTGGACTGCTTTTTTGTTTTAATGAGTAGCAGGTTTAAAACAAATAAAAGAAAGTTCTTTTTCCACATAGCGCACAGTCAACCTGTGGAACTCCTTGCCAGAGGAGGCTGTGAAGGCTAGCACTATAAGAGAGTTCAAAGAAGAGTTAGATAAATTCATGGAGATTAGGTTCATAAAAGGCTGTTAGCCAGAGGGTAGGAATGGTGTTCCTGGCCTCTGTTTGTCAAAGGCTAAAGATGGCTGGCAGGAGACATGTCGCTTGATCATTGTCTTCAGTCCACCCCCTCTGGGACACTGGGCACTGGCCACTGTCAGCAGACAGGATACTAGGCTAGATGGACCTTTGATCTGACACAGTAATGGCCATTCTTATGTTCTTAAAGGAGAGGGAGGAAGACAGAGCAGGAGAAGAGCAGAGGAGGGTGAGGTGCAGAGAAGGGATGGGATGGAACAGGAAGGGGCAGGGAAGGGCAGAGGAGGGTGGGATGCAGGGAAGGTGTGGGATAGCACAGGAGGGATGGGGAAAGGGGCAGGGCAGAGGACAGTGGGGCAGGGCAGAGGAGATGGGGCGCAGGGAAGGCGTGGGATGTAAAATAAGGGGGAGGGGGAAGGGCAGGGCGGGGGACAGAGCAGGGAAGGGGTGGGGTGGAATGAGGAAGGGGCAGGGCGGGGAATATGAAGGGGTAGGGCACAGGAAAGGGGTGGGATGGAAAAATGAGGAAGAGGAGGAAGGGCAGGGCAGGGGACAGAGCAGGGAAGGGGTGGGGCGGAATGAGGAAGGGGCAGGGCGGGGAATATGAAGGGGTAGGGCACAGGAAAGGGGTGGGATGGAAAAATGAGGAAGGGCAGGGTGGGGGACAGAACAGGGAAGGGGCAGGGTGGGATGGGGAAGGGGCAGGGTGGGGGATATAAGGGGTAGGGCAGGAAATGAGGGGGAGGAGGAAGGGCAGGATGGGGGATTGAAGGGGTAGGGTGCAGGGAAGAGGTGGGATGGAAAATGAGGGGGAGGGGTAAGGGCAGGGTGGGGGACAACAGGGGAAAGTGGAGTGGGAAAGGGACAGGGTGGGGTAGAAGGGATAGGGCGGGAAATGAGGGGGGGAAGAGCAGGGTGGGGGATAGAAGGGGTAGGGTGCAGGGAAGGGGTGGGCTGGAAAATGAGGAGGGGGAGGGGTAAGGTGTGGGAGGGAAATGAGGGGGAGGGGGAAGGGCAGGGTGGGGGACAGCAGGGGAAGAGTGGGGTGGGAAAGGGGCAGGGCGGGGGATAGAAGGGATAAGGCGCAGGGAAGGGGTGGGGTGGGAAATTAGGGGAGGGAGAAGAGCAGGGCAGGGGATAGAAGGGGTAGGGTATAGGGAAGGGGTGGGATGGAAAATGAGGGAGGGGGGAAGGGGAGGAGAAGGCAGGGCAGGGAAGAGTGCAGGGAAAAGGTGGGATGGAAAATGGGGGGGTGAGGGACAGCAGGGAAGGGGTGGGGTGGGAAATGAGGGGCAGGGCAGGGAAGGGGTGGGAAGCAAGTGAAGGGGAGGGGCAGGGAAGGAAATGAGGGGAGAGGACAGGGAAGGGAAGGGGTAGGAAGGAAACGAGGGGGAGGGGGCGGTGCAGGGAATGGCATGGAAGGAAACGAGGAGGAGGGCAGGGTAGGAAGGACACGAGGGGGGAGCGGGGCGGGAAGGAAAGGAGGGGGAGGGGAGAGGGCAGGGTTGACGGGGGAGGGAGCAGGGAAGGAAGGAAACGAATGGGGGGGCAGGGAAGGAAGTGAAGGGGAGGGGCAGGAAGGAAATGAGGGGGCAGGGCGGGAACGCGGGAGGTGTAGCTGTGAACGGTGGCCGCACAAGACTCTCCCTTCCCCCTTGTCGGACCAGCATGGAGCGGCTTCCGGGGCAGTGGCCGCTCTACCCCCTTGTCTCTATGGTGTCGGCGGGGTCCCCTCCCGGGCCTAGCCCGACCCCCACGCTCTATTGTGCCGCTGGGAGGTGTCGGGAGCTCTGCCCCGGCCCGCCCTGTGGACGCCGCGTGCACAGGAGGCGCTCTGGCGCTCCCGTTCTATGGTACTTTCCACCCGCCTCGGTGACTCTATGGTGACTCCCCGCTGCAGCCGAGGAGTCCGAGACAGACGAACTTTGCGCGGCTCCGACGTCGGCGAACGGCGCTTTAACGCCAGCGGCACCTGCCGCTCTTGGCTTCCGGTCACTCGATGGAAGTGGAAGCCTCGTCGTGTGACGCATACCGGAGGACACGGAAGCGGAAGTGACGCGTCCAGGGTCCTGTCCTCCTCGCTGTAACGGTGATAGACTAGGAAGCTGTTGCTGCGCAGACCCGCGACGAGCCGGAGCCGGAGCCGGAGCTGCAGCTGCCGGGCGGGATGGTGAGACTTGGCTCCGCCCCCTGGGGCCCCGTGTGCCAGGCTGCCCACCCGGACCCTGCGCCAGCGCTGGGAGGTGGCTTTGGGCCCGGGACAGGCGGCGGGAGGGGTGCAGGTGGCCCGGGGGCCCGGGACAGGCGCCGGAAGTGGGCCCCGGGGGCCCGGGACAGGCCATGGGGGCGGGGCGCGTCCCGTCCCGTCCCGGTTCAGTTTTTCTGTTTCCAAAGGGGGTCACCCTTTGAGCACCAGTTCCTGGCACGCTCTCGGAGCAGGTGCTCAGCTTCCCTGGCCCCTCCCTTCTTCTGGGCTCACCTTCGCTTACCTCGCCATGCTGCATTCTATTCCCGGGTGTTCTTCCCTGCTTGATGTCTCACTGGGTGTCTCCCCACGCTGTCCCAGGTGAGCACGACAGTAGCACCAGGAGCAGCAACAGCCTCTTGGCGGTCAGAATCCTGGCGCCCAGCCCCTCCCGGGGCCCCTGTCTTGTGGACAGCGGCGGCAGCATGAACGGCAGTGTGGGGGCATTGGAGGCGGCAGCACCGCTGCCCTCGCCCAGCTGGAGGGACTTCTGTGAGGCCCATGCCCGGGCTGCGGCCTTGGACTTTGCACGGCGTTTTCGTGCCTTCCTGATCGAGAACCCACAGTTTGCAGAACAGGGGGCTGAGGCAGCCTTTTCTCGCCGCTTTGCTGAGCACTTTGTGGAGCACTTCGAGGCGGAGGTGAGCCGGGCCTGTAGTGGTGACTCACCACTCCGCTGTGATATTGCTCCCTTCACTGGCACCCACCATTGCACTGGGGGTGCCTCTTCTTCCTCCACCCGGGACCTCTCTGAGACGTGCAGTGACTCCTCAGTGGCTTCCCCGGTAGAGCTGCAGCCTGGCCTGGCCTCAGGGATCTCCAGCAGTCAGTCTCGCAGCTCTGAGGATGTCTCTGCCTCTGCCGCAACTGCCAGCACCAAGCCTAAGCTCAAGAAGCGCTTCTCCTTGCGTAATGTCAGCCGCAGCGTGCGGGGCAGCATGCGTGGCATCCTGCAATGGAAGAGCTCAGCTGAGTCCCCCACCGAGGAGGAAGCTAGTGGGGCCAACACGAATTCAAACTCCTCAGGAGGTGGGGCTGCAGACTCCTTGCCCACTGAGCGTTGGACACACAAGTTTGAGCGGCTGCGGCTCAGTAAGGCACCAGCCCCCAAAGTGGAACTGTCCAGTGTCCGTCGTGAGGGGCTGCTCAATTACATCATGGCGGATGACGGCGGAGGAGGGAGTAGCAGTCGGGCCCGATGGCAGAAATGCCGGCTGCTACTGCGGAAGGCAGGCAAGGGAGAGGGCGAGGGCTACTTGCTGGAATTCTATATCCCCCCCAAGGTGAGGGAGTGCTGAGGGGTGTCTGTCTTCCTGAAGGGATGGAGTAGTGGAGCCCCAGGTTTAGATGGGTGAGAGCTTCAGTTCAGGGTTGAGGGGCACTGAATGAGCTGTGCATGTTGTGGGAGACAGGGTACAGGGAAAGTGTGACAGGTTGGGCTCCCTTTAGTGCTGTCACCCCATATTGAGTTAGACATACTAACTTGCTACAACGATGTCAGGTACAGGCCACATCCCCAAAGCTGTAGGCATCGACTGAAAATATCACAGTGAAAAATACTTGTTTTCAGCACTCCAAATACCCAGCCCCTTTTGGGTGCTGAACACTACATAAATCCATTTTATGTGTAGAAATCTGAAACTATAAGTTTTGTGAAATTTATCTTTTTTTCTTAATGTGAAAAGAGAGTTGTCCAGACTCTTCCCCTACTCCCCAGTAACAGTTATGTGTACTGGGTTTTTTAATCAACAAAAGCCAAAAGGTAGGCTTTAAGTGCTCTTAGGAGAGAGCACAAAGTGCAGTGTAGGTTACTCAACAAAAAGTAAAACAGAACATGCAAAGTTGCATTTAATACCTCTTCCTCAAAGTTGTTCTAATAAGCTACTTTCACCAACTGGAAGGCCTTCACTGTGGGCCGGATGCCTCTCCGACTTCAGCTTTAGATTTTTCTTGCAGTTATCTTAACTGAGATGGCTGCTTAGAACTGACAGTCTAGATTGCCTCACTCTCCACCCTCAGATAGGTTTTACATAAGGCAGGACTCCTCTGTTTTTCCATCTAAACATTTCCTCTCTTTGTGTGGAAAAATACAGCATCCAAGAGGGATTCCAGCATCAGGTGACATGGTCACCTGTCCTGATTGGGCCACGATAGCCCCGTATCCCAGTTTTACAGCAAAACAAGTCTAATCACAAATCTTTCTCCTGAGTAACGAGCCATTAAGATCCTTGAGTACTACTAACAGCCATCTTTTAGCACGACCACATTCGTAACACAAATTTATACTTTGTATTTCTGGCTTCAAATACAGGTATGATACATGCAGACACATGGCATAGTTGTATTCCGTAGATTACAACCTTTCCAGTGATATCTCACATGAAGGATATCTTATAAACCATAGACCAGTTACGTTTTGTTCATATTCATAAGCATATTCCCATAAATGATGTGGAATGTCTGTCACACCTCCCCTAGAGATCATGGTCAGAGGCTTGTTCACTGACCAAGTTGCAGGCAGCGTGCCTAAAATCCTTTTTGGCTGTGCTCGTACAACTCTGATGTATTGTCATTTGTGGGTATTTTATTTGTTTAAAGTTCTGCGTTTCTGTTCCCAGGATGCCTGTTAACATTTTGGGGTGTAGCATTGCTTACATAATGCAGATAGTAATATCTCTCAAAGTGTAGGTGTCTTGGCATTTAGCCACCAAGGCCACGGGTTTGTCTGCCTCAATTTCTCCTCCCATACCGTAGTGTAGAGTTGTTATGCTCTTGCTGCTGTGCTAAGCTCTAAGCCTATTTACAGGTGTTAGCTGAGAAGCTGCATTTTTATGGGACTCTCTTGGCACCATTCCTAGCATGTACAAAAACCTGTTTTTTCCAAAAATCAGGTATATCATAAATTTTCAAGGGATTTAACATCAATATCAGCTTTCTTGTCTTGACCCACAGCTGGGTAGCAAAAGAAAATACAACCAGCAATTCATCAGAGAGAGGCGCTTCCGAATGTGACTGCCTTATCACACCTTTTTCCTAGACCATTTTGGACTGGTTAGCGTGTGTGTCTTCCAGCCCCTTCATGCACCCTACTCTGTGTGGAGATATATACTTTCCTTTTTCCCTCAGTGAAGGTTTTCAGTTCAAGTGGGTCTCTGATGTTTTGGGGAGGACAGTGCGTATGGAGAATCTGCATGTTCTTGGTCTGCCCCTCTCCTGAGATGCCTTTCCATGGATCACCCCCAACAGTCTGTACCTGATGTGCGGCTGTGGGGAGGGGTGTACCTTCCCAGGGGGTGGCTGTTGTTTTCCCCTCACCTGGTGATTCGTTAGCATTTTCACGGAAACGGGACTGCTTGGAACAGACCCCTCCCTGCCTTGAAGAGACAGAGTTGGGTTTCCCGAGAACAGTAGGACAGACATTTTGCAAATGTGGGTCTTGAATGGAGACAGGCTTTGTTGCTCCTCTCCCTGTCAGCAAGAGGTCTGTTCTGTGGCCACTTCTCTCTGGGAAGTCAGATACTCTGGTTCTCCTTACAACCTGAGCCATGGGTGAGGTATCTGGCATTTCAGATGCAGATCCTCACCTGTAATAAATGGGGAGACATTCCTGTCTCCCCTTGCCTTCTGACTGAACTTCCTCCTTTGGGTTCCTGTCTAAGGCATACACCATTGTGTCCTCCAAATGGGAATCTGTCCCCTGTCTAGTTGCAGCCTGGTAGCTACTAGTCATGACAGACTTTTCACTGGCTGGCACAGTACCCTCCTCCTGGTTAGAGAAGGTTTTGGAACTGATTGATAAACTTAACTGTAGCAAGTCACAAGGACCAGATGGCATTCACCCAAGAGTTTTGAAAAAACTCAAATGTGAAATTGCAGAACTGTTAACTGTGGTTTATAACCTATCCTATAAATCAGCTTCTGTACCCAATGACTGGAAGATAGCTAATGTAACGCCAATATTTAAAAAGGGCTCTAGAGGCGATTCCGGTAATTAAAGACCAGTAAATCTAACGTCAATACCAGGCAAATAAATTGAAACCATAGTCAAGAATAAAATTGTTAGACACATAGAAGAATGTAATTTATTGGGCAAAAGTCAGCATGGTTTCTGTAAAGGGAAATCATGTCTTACTAATCTATTAGAGTTCTTTGAAGGGGTCAACAAACATGTGGCTAAGAGGGACTGAGTAGAATAGTGTACTTGGGTTTCCAGAAAGCCTTTAACAAAGTCCTTCACCAAAGGCACTTACATAAATTGAGTTGTCATGAGATAAGAAGGAAGATCCTTTTGTGGATTGAGAATTTGTTGAAAGGCAGGAAGCAGAGGATAGAAAGAATGGTAAATTTTCAGAATGGAAAAGGGTAACTAGTGGTGCTCCCCAAGGGTCAGTCGTAGGACCAATTCTATTCAACTTATTCATAAATGATCTGGAGAAAGTGGAAAACTGTGAGTTGGCAAAGTTTGCAGGTGACACTAAACTGCTCAAGATAGTTAGGACGAAAGCAGACCGTGAAGAACTTTAAAAGGATCTCACAATACTGAGTGATTGGGCAACAAAATGGCAAATTACATTTAATGCAGATAAATATAAAGTAATGCACATTGGGAAGAATAACCCCAACTATACGTACAGTATGATGGGGGCTAATTTAGCTATAACTCATCAGGAGAGAGATCCTAAAGTCATCGTGGATAGTTCTTTGAAAACATCCATGCAGTGTGCAGTGGCAGTCGAAGAAGCAAACAGGATGTTAGGAATCGTGAAAAAAAGTATAGAAAATAATACAGAGAATATCTTATTGCCCTTGTATAAAACCATGGTATGCCCACATCTTGAATACTGCGTACACATCTGGTCTCCTCAAATCTCAAAGAAGATTTATTGGTATTAGAAAAGGTTCAGAAAGGGGCAACTAAAATGATTAGGGTTTTGGAACAGGTCCCACATGAAGCGAGATTAAAGAGACTAGGACTCTTTCTCTTAGAAAAGAGGAGACTAGGGGGGGATATGATAAAGGTATATAAAATTAGGAGTGGAGTGGAAAAAGGGAACAAGGAAAAATTATTTATTTGTTCTCATAATATCAAAATAAGAGGACACCAGGGCCGTGTCTACACTAGCTCCAAACTTCAAAACGGCCATGTAAATGGCCATTTCAGAGTTTACTAATGAAGCGCTGAAATACATATTCAGCACCTCATTAGCATGCGGGTGGCCGCGGCACTTCGAAATTGGCGCGGCTCGTCCCGACGGGGCTCCTTTTCTAAAGGCCCCCGCCTACTTCGAAGTCCCTTTATTCCTATGAGCAGATGAGAATAAGGGGACTTCGAAGTAGGCGGGGTCCTTTCGAAAAGGAGCCCCCTTGGAACGAGCCACGCGGCGGCGAGCCGCATCAATTTCGAAGTGCCGCAGCCACCCGCATGCTAATGAGGCACTGAATATGTATTTCAGCACTTCATTAGTAAACTTCGAAATGGCCATTTGCATGGCCATTTCGAAGTTTGGGGCTAGTGTAGACACGGCCCAAATGAAATAAATGGGCAGCAGGTTTAAAACAAATGAAAGAAAGTTCTTCACACAGCCTGTGGAACTCCTTTCTAGAGGAGGCTGTGAAGGCTAGGGCTATAACAGGGTTTTAAAAAGAGCTAGATAAATTCATGGAGGTTAGGTCCATTAATGGCTATTAGCCAGGATGGGTAAAGAATGGTGTACCTGGACTCTGTTTGTTAGAAACTAGAGATGGCTGGCTGGAGAGAGAGTGCTTGATCAATACCTGTTCAGTCCACTTCCTCTGGGGCACCTGGTATTGGCCACTGTCAGCAGACAGGATACTGGGCTGGATGGACCTTTGGTCTGACCCCGTAAGTCCATTCTTATGCTCTTATCTGAGTTGGGTCTGCCCCCAGCTACAGGGCCTTTGGAATCCCTGCCCACCACAATGGCCATCACGGCCCCCTGCAGGACACGCTCTTCTGCATCCTATTGCCAGAGCTGTCCCTTGTTCCACTACCACTCACTGGCACCGAGCAATCAGTGTACAGGCAACCCAGTCCCTCACTCCCTTGGAAGAGATGATGCCTTGAGCCCTGGAGCCACAAGCACTGACCTCTGCAATCCATGCGCCCATCAGCTCATTTTCTACTGATATGGAAGAATTAAAGACACACTTTCCTATGTACCCAGCAGCACCTGTAACTTCACACTCTCCCTCTGGAGCTTCAGCATGAGATCCTTTCTCGCTACTAACAGACCCTTGGACAGTTTTAGTGATATTGATAGTCATTCCCAGTTAACACTGGAGATAAGTTGTTAGGTACAGCAGCCATGATCAGTCCAGCTTCCAGATCCTCAGTTACAGTGTGCATTTCAGTCAAAGGAACAGGGATTTTGTGATCTCCCACCAATTCAGGTTATCAAAACAAAAAGCAGTCAAGTAGCACTTTAAAGACTAGCAAAATAGTTTATTAGGTGAGCTTTCGTGGGACAGACCCACTTCTTCAGACCATATCCAGACCAGAACAGACTCAATATTTAAGACACAGAGAACCAAAAACAGTAAGCAAGGAGCACAAATCAGAAAAAGATAATCAAGGTCAGCAAATCAGAGAGTGGAGGGGTGGGGGGGAAGATCAAGAATTAGATTGAGTCAAGTATGCAGACTAGCCCCTATAGTGACTCAGAAAGTTCACATCACGATTTAAGCCATGTGTTAATGTTCCAAATTTGAATATAAATGTCAGCTCGTCCACTTCCCTTTCTACAAAACTAATAAACTATTAAACTATTTTGCTAGTCTTTAAAGTGCTACTTGACTGCTTTTTGTTTTGATAGTGTATAGACCAGCACGGCTTACTCTCTGTTACAATTCAGGTTATGTCATCTTTTCTGGCAATATAGCTTCCCTCTGGACCAGTTCCCTCCTGACCACAGAACTTTCTGCCTCAGTATCCCTCATCCCTTGAGTTCTCTGCTGTTAAGATCAACAGCTTGCAGATGCTCACTGCTTGGTGGTGCAGTGACAACCTTTACAAATCCTTTTGTTTTGTTTTTACAAATCCTGTATGATAAGTGGCCACTTCCTGGGTGCCTCTGTGCTTTGGGTAGCACCATTTCTGTGTGTTATCTACTGCTTTTTCCCACTCAACATGGTGCAAAACAAAAAAGCAGTCAAGTAGCACTTTAAAGACTAATGAAATAATTTATTAGGTGATGAGCTTTCGTGGGACAGACCCACTTCTTCAGACCACAGCCACACCAGAACAGACTCAATATTTAAGGCACAGAGAACAAAAAACAGTAATCAAGGAGGACAAATCAGAAAAAAAATGATCAAGGTGAGCAAATCAGAGTGGCGGGGGAGGTCAAGAATTAGATTAAGCCAAGTATGCAAACGAGCCCCTACAGTGACTCAGAAAATTCCTATCCCAGTTCAAACCACGTGTTAATGCGCCAAATTTGAATATAAAAGAGAGCTCAGCTGTCTCCCTTTCAATAGTGGTGCGAAAATTTTTCTTCAGTAACACGCAGACTCTTAAGTCATTAACAGAATGGCCCACTCCATTAAAATGTTCACTAACCGGTTTGTGGATGTGGAGTGTTTTTATGTCTGTTTTGTGCCCAGTAACTCTTTGTCTAAGGGAGTTAGAAGTCTGTCCAATGTACAAAGCATTTGGGCATTGTCGGCACATGATGGCATGTATGATGTTAGTTGAGGAACATGAGAATGTGCCCGTGATTCTGTGGGTAACCTTGTTAGGTCCAGTGATGGTACTTCCAGAAAAGATATGTGGACAAAGCTGGCAGCGGGTTTTATTGCAAGGAAAGGTTCCAGGACTGGTATTCCTGTGGTATAGACTGTGATTGTTGGTGAGAATCCTCATAATGTTGGGAGGTTGTCTGTAGGAGAGAACAGGCCTGTCACATAGGGCCTTCTGGAGTGTGGCATCCTGATTAAGGATAGGTTGTACGTCTTTAATAATACGTTGCAGTGGTTTGAGGTAGGGGCTGAAGGTGGTGACCAGTGGTGTTCTGTTCTTGGCTTTTTTGGGCCGATCTTGAAGTAGCTGGTCCGTATTCGTCTGGCCCTGTCAATTTGTTTTTTCATTTCTCCTGGTACGTAATTCGGGTTTATGACTATTTGGTAAAGATCTTGTAGTTTTTGGTCTCTGTCAGTTGGATCAGAGCAAATGCGATTGTTGTTCAGGGCTTGACTGTAAACAATGGATCTAGTTATGTGTGCAGGATGGAAGCTAGAAGGGTGCAGGTAAGTATAGCGATCAGTGGGTTTCCAGTACAGTGTGGTACCAATCAGGCCATCCTTGATTTGTACTGTAGGGTCCAGGAAATGTATTTCTTGAATGGAGTTCGGCATATTAACACGTGGTTTGAACCGGAATGGGAATTTTCTGAGTCACTATATGGGCTCATTTGCATACTTGGCTTCATCTAATTCTAGATCTTCTCCCTCCCTTCTACCCCCTACTGTCTGATTTGCTCACCTTGATCATTTTTTTCTGATTTGTCCTCCTTGATTACTGTTTTTGGTTCTCTATGCCTTAAATATTGAGTCTGTTCTGGTATGATGTTCTGCAAGGACTGTGGCTTGCCGTTCCCACTTACTGATACCCAGGCTGAGGGGAATATTCAGTGTGAAAGCTGCCTGCTGGTGGAATCTCTCAGGCAGCAGGTGGGGGAGCTGCAGGAGGAGGTGGCCAGGTTGAGGAGTATCCGAGTCCATGAGCAGTTCCTGGATAGTATTCAGGTGGAGACTGCGGAGGTAACTGTCCCAGTGCACAGGACGGCTTATAAACCACTGGAGGAGGTGGACCAGGGTGGACACTGGCAGCTGGTTACTTCTCGCAGCAGGCTGTGTCCCACCCCTGCTCAGAACCCTCCCACCGTGGTACTGGAAACCGTTATGCTGTATTCGATACAGGAGGCCAAGAATTACCCCATACAGACGAGGAGAAGCCTCGTACCCCCAAGGCTGGGAAGTCTACTGCCACTCCTGCAAGAAGGAAACGTACAGTAGTGGTGGTTGGAGACTCTCTTCTGAGGGGGACGGAGGCGCCCATCTGTCGCCCTGACATTTCATCTCAGGAGTTGTGCTGCCTGCCGGGGGCCCGTATCCGAGACGTTACGCAGGTATTGTCAAGGATTATCCGGCCCTCTGACTACTATCCCATGCTTCTCATCCATGTGGGCACTAATGATACTGCGAGGTGTGACGCTGGGCAGGTCAAGAGTGACTTCAGGGCTCAGGGGGCACGGGTCAGGGAGTTTGGGGCGCAGGTGGTATTCTCTTCAAACCTGCCTGTCAGAGGTAGGGGCCCAGGCAGAGACAGGTGTATCCTGGAGGTGGATGCTTGTTTGCGTAGATGGTGTCGCCAGGAAGGCTTTGGTTTCTTTGACCACGGGATCCTTTTCCGGGAAGGACTGCTAGGCAGAGATGGCGTTCACCTGTCGAGGAGGGGGAAGACCATATTCGGACACAGGCTGGCTAACCTAGCGAGGAGGGCTTTAAACTAGGTTCGACGGGGGCAGGGGAGCAAAGCCTGCAGGTAAGTGGACAGCATGAATACATGGGAGATGAATTTGAAATGGGAGGGAGTATGGGCTACACTGGGAGAGTAAAAAGAAGGCCAGCGCAAAACTGGGAGGCAAGGCCAAATCAATGTCTGAGATGCCTATATACAAATGCAAGAAGTATGGGAAATAAGCAAGAAGAATTGGAAGTACTAATAAATGAATACAACTATATCGTTGGCATCACAGAAACTTGGTGGGATAATACTCATGATTGGAATGTTGGTATTGAAGGGTACAGCCTGCTTAGGAAGGACAGACAGGGAAAGAAGGGAGGAGGTGTTGCCTTGTATATTAAAAATGTACACACTTGGACAGAGGTGGAGATGGACGAAGGAGATGGACGGGTTGAAAGTCTCTGGGTTAGACTCAGAGGATTAAAAAACAAGGATGAGGTCCTACTAGGAGTCTACTACAGGCCCCCTAGCCAGGTGGAAGAGGTGGATGAGGCTTTCTTTAAACAGCTAACAAAATCATCCAGGGCCCAGAATTTGGTGGTGATGGGGGACTTCAACTATCCAGGTATATGTTGGGAAACTAATACAGCAGTGGACAGACTGTCCAATAAATTCTTGGATTGCATTGCAGACAACTTTTTATTCCAAAAGGTTGAAAAAGCTACCAGAGGGGAAGCTGTTCTAGATTTAATTTTAACAAATAGGGAGGAAATTATTGAGAATTTGAAAGTGGAAGGTTGCTTGGGTGAAAGTGATCATGAAATCATAGAGTTCACAATTCTAAGGAAGGGTAGAAGGGAAAACAGTACAATAGAGATAATGGATTTCAGGAAGGCAGATTTTGGTAAACTCAGACAGCTGGTAGGTAAGGTCCCATGGGAAGCTAAACTGAGGGGAAAAACGGCTGAGGAGAGTTGGCAGTTTTTCAAAGGGACATTATTAAGGGCCCAAAAGCAAGCTATCCCACTGTGTAGGAAAGACAGAAAACATGGCAAAAGACTGCCTTGGCTTAACCAGGAGATGTTGCATGATCTCAAAATAAAAAAGGAATCTTATAAGAAATGGAAACTAGGACAAATTACAAAGGATGAATATAAGCAAACACCGCGAGCGTGCAGGAGCAAGATTAGAAAGGCTAAGGCACAAAATGAGCTCAAACTAGCTACAAGCATAAAGGGAAACAAGAAGGCTTTTTACAAATACATTGGTAACAAGAGGAAGACTAAGGAGAGGGTAGGGCCATTGGTCAGTGAGGAGGGAGGAACCGTAACAGGGAATTTGGAAATGGCAGAAATGTTTAATGATTTCTTTGTTTCGGTCTTCACTGAGAAATCTGAAGGAATGCCTGACATAGAGAATGCTAGTGAAAAAGGGGTAGGCTTAGAAGTTGAAATAAGAAAAGAACAAATTAAAATTTACTTAGAAAAAGTAGATGTCTGCAAATCACCAGGGCCTGATGAAATGCATCCTAGAATCCTCAAGGAGCTGATAGAAGAGGTATCTGAGCCTTTAGCAATCATTTTTGGTAAATCGTGGGAGACGGGAGAGATTCCAGAAGACTGGAAAAGGGCAAATATAGTACCCATTTATAAAAAGGGGAAAAAGAATAACCAGGGAAACTACAGGCCAGTCAGCTTAACTTCTGTGCCAGGAAAGATAATGGAGCAGGTAATTAAAGAAATCATCTGCAAGCATTTGGAAGGTGGTAAGGTGCTAGGGAACAGCCAGGATGGCTTTGTTAAAAACAGATCATGTCAAAACAATCTAATAGCTTTCTTTGATAGAATAACGAGTCTTGTGGATAAGGGAGAAGCGGTGGATGTGGTATACCTAGACTTCAGTAAAGCATTTGATACGGTCTCACATAATATACTTATCAATAAATTATGCAAATACAACTTAGATGGGGCTGCTATAAGGTGGGTGAACAACTGGCTGGATAACCGTACCCAGAGAGTAGTTATTAATGGTTTTCAATCCAGCTGGAAAAGTATAACTAGTGGGGTTTCGCAGGGGTCTGTTTTAGGACCGGTTCTGTTCAATATCTTCATCAACGATTTAGATATTGACATAGAAAGTACACTTACTAAGTTTGCAGATGATACCAAGCTGGGAGGGGTTGCAACTTCTTTGGAGGATAGGGTCATAATTCAAAAGTATCTGGGTAAACTGGAGAAATGGGCTGAGGTAAACAGGATGAAGTTTAATAAGGACAAATGCAAAGTGCTCCACTTAGGAAGAAACAATCAGTGTCACACATTTCTTTGTCTTCTAGTTACAGGGTCAGGGAGTGCAGCCTGCTGTCTGGCTGTTGCTGCCTCTATGGCTTTCTGTGACCAACTTTTACCCTGGCAATTTGTGCATTAATTTCCATCTGTCTTAATTGCATGTGTTTCTTAGTTTTTTAATTTTCTTCCATTTGAAACCTATTCTGTTTCCTTTGTGAGCTCACTCTTGCTCAGTTTCCTGATTTTCCTGTCCATTTCTCTTATCCAGAATAAGACAATAGAAAATAACAAACCAGTAACCACATTGTCTGCTCCCTAGCCACCACTGAAACTCCCTGAAAATTACGACCAATGTCTCAGAACAACAATCTGCAGTGGTCACTGTATCACTGTTGCAGGAAAGGACCCCCTTGGGACTGTCACCCAATGTGTGGGGACGACCCTCCTGAGCCTGTTTTCCTTGCCAGCTTGGGCCCCCAGTACTCTGTTTTGTTGAGTCAGATGCACTGACCCACTGCAACACAGACACAGGATCCAGGCCAACACCCCCTCCATCCCTGCCTCTCTCCCTGCCCCCCCACCAGGCAAGATGCAGCCATTAACTAAAACCAGCACAAGATACCTATCTCCAGTACTGCAGTATCCAGCCCCTCTGAGAGCTGAATCCGAGGTAAATCAATCTTATGCTGTTTGATGATCTGTACAGTATATGTTAATGAAATTCACCCTCTTTCTTAATATAAAGCAAGGTATGCACAGACTTCTTCGCCCGCCTGCCCAATAGCATTTATTTACACTAGCTTTATTAATAAATGAAAATATGTTCCATTTAAGCTTTCTCCTCTCATGGAAAAATACAGCATCCAAGATAGATCCCAGCATCAAACCACATGGCTACCTGTCTTAGCAGGAAACACTATAGGCTCTCATCCAAGATTTACAGCAAAATAAGTCTGTTCATAGGTTTTTCTCCTGATTATTGGGCCATTAAGTTCCTTGAGTGTTATAAATGGCTCTCACTTGGCATGACTATATTAGTAACACAGGTTTGTACTTCATATTTCTGACTTCAAACTCAGGAATGATACATGCACACAAATGACATAGTCACATTCTATAGATTGCAGCATTTTCAATGATATTTTACATGAAGTATCTTGTATATATCATAGTCCAGTTATGTTGACTTATGTTGCATTCATATTCATAAACATAATCCCATAAATAACAAGGAATGCCCCATCCCACATTGCTAGAGCTGGTAGAGAGAAAGGTGTTCTGGGGTCAGGGCTGCTTGTTATCGTGCCTAGCCTTGGGAGGAGAGTGGAGGTATAGCAGAGTGGAACAGTGCCTTTTAACCTTTCCAAACTACTGTGCTAGAGTCTGTTTTGTCCTGTATACCCCCAAATTTTACATCTGTTAAAAATTACTGGGTTCCAAAGTCAAGACATCAAAATATAAATGTATCCCAGCATATTAGTCCTGAACAATTGCTGGCTTTCTCATTTTACCATATAGTTATAAAACAAGTCATTTGGAATTTAAATATTATAATTCTGTGTCAGTGTATAGTATGTAGACCAGTATAAGCAACTCAGTGTCTACATGAAATTTTAGTTTGTACTAGAGTTGTTAAGTGATTAAAAATAATTGTGGCTAATTGTGAGATTAAAAAGTAATTATGGTTTATTGGTGTTTTAATCATGCTGTTAAACAATAATAGAATATCATTTAAATATTTTAGATGTTTTCTACATTTTCAAATACTGATATCATTTACAAATTACAAAGATATAAAATTTACAGTGCTCACTTTATACAGTTTTTGTGATTTCAGATCTTTGCATTGTAAAAAGATAAACAAAAGAAATAGCGTTTTTCAGTTCATCTCATGGAAGTACTATAGTATGATGTGTTTGTAATTAAAAATCAAATGACAAACTTGGAGATTTGTTTCCATAACTGCACTCAAAAATAAAGCAATGTAAACCTTTAGAGCCCACAAGTGCACTCAGTCCTACTTCTTCAGCCAATTGCTAAGACAAGCAAGTTTATTTACATTTACAGAAGTTGCTTGCTTCTAATTTACAATGTCATATGAAAGTGAGAACAGGTGTTTGCATGGCAGTGGCGTAGCTAGTGTTGCAAGGTTTTTAGGTGCCAGATGTACTAGGCATTTATATAACCCTTTGTGCTTTGGCCAGCATTCTAGAGGTGATATTTCTATGCTGGTGTTGTGTTATGTTCACAAGAATCAGATGCCACCAGCAGATTGATACCGCAGGGAGGTTGGGTGCCATAGTTCCTGTATTGGTATGTTACTCTTTTTATTTTTAGACTTCTGCAAGCATGTTCCACATGTCTTCCCTCAGATGTTAGAAAGGCATGTTGGATTCTTAACCCTTGGGTTGAGTGCTCTAGCTATCTTTAAAACTCTCATATTGATATGTTCTTTCTGTTCTAGGAAGTCGTTAGTGAAAGTGTGCTGGGTTATCACACAAGACCATGAAAACCTTAAATATATGGCAGAATGTGGATAAGACAAAGTGTGGGGGGGAACAGTTCTTTTCCCCGAGGAGTTCAGTCACAAATTTAATTAATTCGCTATTTTTGAATGGACATTGCCAAGGTGGAAGCATGTCCTCTGGAATGATGGTGAAGCACAGAGTGTCATACACATGCTCAGCACAACTGGCATATGCATAACTTCTAACACCAGCTAGGATAGTGCCATGTGAATACTTGTTCTCACTTTCCAGAGACATTGTAAATAAGAAGTAGGCACCAGTATTTCCTGTAAATGTAAACAAACTTGTTAGTCTGGTGATTGGCTGAAGAAGACATGGGACTGAGTGGACTTGTAGGCTGTAAAGTTTTACACTCTTTTGGTTTTGAGTGCAGTTCTGTAACAAAAACAATTCTATATTTGTAAGTTGCACTTTCAGGATAATGAAGTTGTATCACAGTACTTGTTTGAGGTGAAGTGAAATAGCTCTTGTTTTTGTTTATCATGCAAATATTTTGTGAAGCCAGTACTGTACACTTTGTATTGTTTTATAATTGAAATCAATATATTTGAAAATGAAGAAAAACATCCAAAATATAAGAACTTTAAATTAGAATTCTATTGATTAACAGTGTGATTAAAACTGTGATTAATCATGATTGAATTTCTGATTATTCATTTGTTTTGAGTTAATTTTTTGAGTTAACTGAAGTTAATTGGTACCTCTTGTTTGGACAGTAAACCCTCGATTTTATGGACCCCAGTTTAGCAGACTTTAGGAACAACGGACATCCGTCTCCCCCATCCCTGTTTTTCCCAAAGCCCACTTAATTAGGGTCCGTAAAATCTTAAAGCCCACCCTCCACCCCAAAAACCAGTGAGTGACCTACCGAGTCCGCCGCAGCTGAACCCTCCTGAGCGCTCCCGGAGTCACCACGCACTCCTCCTACCGGGAGTGGGGATGCATACGTGGGCAAACGGCACTCATAGACGTGCCCCACCCCCATGAAAGGAGCGCATGGCAACTCCAGCAACAGTGGTGGCTCTTCCAGCCCTGCAGCAGGAAAGCTCCAGCTGTGCAGTGGCGGAGTCCCTCCAGCCATGCATGGTGGGAAAGCTCCAGCAGCAGGCTCTGGCAGCTCCTCTTGTGGCAGCAGGCTCCCCCAGCTCCTCCAGCGGTGACAACTCCTTTGGTGAGCTGAGGGCTTTTTTGTGGGGGAGTGAGGGGCTGAGTGAACTTTGTTGGGGGGGGCTGGGCAGTAAATCCTCTATTTAAGGGACTTGTGGCTTTCACAGACACCCTTCCCCGATTAGTCTGTTAAATTGAGGGTTTACTGTACTGATTGCACTAGTGCTTTTTATGAAGCCTGTTGTAAAACTAGGCAAATAGCTACATGAGTAGCTGTACCCCTGGAAGACCTCTGCATACCCCCAGGAGAATGTGTACCCATGGTTGAGAACCACTGAGGTAGAGCACAAATAGGAGCATCAGGCTGGACTCCTGAGTTCCTGAACATCCTGTGCAGTCTTGGGAAAGTCCCTGCCCTGCTCTGTTCTGCAAGTGAATCAGATTAGTAATGATCCCTGTCCCATAACACTTGACCTTACACAGCCCCATATCAGGAAGAGATGAATGGCTTGGCCCTGGGTGGTAGGTAGAGGGTTCCATCTCACCTTCCTATTTCTGACCTGCCCACAGTCCAGCAAAGCCCGTGTCAGCATTCTCTGCTCAGCAGTAACAGATGTACGCACCACCACACCACTGGAGATGCCTGACAAGGAAAACACCTTCGTCTTAAAGGTGTGTATGTGGGCAGGGTGGGAGGGAGGGGTTGGGAGGGTCTGTTGTTTACGGAGGAGGAAGGGGTCAGTGCACAACCCTTCCTTGCACCGCTGATGCTGCTGTGGGTCATGCACAGGACTGGGTGTGGGACAGATGGAGCCGTCTGAGGGGTGGGAACTTCCCCCTCACTGGGGAAGCAAGGAGGAGCACAGGGCTGAGGGTCTGAGCAGGAAGCCCCTATTGTGGGGCCGAGTTGGGGAGATATTTGGTGGGAGTGGAAGGGTCATTAAGGGGGTCCTGGACAGTTGCAGGTGACTCCACAGGTTTGTGCAAGGGGAATCATAGAATCATAGGGCTGGAAGGGACCTCAGGAGGTCATCTAGTCCAGCCCCCTGCTTAAAGCAGGATCAACTCCCCCACTAAGTCATCCCAGCCAGGACCTTGTCAAGCCGGGACTTAAAAACCTCAAGGGATGGAGCATCCACCACCTGTCTAGGCAATGCATTCCAGTGCTTCACCACCTGCCTGGTGAAATAGTTTTTCCTAATATCTAATCTACACCTCTCCCTCTTGAACTTCAGACCATTGCTCCTTGTTCTGCCATCTGACACCACTGAGAACAGTTTCTCACCCTCCTCTTTAGAGCTCCCCTTCAGGAAGTTGAAGGCTGCTATTAAATCACCTCTCAGTGTTCTCTTCTGTAAACTAAACAAGCCCAAGTCCCTCAGCCTCTCCTCACAGGTCTTGTGCCCCAGCCCCTTGATCATTTTTGTTGCCCTCCACTGAACCTGCTTCAGCAAATCCACATCCTTTTTATGATGGGGAGCCCAAAACTGGACACAGTATTCCAGATGTGGCCTCACCACTGCCAAATAGAGGGGAACAACCACTTCTCTAGATCTGCTTGAAATGCTCCTCCTAATGCACCCTAATATGCCATTAGCCTTCTTGGCTACAAGGGCCCACTGTTTGCTCGTATCCAGCCTTTCATCCACCATAACCCCTAGGTCCCTTTCCATCGTACTGCTGCTGGGCCAGTCAGTCCCCAGCCTATAACAGTGCTTGGGATTCTTCCACACCAGGTGCAGGACTCTACACTTCTCCTTGTTGAACCACATCAGATTTCTTTCGGCCCAATCCTCCAATTTATCCAGGTCACTCTGGATTCTCTCTCTACCCTCCGAAGTATTGTATCTACCCCTCCCTCTAGTGTTGTGTCATCAGCAAACTTGCTGAGGGTGCAATCCAGTCCTTCAGCCAGGTCATTAATAAATGTTCTGGAAGGTGTCCTGGGAGTGTCATACTAGTGTGGGAAGGTGGGAGCCGCTCTCTCTCCCCCCCCCCCCCCACACACACGGGGTGCACTCTCGCTCTCACACAGACACGTACACATGGTGCTGGTACTGACCTGGTTTCCCTGGCAGATGGAGAACTCTCTTGAGTACATCCTGGAGACAGTCGATTCGCTGCAGATGAGGTCATGGCTGGCTGACATCCAGGATTGCATGAGCCCAGGGTGAGTGAGCAAGTGTCTGTCCCGAGCCTCAGCTCTGACATTTCCCTCCAGGGCTGCAGCTCGCCTTAGCCCTGTCCTGGGACCCAGCTGTACTGCATTCCCAAGTGGGGAGGGGACCAGACAGGAACCTCCGGTGTAGGGTGTCCTTTACCTGTGAATCACACCAGTGTCCCTGCAGGGAGAATGCAGACAGCATGGCCCTGCCCTGCCTCAACCACTCGGAGAGCATGCCAAGCCGTGATCTGCCTATGGTGCCCAGTGAGAGCAGCGAGCAGCTGTCCCAGGGTGAGTGTGAGGAGGGAGCCCTATGTGCCAGTCCTGCCAACCCCACAACCCTTCTTCCCCATAACCAAATCACTGTTCCCTTTCCTGTCTGCCTTTTCTCCTACCCTACTACAGGCCATCCCTAGCTGACCCCTGTCCCTGTTCCCTCACCCTGCCCCAGCCAATACCAGCATCATGGAGAGAAGATGGAGTAGACAATTCAGGGACTGGGTGTTTCCAGGGAAATCCAGGCCCTCTGGACCTGCTGAGGGGAGATGTTGTTCGGGGGCCACCGCATACCCAAGTGAACCCTGAAACGGGTCTGTCCAAGTGCTCTGGCTCTGTGGAAGTTGGTAACTTCACCTCTCTCTGTCCCCCCAGGTGCATATGGGGGTCTGTCTGAGCGCCCTTCAGCCTCCATCTCCCCCACCTCCATTTCCATTGCTGCTTCCCATTTCAACTCCATGGAGCTGCTGCCCCCAGAGCTGCCCCCCAGAGTCCCCATCGATGAGACAGCTGAGCGGCTGCAGGGTCCCTACCCCCCCAGCCTGCTGCATACACCCTTCCCAGACACTCCTGATACAACAGGTATGAAGCAGAGGCATCTGGGTGGCGTGACATGGGTCAATGAGGGTGGTCAAGGAAAAGGTACATAGGCAGAGAGGGTGGGATTTCCCGGGTGTGGTGCAGGAATGGGATCTGGTGGGGGGAAACAATTTTGTGGGAAGCAAATGTGTAATTAGGAAGGTGCTGTGGGTGGGAGTTGGAGGTCTGGGGCAGGAGGGATGAGGGAGTTAAGGTGTGGGAGGTGGGAATACTGGGTGCATAGGGAGCTGGGGTGGACAGAGCCCGGATCATGGGCAGGGGGATAGCTTAGTGGTTTGAGCACTGGTTCACTAAACCCAGCGTTGTGAGTTCAATCCTTGAGGAGGCTATTTATGGGTCTGGGGCAAATAGATTTAAAAAAAAAAAAATCTGTCAGGGATGGTGCTTGGTCCTACCAAGAGAGCAGGTGACTGGACTTGGTGGCCTCCAAGGTCCCTTCCAGCTGTGAGATATGGTGGGCTGAGAAGGGGGAAGGTTAGGGGGGCTGCATGTGACAGGTGGCGAGGTGGAGCAGGTCGGGAAGGGGCGTGTGTGTCATTGACAGGGGCTTAGACCAGTGAAGCAGGCCAGGAGGCAGCACAAAATGGGGATGGGGGCTGAGAGAGGAGAAGTTGGAGGAGGGACGGGACGTGAGCCAAGGATGGTGCCTGAGAGGGGAGTGGATGAGGGGCAGATAGGTGCCATGGACAGGGGCTTAGAGAGAAGCGAGTTGCAGGGCAGGACATGCTGGGAGGTTGGGAAGAGGTGGGTATGGAGAGCTATGAGGGGAGAAAGTTGTGGGGGCGGAACAGGCTGGGGGCAGAGAAGTGAGCATGGATTGGGGCAGGGCATGCTGGGGTTTGACGGGGAGCAAGTCTGGGAGGGCAGCAGGTTGGGGGTATGACATGGCGGTGGTTGTGGGGGAAGGCTCAGGGCTGCAGTGGTGGCAGGGCACAGTTCATGCCCACAGCTGACCCCCACATACAGTGTTTCACTCTCCTCTCCCATCAGGCTCATTCCTGTTCCAGGGGGAACCGGACCCTGGTGGGGGTGACCCCGAGCACCCCCTCTCTGAGTACCCTTGGTTCCATGGCACCTTGTCCCGGCTCAAAGCTGCCCAGCTGGTCCTGGCCGGTGGCCCCAGCAGCCACGGTGTCTTCCTGGTGCGGCAGAGCGAGACCCGGCGAGGGGAGTATGTTCTGACTTTCAATTTCCAGGGCAAAGCCAAGGTAACCATGCCAGCCCACGGGCCCCTTTCAGGGACAGGTTGGGAGCATATCACTAGTCTCACCTGCCTCTCCCCTTCCCCTCCAGCATCTGCGCTTGTCACTGAACGAGGATGGGCAGTGCCGTGTGCAGCATCTCTGGTTCCAGACCATCTTTGACATGCTGGAGCACTTCCGAGTGCACCCCATCCCGCTGGAGTCAGGTGGCTCCAGCGACGTCACCCTGGTTAGCTACGTGGTGGCCTCACAGAGGCTGCATGGTGAGATCGGGGGCAGCCCCAGGGTACTGCAGGGTGGGTGTGCTGGGTGCCCGCGGAGCACTTGGGCTGCAGTTCCATCCAATGCTCACAGCTCATCCATCTCTGGCTGGAGGAGGCGTGGCTGGAGGCTCCCTGTCGGCCTGCTCCCTGGCAGTTCTGGGTGGGAGGGAGCAGAGTGGCTGGCTGGCCCCTCTCTGTCTGTCTGTATGTCTGTCTGTGTGGTTCCAAGAAGGGTGCCATCCAGCTGACTGGACTGTCTGTGGGGAACAGGCGTTTCCAAGCCCTGGGCAGCTTGTTCCCCATCTCACTGGGGAAATGGGTTTGTGTCTTGCTTCCTGGGACACAAAGCAGGTCCATGCTCAGAGTAGCTTGTGTGGATAACGGAGGGTGGGGGAATGTGTGGAGGAAAGTAGACATGGCAAATGTCCAACTCAGCCAGGATGAGGAGGAGGAGACGAAGGTATGTCCAGCTTGTAGCTGGAGGAGGGAGTGGAGGCAGGCGGGAGGGGAGTGGGTGCGTTGAGCTTGGCATGGGGAGTGGGTGCGTTGAGCTTGGCATGCAGGTGGGTGTGCTGGGCTTGGCAGGAGAGGGGAGCAAAGGGGGTTGGGCATGTCAGGCTCAGGAGGCAGCGGAGTTGGGTGGGCATGTCAGGCTTGGCGGGACGGGAGGTGGGCAGGTTGACTTGGTGGGGAGAGGAGTAAAGGGGTGACTGCACTGGGCTTGGGAGCGAAGGGGAGGGCAGGCTCGTTGGGCTTGGAAGGGAGGTGGGCTCCTCAGGCTCAGAAGGGATGGGGTGAATTGCTAGGTGGGCATGTCAGCCTTCTTAGGGGGTGGAGGTTTGCACAGTGGAGAGTCAGGGTCGTGTATCAGTGCAGGGGGCATGCATGCAGTGTGCACCAGCTAAGTAGTGTTGGGAGGTGGGCACCGGGCACATCTGGCTCAATGCAGAGGTGGGTGCAGTGGAGCCCAGCTCAGGGAGGAGGTGGGACCAATGAAGGTACGCTTATTAAGTTTGCAGATGATACCAAGCTGGGAGGGGTTGCAACTTCTTTGGAGGATAGGGTCATAATTCAAAAGGATCTATATAAACTGGAGAAATGGGCTGAGGTAAACAGGATGAAGTTTAATAAGGACAAATGCAAAGTGCTCCACTTAGGAAGGAACAATCAGTGTCACACATACAGAATGGGAAAGGACTGCCTAGGAATGAGTACAGCAGAAAGGGATCTAGGAGTTATAGTGGACCATAAGCTAAATATGAGTCAACAGTGTGATGCTGTTGCGAAAAAAGCAAGCACGATTCTAGGATGCATTAACAGGTGTGTTGTGAACAAGACACGAGAAGTCATTCTCCCACTCTACTCTGCGCTGGTTAGGCCTCAGCTGGAGTATTGTGTCCAGTTCTGGGCACCGCAGTTCAGGGAGGATGTGGAGAAATTGGAGAGGGTCCAGAGGAGAGCAACGAGAATGATCAAAGGTCTAGAGAACATGACCTATGAAGAAAGGCTGAAAGAATTGGGCTTATTTAGTTTGGAAAAGAGAAGATTGAGGGGGGACATGATAGCAGTTTTCAGGCATCTAAAAGGGTGTCATAAGGCAGAGGGAGGGAACTTGTTCTTCCTTGCCTCTGAGGATAGAACCAGAGGCAATGGACTTAAATTGCAGCAGGGGAGGTTCAGGTTGGACATTAGGAAAAAGTTTCTAACTGTCAGGGTGATCAAACACTGGAACGAACTGCCAAGGGAGGTGGTAGAATCTCCATCACTGGAGATATTTAAGAAGAGGTTAGATAGATGGCTTTCAGGGATGGTCTAGAAAATGCTTGGTCCTGCCATGAGGGCAGGGGGCTGGACTCAATGGCCTCTCGAGGTCCCTTCCAGTCCTACTATTCTATGATTCTAAGGTCTGATTCAGTAGGGGAGGGGCAAGGGGGGGCTGCAGTGCAGCTCCAGCTCAATGGGGCAGGGTTGCGAGGTGGGTACAGCTTAGGTCTGACTCATTGGGGAGGTGTATGGGGGGACACGGTGGACGTCAGGAAATGGAGGGGAAAGCACAGAGCAGCTGCGGGAGAGCGGAGGGGGAGGTGGGTGCAGTGCAGGGCGGGTCAGTGGGGGAGGTCTATGAGAGGCACATAGCGCAGGTGCAGCATGGGGGGGCAGTGCTAGGCACAGAGCAGGTGTGGGAGAGCAGAGGGGGAGGTGGGCGCAGTGCAGGGCGGGTCAGTGGGGGAGGTCTATGAGAGGCACATAGTGCAGGTGCAGCATGGGGGGGCCACGCTAGGCACAGAGCAGCTTCGGGAGGGCGGAGGGGGAGGTGGGTGCAATGTGCCTGAAGCTCCATCTGGGGAAAGGTGGGTGATTACCCCTGTTGGGAGAACCGTCCTTCAAGCCCTCGCTGGCACTTGTCCTGTCCCATGTCTGCCCACCTGTCTGTGCTTTGTCTGTACCTTCACTTTGGGTGGTTGTCCCCATCTGTCCCCCCATGTCTGTCTGTCTGTCCCCGTATCTGATGGGCGTCTCTGTCTCCCCCCGTGCCCTCCCCCCTGCAGGCAGGGACAGGGCGGGCAGCCGAGCCGCCACCTGTGAGCCGACCCAGCGCAGCCCTGACTCGCCTGGCCTCGTCTCCATCGGCGCGAATGACTGTTTGTAAGTGTGAGGCGCGCCGGGGGGCCCAGCCCCGTGGCAGTGAGTGTGTCGTGTGTGCCATGGCCCATCATGCCATCCATAAGGGAGCGGGGGGGCCGCGGCTCACTGCTCTCCCCAGTGCTTCCATGGGGTACCGTCTGAGGTGCTGGAGGGGTCCCAGGAGTGTCAGGCTAGCGCTCCTTGGCCTGCCGTGGCAGCCTGTGACCCAGTCCCTGCTGTGAGGGGCAGAGGGGCGTTTCATCCCATTACTGACGGGGCAGAGGCTGGGGTTTGTGTCAACTGCAGCCGCTAATACCTGATCCCATCTCTCTGTTTGTCTCCACAGAGTCGAGCACCTCCCATAGCCTGCCCCCACCACCCCCATCCTGGCACCCAGCTCCAGAGGGGGGCAGCCCACAGCCCCCCTGGATCATCCCCGATGTCCCTGCCCCCAGCGGTCCCTCCCTGCCAGAGGAGGAGGAGGATGAGGGGGGCAGCACAGGTGATCCAGAAGATGGGGCTACAGGGAGGGTCCTGCAGATCCAGGTCGAGGAGCCAGAGAGAGGCACGGGGCACACCCGGGCCATCAACAACCAGTACTCCTTCATCTGAGCCATGCTGAGGATGGGCAGCCCCACAGAGCACCCTACAACAGGAGGGTCCCTGCCTCACTGAGCACTCAGGGCCCTGCAACAGGAGGGCCAGCCCCCTTGATCCCAGCTTCCCAACTCATAACTTTGTGTGGTGATTGAGCCTTTCCCCTCCCTCAGAGCATGTCCTCAGGGGTCCAGAGCCCATCTGGGCACAAAGGTACATTGTTCCCCACTGGCAGAGGGGCTGGTCACTGACACACTACAGGGCAAGGCCTCTGGAGCCCAAAGGGAGCAAGGGAGCTTGCCCATGCCCCTTGGCTCTGCACGCTGTCACTGAATGTATCGAGTCTCCGAATGTATCCTCAGTTATCCCTCAGCCCATTCTGGCCCCATCCTCACAACACAAGCGACGTATTTATAGGCCTCCTGCAGCCAGTGCCTGGCAACGGGCCAGGCCCCAGCACCCTCTCCCCATGATTGGCCACACCGTACAGACCCCCCATCAATTAAAGAAAAGATACTATGTATGTCTGTCCCCTCGTGTGTCCCCCAGACTGTGCGTTGTCCCCTGGAGTGCTCTCTCCCCCTCCCCCACAGGAGTGCCCCCCCAGAGTGCTCGTCTCCTTACCAGTCTCCCCCCACAGGAATTTCCCATGGGGTGTTCTCCCCCCCACAGGAGTGTCCCCCGAGTGCTCCTCTCCCCGCCAGTCTCCCCCCCACAGGACTGCCCCCCTGAAGTGCTCTCTTCCCCGCCCAGTCTCCCCGCCCCCCAGAGTGCTCCGCTCCTCGCCAGTCTCCTCCCCTCACAGGAGTGCCCCCCAGGGTCCTCCTCTCCCCACCCCCCCCGCAGCGCCCTCACAGGGCGCTCTCCTCTCGGCTTTGAGAATTTATTTTTCTACTGTGGAGTAGTTGGACTCTTCTCCCTACAACTCCCCATCCCAGCCTTGACCCCACCCTGACCCCAGTGCCAACCCAGCCCACCCCCGACCCAAGCCCCAGCATCAGCCCTGACCCCACCCTGTCTGATTTTTAGTTGTCTGGGGTCCAATTGTTTGTTAATTTTTTTGGCGTTTGTATGAATCTCGTTCACCTTTTAAAGAAAAAGGGAAAGCACAGCTTGCCTGCAGGGCAGTGGCTTCGTCTCTTCTGTGCCTGGGGGCAGGAACATTACACTCCCTCCACCCCCGACTCACCCCCAGCAACACCTGCCCCAGGCCAAGGGAGGGTGAGGTCCCCCTGGATAGGGTCTCAAGACAGTGCTGGCAAGGGAGTGGGGCAGCTTTGGGGGAGAAAACACCCTCCCCCCACTGGGGCTGTTGCAGCCACAGAGGGCACCGCGGGAGTCTAACAGGACACCCCATGCACCAAGCAGAGGAGCAGGACCCTGCAGCCTAAACATGCTCCTTGGCTCCCAAGGGCAGAGGCAGCAGAGAGTGGCCCACAGTCCCCAGACTGACAGTGGGATGCAGCGTAGACACTTTCCCGTCACCAGGGAGCAACAGCCCTCCACAGCCAGCGCTCCACCCACCAGCCAGTGCTGCTGAGCATGTGCAGTTCCTCTTCCCTGGCTGGAGCCCTGGCCTCAGCCGTCCCTCTTGGCACTGCAGCCTGGCTGGGAGCATTCAGTGCAAAACCAGAGCGCTGACCCCTGCCTTGGCCAGATCAAGGCTAGTCCATAGCTCAGGTGGAGACACCCCCCCCACCATAGCTGGGACACAGCTGAGGGAGGCATGGGGCAGGTGAAGGATAACCCCTTTGCCCCCAATGGGGGTAGGATCCTGCTGGCCCTGCACTGACCCCAAGCTAAAATGAACTTGGCTTGCCTGGGAGGTGGGTGCTGGGGCTGAGTGAGCCACCAGGGGGAGCTGCTGGTCCCTGTGGTTTCCTGAAAGCCTGTTTCACTTCTCCCTGGGAGCTGGTGTGCCGTCCCCCCAACTCCCCCGGTGCCCCCGCCCCACACACAGGGGATTTTGGTAGTTGAGAGCAGATAAACCCGAATCATTGCTGCTTCTTCAAGTGGTCCCCGTGGGTGCTCTACATTAGGTGTCGGGCTCACCCTGGCACCGCAGATCAGAGATTTCCAGCTGTATCTCATCGGGTTTTGCATGCACAGATGCATGTCAGCCCTTCGCGTGCTTTCAGTCACGTGCGTGATCCAGTCCACGCCAGTTCCTCTCAACCGCCAATGGCTGCAGACGGAATCCGCTTCGGCTCCAACGCCTAAGACAGATAAACTTGTTTTGTAATATAGTTATTTGTTTTTCCTCCTTCTATAAGACCGTTCAAAGTTCTCTTGTATATAGTTTAAAAAAAAAAAAAAGGGGAGGAAAAAGAAGGAAGAGGTGGCCACCTCCCTTGTCCACTATCTCAGAGACTGTGAACCTTATCTGTTTTTAGTAAGTATTAGTAGCTGTTAAGTGCCTTGTTTAACATTAGAAGTAATTAAGTACTTTGAGAAGATAGTTCTTTGCCAGGGTTTAAGAAATGTGAATTGTGCTGCGAAGCTATGCCTGCCTCCGATGGCATAGCAAATGCATTTGCTGCTTGGGAGATGCCCAGGTCCCTCAAAAATGTCCTCACTGCTCTAAACTAATGGCCAGAGCGAGAAAGGACAGGGAGATGAGGCTAAAAATGATCTTGTTTGATGAGGCCCTCCAGCCTGAGCTGCTGGAGATGCCCCAGAGGGAAGAGTCCTCAGGGCCACATAAGGGGAAGGCAACCTCTTTGACCTCCTCCACGCATAGGAAAAAGAAGTTATCCCCTAATCGATCCTTGTCAGTGGCATTTGTGAGAAGGACGAGTGAGGCACAGGGTCGTGAAGCACTGGCTGTCCAAAGCAGCGAGAAGGCTGCACAACATAAAAGTGCCCGGGGCTCCAACCAGTAAACAGTTGGCACCGAGAACCCTGCAGGCACTGATATGGGAGGCACTGGAGGCTGTGGCACTGAGACTTGCAGCACCAAGAGCTGGAGACCCCGGCATGGGGCCCGACGGTGCCAGAGATTGCTATGCTCGCAGAACTGCACATGAGGCACCGGGTGCGGCACCGACGCCTGCGCTGAGGTCCCAGGCACTGGAGGCAGCGGCACCGACCACACGGGCTGGGCAAGGCAAGATCTAAGACCTGGCACCATAGTACATCCCCAGACATTCTCAGGATACCACTTTCACCCAGCTCTCCTCCTGAGATGGGTATCCCGGAATTGCTGGCAACACCACCAGCCTTCCTGAGATCGCCATCTCCATTTCTATGGCCACCATCTCCCTGCTCAGACATCCTTCACCGGTTGCCTTAAGGGAACCGCATGAGCGCTTCTATAGAGCATCCCTGCCAATCTCTACATCATCAAGGAGATCACACTCCTCTCAGCGCTATGCATACAGACTCCAATCATGTTCTAGAGCTCCATCACCAGGACCCTGCCCCTGCTACTACAGTCATTCATATTGTGGTGAACATCATCGGCACCAGGGCTCAAGGTCGAGAGACAGATCCCCGCCTCAATCTTCATTGCGTGGCCACCTCTCCTTGCTCCCTTCAAAAAGAGCAAATGCCTCTCCAATGAGGACAGGTCCAGAGCCATTAGACCTTCCCCTAGAATTCTCAAGGGAGCGGACACAGGAGGTGTCTGAGGAGCAGGAGGAGGTTTATCATAGTGATGCCTGTCATCCTCCCCAGAGAAGGCAGTTGTTCCTGGGGATATATCTCCCCCAGATGACCTCAAGCAATTTCAAGAGCTTTTTAAGAGGGTGGCAAACACTCAGGACATACAGATTGCGGAGGTGCAAGAGAAACACCTCAGACCCCCCGCATCATTCAAAATAGCCATCCCAGTCGATGAAGCCATTTTGGAAGCTGCCACAAATATATGGCAGACCCCAGCCTCCATTCCACCTACAAACAAGCGGGCAGACAAGAAGTATTTTGTCCCATCCAGGGGTATGGAGTTTCTATTCAACCACCCTGAACCAAACTCCCTAGTAGTGGAATCTTCTCAGCACAGATCGAAGACGCCACAATACAAGTCTGCGGGATCCAACAAGGATGCAAAGAAATTGGACTTATTCAGAGGGAAGGCATACTCCTCCTCCACCCTACAGCTGCACATGACCAACTATGCCGCCCACTTTTCAAACCATAACTTTGACAATTATACCAGACTTGCCTCTCTCATGGACTTCCTCCCGGATCATAAGAAACTGGTCTTGAAGGTGATAGTCCAGGAAGGTTATTCAGCCTCATGCACAGGTGTCTGGATTGCCCTAGATGTTGCAGACACAGCGGCATGCTCCACAGCCACAGCAGTGGTAATGCATAGAGAATCGTGGCTCCAAACATCTGGCATCCCCAAGGACCTGCAAACGAAAATCATAGCTCTTCTGTTCAACAAGGAAAAGCTATTTGCTGACTCCACTCACTCAGTCCTCCACTCTAGCAAGGATTCGAGGACCATGCTCAGAACACTGGGGATGTACACCCCTCCCTATAGGAGAAAGAGATTCTACCCACAACAAAGATGTTACACCTACCAACCCCAGCACTCACAATACCAGCAAGGTTATGATCAAGGGCACCACCAACAGCAACAGCAGAGGCCATCTAGGCGACGTCCCCACAAGGACGTACATCAGTGGTGCACACTCCAAGACAGCAAGTTTGACGGTAATGTCGAGGACTGCGACACCACAAACATCCCTCACTGCCACTCACAGCACATGTTCCACCACTGACTCAGACCGTTCTATCGACAATGGGAAAGCATCACGGTGGACAAGTGGGTATTGGAAATTGTCACCAAGGGATATACCATCCCATTCTGATCCATGCCCCCACCAAAACCCCCTACCCAGTCCCTCTCCAGGGACCCCTCTCACAAGACAATGTTAAAGCAGGAGGTAGACCACCTCATATCTATAGGGGTGGTGGAGAGAGTCCTGGACGAATTCCAAGGGAAAGGTTTTTACTCCCGATATTTTCTCACAGAGAAGAAAACAGGAGGCTGTAGGCCAATCCTGGACCTACGGGCTTTCAGTTGCTATCTACGCAAACAGCGCTTCAAGATGACTACAATCGCCTCCATAGGCACGGCACTGGACGATGGGGATTGGTTCACAGCCCTCGACCTACAAGATGTGTATTTCCACACAACGATCCATCCAGCACACAGGCGCTTTCATCGCTTCAAAGTGGGCACGGAGCACTTCCAATGCAGAGTCCTTCCCTTCGGACTCTCTTCAGCGCCCAGTGTCTTTACCAAGATGCTTGCGGTAGTGTCAGCTTACCTTCAGGACGTATTCATTTTTCTGTATCTGGACGACTGCCTACTGAAGGGTATGTCACGGGCAGATGTCCTGTGCATGATAGACATCACGACAAGGACCTTCCTCTTGCTGGGCCTCATCATCAACTTTCAAAAATCGACGACAGAGCCCATGCAAAACATAGAATTCATAGGGGCATGCCCGGACTCTACTGTGTCGAGGGTATATCTGCCCGATGCATGTTTCCGCGCCATCAGATCCTTGGTGCAAGTGCTGACATACAGCCCCACAGTGCCAATCCTAACTTGCTTACAGTTACTGGGACACATGGCCACCACCACGTTTGTGGTGCAGAATGCCAGACTACATATTCGAGGCCTTCCGCACTGTTTGGCAACTGTGTACAGGCCAACGATTCATACCACTCACAAAAAGGTATCGCCCATGATGGAGGTGCGAAAGTCTCTGGCATGGTGGGCAGACCCCAAGAACTTGCTATCAGGGTGCCCTTCCACCAACCACAAATCACGTTTTTTCTCACAACAGATGCGTTCCACGTAGGATGGGGGGCACACATGGGCAACAAAGCAATACGGGGCGATGGTCCCCTGCAGAGATAGCAATGCACATAAATGTACTGGAATTCAAAGCAGTGTTCAATGCATGCAGGTGCTCCCACAAATACCTGCAGGACAAGGTAGTTGCAGTCAGTACCGACAACACCTCCACAATGTTCTATATCAATCGCCGAGGTGGAGCCAGGTCTTGCATATTATGCGTAGAGGCAGTCCGACTGTGGGAAGTGTGCATTGCAAACAACATAATGCTAAAAGCCTCAGACCTACCTGGTGTGCACAATGTGAGGGTGGATCAGCTGAGCAGGCATTTTACTCTCACACATGAGTGGCAGATCCGCTCCGATCTACTCCACAGCATATTCGACAGATGGGGGTTTCCCCAGATCAACGTGTTTGCTACCTACACCAACAGGAAATGCCCTCAATAGTGCTCCAGAGTGGGCATTGGACAAGGCTCATTGGGGGACACCTTCATGATCTCATGGAAGGGCCTCTTGCTGTATGCATTCTCTCCCATGGGGCTCATTCGCAAAGTCCTGGAGAAAGCGAGGAGGGAGAAGGTGTGCCTAATACTTATAGCCCCAATGTGAGATCGACAGCACTGGTTTCCTCTGCTGGTACGCATGTCATGCTGCCCACTGCTCCCCCTCCCGATGGTACCGGACCTTCTCATGCAGAATCAAGGGTTCATAACACCCCCTCATCCTCGAATGCTCCACCTCAAAGCATGGCTAATCCATGGCTCAGAGCCTTAGAGAGAACATGCTCAGAAGGAGTAAAAGAGGTCCTGGAATGCAGTCGATGGGCTTCTACCAGAAAGGCTTATGCATACAAATGGAAACATTTTACATCCTGGTGTCTGTCCAAGCAATTAATTCCCTTGGAGGTCTCCATTCCCACAATCCTAGAGTATTTACTGGACCTGAAACAAGGCAGACTCACCTTATCATCATTAAAGGTCCACCTTGCAGCTATATCAGCATTCCAGCATATGGAGGATGGGTCAACTGTATTTGTCCATCTCATTACCACACGGTTTCTAAAGGGGCTCACAAACCTATACCCCCTGCGGAAACCATTATTGCCTTCTTGGAGCTTAGACCTGGTCCTTGACAGACTGTCTAGACCACCCTTTGAACCATTGGTCACTGTATCGCTCCGACTACTTACTATAAAGGCAACTTTTCTTCTTGCAATTACATTGGCCCGCAGGGTGAGCAAGCTGGCAGCGATAATGGCAATGCCACCCTATACAACTTTCTCGAAGGAAGCGGTGGTTTTGCGATTACATCTAGTGTTCCTTCCAAAGATGATCTCGGAGTTCCCCATTAATGAGTCAATAGTTCTACCATCATTCTACCCGAGACCACATACCGCAAGTATGGAAGTGCGGCTGCATTCACTTGATGTGAGGAGGGTGCTGGCCTTTTACATAGAACTAAACCCTTTCGGAAGATGGATAGACTCCTGGTGTCTCTTGCATCCAGATCAAAGGGGAAGGCGTATCATCACAAAGAATTTCAAATAACATCGCATCCTGCATAAAAATGTGCTACGAACTCCGTAAGACCCCTCTGCTAGTTCCGCCCAGGGCTCACTCCACTAGAGCAATGGTGATGTCGACAGCCTTCTTTAAAGGAGTTGCATTAAAGGACATCTGCAGAGCGGCGACATGGTCATCCTACGACACCTTCTCCAAGCCCTATGCTATGCGCTGGGTGTTGGATGAGCATATGCGTCTATCAGCAGCAGTCCTTTCAAGGGCAAGCTGCACATAAATCTGGTACCCGCCTCCATTTTTGGGGTCACAGCTGGGTAGTCACCTAATGTGGAGCACCCATGGGGACCACTCGAAGAAGAAAAAGACGTTACTCACTTGTGTAGTAACGATGGTTCTTCAAGATGTGTCCCTGTGCGTGCTCCACTACCCACCTGTTCCTCCCCGCTTCGGAGTTCTGCTTTGTGTCTTTCAGGAGCATCCGGGGCGGTTGGTCGAGGAACTGGCGTGGACCGGATCGCACACATGACTGAAAGTGTGCGAAGGGCCAACGCGCATTGGCACATGTGCGACCCAATGAGATACAGCTGGAAATCTCTGATCTGTGGCACCGGGGCAAGCTTGACACCTAATGTGGAGCACCCCCGGGGACACATCTCGAAGAACCATCGTTACTACACAAGTGAGTAATCTCTTTATATTGGAAATCAGAAACGGGTCATGAGGAGCACCAGCGGAGTGCGGGGGTTGGGCTGGTAGGCCGCAGGGGGTGGGAGTGAGGGGCACTGGCAGGCAGGGCTGGGCTGGCAGGGGCTGTGGGTCTGGAGTGAGGAGCACCAAGAGGGCTGAGCTGACAGGAGCTGTGGGGTGGGATTGTGGGGCACAGGCAGGGCTGGGTGACCGCTGGGCTGGGCTGGGCTGGGCTGGGTTGGGCTGGCAGGGACTGCAGGGTGGGAGTGAGGGGCACTGGTCTTTTCTTTTTTTGGCAGTCACTTGATAACAAGTAGGACGTATTCACGTTACCCTCCTATTTGTGAGTCCTATGATGGCTGATCAGCCCGATTCTGGAGCCGCAGATCTCATCACAGAAGGGACAGATGGTGGCAGCTGTTGGAGGGGTGTGGGACAGTTTTTGACAATCTTATCATCTCCATCCCTCTTTGTCTGCACTGCAGCAGGACCTCTCAAATTGTACCCCCACCCACCCCAACAGATTACCACTTGCCACTGGGGAGGGTCCTGGGCTAGGGTCTCACAAGTGTCAACACCAATATCGCATTTTTTTGTGTGTGCCTTCAGCACGTCCTTGTATCGCTTCCAATGACCTCCAGCACTCCGCTGTTCTTCCTCTAACTCAGAAAGCAGAAGCTGTTTTGGGAGGCGCTGATGGGACATCCAAACCACATGACCAATCCAATGAAATTGTTCATGAATGATAATGGCTTCAATGCTGGATATGTCTGAATCTTCCAGGATGATAGTGTTTGTACGCCTGTCTTCCCAAGAGATATTTAGGCTTCCCCTGACACTGCGTTGATGATATTGCTTAAGTGCCTTCAAATGATGCTTGTATGTTGTCCAGGTTTCTCATGCATACAATAGCATTGGAACAACCACGGCACAGTATACGAGGAGCTTTGTCTTGGGAGCCAGGCTTCAGCTCCCCACAGCTCACACGAGACAGGAAACTAACCAATGCTACTGCCCTGGTCAGTTTCCTGGGTCACTTGAGTAACACGACATTTGACTTATTCGAGGTTGCACAAGAACGCAACTTCCATGTAAATCAGGTATACTGTAGTTCTCCATTGACCAACAGAAAGTACATGAAATTGTCCAGTTGGTGAGAGTTGGTGGAGCACCTTGGTCTTTTTGATGCTTAGTGTGAGGTCAAGATTCTTGTATGCTTCAGTGAAGGTGCTTAAGATGGCCTGAAGGGTTGCAGGAGAAAGAGCAGCAGCCATGTTATCCGTGCACTGGAGCTCTGTGATCGAAGTTGTGGAGTTCTTGTTTTCAGCCTTCAGCCTCCTGAGATTTTCTGTAGAATGAACAGGAAGCTTTTCAATCTTCACACCATCTGGAAGCTTGCCATCAATGAGGTGAAGGTCATGGCAATGAAGATGCAGACTAATGCTGGGGCAATGATGCAGCCTTGTTTGACTCCTATTTTGACCTCAAACAGGTCCTTTGGGATCCGTTTGTTGGTCAATACTGTGCAGCCATGCTGTCATGAAGCAGACTCAAGATGCTAATGAATTCTTTGGGGCAGCTGATCTTTGAGAGGATGGTTCACAGGGCACTATGATTGACTGAGTCAAATGTTTTGGCCAGGTTGATGAAACTCATGTATAGGGCTTGGTTGTGTTCACAACATTTTTCTTGCAGTTGCCAAGGGGTGAAGATTATGTCCGCTGTTCCTCAGAATGGTCAGAAGCCACACAGATTCTTGGAGAATTTCTTCTGAAAATGGCAGGAGTCAGTTTGCAGGGATTCAAGCTAAGATTTTCCCTCCTGTTGCCAGGAGGTAGATGCCACAATAGTTTCCACAGTCCAACTTCGAGAACAGCAAGAAGTCCTGTGGCACCTTATAGATTAACAGATATTTTGGAGCATAAGCTTTCCTGAGCACGAAAGCTCATGCTCCAAAATACCTTTTAGTCTTTAAGGTGCCCACAGGACGACTTGTTGTTCTCGAAGATACAGGCTAACACGGCTACCTCTCTGATAGAGTCCAACTTGTTGCCCCTCTTCAAGAGACTGACGATCAGAGTGTCTCTGAAATCTCATGGCATCTGCTCCCTACCCAGATCTTGAGAATCAGGAGGTGGAGCTGTTTGTGGAGCTCTGGCCACCTTCTTCGAAGACTTTGGTGGGGATTCCATCTAGTCTGGTTGCTTGTTGCACTTCGTCACTTTGCTGGCCATTTACACCTCACTCAGGGTAGGAAATGTTGCAGGATCATCCCTAGGTGTTTGCTGAGGAATTTGGTCAAGGGATTCTAGGACCACTGTGGAGGGGTGGTTCAAGAACTCATCATAATGCTCGGTCCAGCGAGAAGCAATGGCTTCATTGTCTTTGAAGAACTGAGCACCATTCTTTGATCTCAGGAGGCTGATTCAATGGTTTCTTGGTCCATAAACAGCTTTGGTGGCGTTGAAGAAACCTCTTGTATTGTTGATGTCTGCAAGATGCTGGAGTTCTCACGCCTTCTCAGCCCACCACTGGTTTTTCAAAGTCATTGTTTTATGTTGGACTTCTGCCTTGCCCTTAGCATGAACTTCTCTCAGGGATGACAAAGTCATTGTAGAGAAACTCAATGAATTCTTTGCTTCAGTCTTCACAGCTGAGGATATTAGGGAGATTCCCAAACCTAAGATGTTCTTTGTAGGGCACAAATCTGAGGAATTGTCCAAGACTGAGGTGTCATTAGAGGAAGTCTTAGAAGTGGTTAATAAACTTAACAGTAGGAAGTCACCGGGACCAGATGGCATTCACCCAAGAGTTCGGAAAGAACTCAGATGTGAAATTCCAGAGCTATTAACTGTGCTTTGTATCCTACCCTTTAAATCAGCTCCTGCAGCCAATGATTTGAAGATATCTAATGTAATGTCAATATTTTAGAAGGGCTTTAGAGGTGATCCTGGCAATTACAGACCAGTAAGTCTAATGTCAGTATCGGGCAAATTAGTTGAAACCGTAGTAAAGAATAAAATTGTCAGACACATAGGAGAACATAATTTGTTGGGCAAAAGTTAACATAGTTTCTGTAAAGGAAAGTCATATCTTACTAATCTATTAGAGTTCTTTGAACATGTGGATATGGGGGATCCAGTAGATGTAGTGTACTTGGATTTCCAGAAGGCCTTTGACAAAGTTCCTCATCAAAGGCTCTTATGTAAATTGTTATGGGATAAGAAGGAAGAGAAATGTGCCGGCTTCAGCCAGGGACCCCTCAGTGAGCGGCGCCGGAAAACTTGTGGGAAGCCACGTGTCTGCAGGGAGCCCCTTGAGGCAACAGCAGCAGCCCAGGGAGCTGGAGTGGGTCCCCCGAGCTGCTGCACCGCATGGGGGGGTCTCTGCGGGAAGCGGCCTGGAAGGGCTCCCCTGAGTCCCACGCAAGCAGGGGAGATCTTCCCAGCAAGTTCCCCTCCCTCTAGGCCCACTTGTATTATCCCAGCCTCATCCACTGCCCTGTCTGTTTATTTGGTGTTTGGAGTGCTGAGCTGTCTGTCTGTTTGTTTGAAAGGCCATGTGCTCAGGCTGCGTGCCGATTGGCTGAGTGGTAGTCAGAGGGAGGAGCTCTCTCAGGTAGGCCAGAGCTCTAAAGCCCTGCTGGCAAGCGACCAGGGAGCATGTGACTGGGTGCATGCGAACAGGGTGGTTGCTAACAGGAGGGAGTTTTGAGAGGGGAACATAAGAACATAAGAATGGCCATACTGGGTCAGACCAAAGGTCCATCCAGCCCAGTCTCACATCTGCCGACAGTGGCCAATGCCAGGTGCCCCAGAGAAGGAGAACAGAAGACAATGATCAAGTGATTTATCTCCTGCCATCCATCTCCTGCCCCTGTACTGAAGGCTAGGGCACCATACTTTACCCCTGGCTAATAGCCATTTATGGACCTAACCTGCAAAAATTTATCGAGCTCTTTTTTTAAACGCTAATAGAGTCCTGGCCTTCACAGCCTCCTCCGGCAAGGAGCCCGCCACCGACCCGGATGCGCCGCCCAAGAAGCGGCTCAAGGCGGCGGGAGCGGGCGGGGCCGAGGGGGCCGCGGGCAGCGTGAAGCTGGAGGAGCGGCTGTACTCGGTGCTGTGCTGCACCGTCTGCTGGGACCTGCCCAAGGCCTCGGTCTACCAGTGTACTAACGGTCACTTGATGTGCGCTGGCTGTTTTATCCACCTACTAGCAGATGCCCGGCTGAAGGAGGAACAGGCTACGTGCCCCAACTGTCGCTGTGAAATCAGTAAGAGCCTGTGCTGCCGAAACCTGGCTGTGGAAAAAGCTGTGAGCGAGCTGCCCTCAGAGTGTGGCTTCTGCATGCGGCAGTTCCCTCGCTCCCTTCTGGAGAGACACCAGAAAGAGGAGTGCCAGGACAGGGTGACCCAGTGCATATACAAGCACATCGGGTGCCCCTGGCAGGGGCCGTACCACAAGCTGACCGTTCACGAAACGGAGTGCACGCACCCCACAAAGACTGGGAATGAGCTGATGGAGATTCTGGATGAAATGGACCAAACCAATAAAAAAGAAATGCAGCTGTACAACAGCATCTTCAGCCTGCTCAGCTTTGAGAAGATTGGCTATACAGAAGTTCAGTTCCGTCCCTACCGCACGGATGACTTCATCATACGCCTGTACTACGAGATGCCCAAGTTCACCGTGCTCAACCAGACCTGGGTGTTAAAGGCCCGAGTCAATGACTCGGAGCGCAACCCCAACCTGTCCTGTAAACGCACCCTCTTCTTCCAGCTCATTCTGAAAAGCAAGATCAGCTCACCCATGGAGTGCTCCTTCCTGCTCCTGAAGGGGCCCTACGACGACGTGAAAATCAACCCCGTGATCTATCACTTCGTCTTCACCAATGAGAACAATGAGACGGAGTACGTGCCGCTGCCCATCATCGACTCTGTGGAATGTAACAAACTGCTGGCAGCCAAGAACATCAACCTGCGGCTTTCTATATTACAGATACAGAAATAGGCAAGGCTGAGTTAAGCTGCAAGTTACCCAGAAAGCACCACTGAACCATAGTTGCCTCGTACAGCTGCCTGGGCCAGTTGTGGTTTCACAGTCGTTTGATCGTTTTTAAAGGAAACAACAACAACAAATGTCTGCATGTCTTTTGCAACAGCATAAGCGGTCCAAGCCTCCCTTCCCTTCCCCGGTCCCGTCTCCCCCAGGGACAGAGCAGAGTGGAGCCAGGTCCCTGCTAAGGATTGGCGTGCGTGGTGACAGCTAGGAAACCCTGTGAGTGCTGGCAGCATCCCCAGAGCTCTTGAGCATGCTGTGTTGAGGGCAAGCTGGGGAGCCAGCGAGCCAAGCGATGCAGCGTATCGTGACTAGATGGTTATGTTGTTGTGCTAAAGTGCACGATCTGCATCCAGCCACTGGGAGGGAAAGGCCGGGGCTCGGTGGGTGGTATTTTCTCCCTTGCCCTTCGGACAGCATGCGGTTTGAAAGAGCTGGATCAGTCGGTTTCCTGTTTTTGGGCGGGAAGCACAGAGATAAGTCAAGCTGTAGTTTAGGGCTTGGGAGAGCCTAGTTCAGTACTGTCTGTGCAGCCTGGTCCTCAGTCTGTTTTGTTCGTAGAATAAAACAAAGAGGCGGGGGGCAGGTTGTGGAACTTGTGCTGGCTGAGCTAACAGCACTTTCTTCTGTGGGGAAAGGGCAGAGGGGGGGATGGAGCTGTACTGCATTACATGTGAACGTGTTCCCAAGAGGCAGACTCCCATTTGTGCACAGTGCGTTCAGCCCTGCCTTCCAGGCTCCATCTCCCGCAGCCCCGTGTTCCAGTGGAGTTAACCGTGGCCGTGGTTTGTAAATGGAAGGGGGAGATACGGGGTGAGGATTATGAAAAGCAGACACTGAGTATTGCATGATCTTTCTTGGGACTGTGACCTGAGCCTGCTGGACTGAGCGGGCTTTGCTGGTGATTCCCCAGCCAAGATGCTCTTCTTCGTGACTAACTTAGAATGGGTTACCAGAGCATTTCCACAGTGCCCCTCTGCGGGCAAATGGATCAGAATGGTTATTGTCCCCTCCTCTTTCCCTCCCCCCACAGACACCACCCTGGAATGCTGCAAACAAAATACTGTGTCGCTACTTCCTTTTGTCCTGCACTTCATGCAGCAACAACCCCGCGGTCCTTTCTAGTTTCCTGCTTCCTCTGGCCCCGCAACACAGCACAGGTTGTGATTTTTATCTAGCCAAGACAAGGACGTTATGTAGAAACCAAACCCAAATTCTTGCCGACTTTTCGGAATGCAAGGTGAAATTCTGTCCCTTTGCAGTTTTGCCAAATCTTGAGTTTCTTGTGAAACGAGAAAAAAAGGTACGAGTTGCAGGCTCTTCTAGTAATTATGCGATTTTACCGTGTGAAAATATTTTTTATATAGGAAATGTATACAGCATGTTTATGGACAGGGATAGTGCAGCCATTTACCAAATTGTGAAGAATTCTACAGGGATGTTTCACTTGACACTATTTTTAAGAAATGTAACAGTGGGGTATTACTGGTGGTGGATGAAAACTCGGTCACAAGCTCATTAATGCCGTGTCATCAAGACCAGCTGCGTAGTAAATATGCCCATTGAAGTCAGGCTGTCAAATAATATTTTTAAGTAGTAACTGGATTGGGTATGATGGAAATCAGAAAAACCTCTCGCAGATGCTGCCTACAATGAAGAGGGGAGTTTAGAGGGGGAGCTTAGAGGGAGCTAGTTACTACTTCAGGTGTAAGAGGCAGCATCATCCCCAACTGCTGGCTGGAGCTGAGGGACCCGCTGCAGCATGAGGAGCAGGGGGGGAGAGATCGAGGGATGTCAGTGGTGGGCAAGTGGTTTGGGGGCATCTGGTATGGCTGTGAGGATGGCAGCACCCACGGAGGCTGCTTGCGGCATGCTGGCCCAGATTGCATGGCTTCCAGGCCCAGTCCTGCGCTCCCTGCATGCACACGCCGCACCAGATCTGTGGGGCTCCAGGGACAGCCGTAGTCAGATGAAGTGTTTGTAGCTTTGGCTGGGACCCAGGGTGCGGCTGGGCTGCGAGATCGGCGCCTTCCTGGAGGACGTGGGGCTGCAGCAGCATGTGGCCAGGTGCGGAGAGGCCAGGCGAGGGGGGACCTGGGGGCAACGAGAGCTGATAGGGGGCAGTGTGGTGCAGTCGGGAGACATGGGAGTGGATGGGGGAAGAGGGAACAGGGAGGGAGGACCTGGGGGGTGATGGTAGCCGATGAGAGGCAGAAGGGTGGGGAGGAGGGTTCTGGGGAGGCGAGATGGTCATCACGGGGAGCTTTGGGGACATGTGGCACCAGGGAGGTGCAAGAGGTAGTGGGACAGTACCCATGTTCTCCATGCCCCACTGCCTTATGGGTTATCCTGGAAAGGAGCAAGGCTAAGGGAGTAAACCCTGACAGAAAATCTGGAGGGGAGTCCTAAGGCGGTTCTGTGCCAACTTCTGGCATTGACCCGGCAACTCCTGCAGCTGAGCTGCTACCAGACGTAGAGGTTATCCTCACCTTTGGACTATATCAGTAAAGCCGAGAGGGGAACACTGGCGTCTGGGCAGCCCAGGGTCCCAATAATCACCCAGGCTCGCGCCTGGAGAGGTACGCCATAATCGCTAACAGCATTGAACCAACACGGGAGGTAACGGATACCGGTTATAAGCTCTTGCTTGATTGGCGTAGAGAATGAACGCCGGGGTTGCCTCCGACGGTGGGAGAGATCGTCGCATCTCACTGGACAGTCACCGCCCTCCTCAAGCTGGGCAGTCCCCAGCCAATAGGGTACTGTCCTGCCACACTTCACTTACCTCACTGGGTGCGTGAGGCTTAAGGTTCCCAAACCTGACAAGTGACCTGAAAACTGAGCACCAGGCAAACCAATAGGAAAATCAACAAGAAAAGGAAACCATCAAAGTTTTAAGCTTGCTTGCTGGAATGTGCGGACCATGCTGACAGGTCTGACTGAAGATCTTCAAGACATCAGCGACACCCGAAAGACCACTGTCATCAATGAGGAGATGAAGAGGCTCCAAGTTGACATTGCTGCTCTGCAAGAGACGTGACTCGCAGATTCGGGATCTCTAAAGGAAAAGGACTACACCTTTTTCTGGCAGGGTAAAGCCCGAGAAGAACCCAGGGAGCATGGTGTTGGCTTTGCCATCAGAAACACCCTTCTACAAATGGTGGAATTAGTCATGGGTGGATCAGAGAGACTCCTTCAGGTCATACTTCAAACTCGCGCCGGTCCTGTCCACCTGATCAGCGCTTACGCCCCAACCCTGTACACCGCACCGGAAGTAAAAGACAAGTTTTATGACGTGCTTAGTGCTGCCATAGTGCAAATACCTGCTCGCGAACAACTGTACATTCTGGGTGACTTCAATGCGAGAGTTGGAGCCAATCGTGACTCGTGGCCTTCCTGCTTAGGCCACTTTGGTGTGGGGAAAAATGAATGAAAATGGTCAGCATCTTCTCAAACTTTGCACATACCACAATCTGTGCATCACAAACACATTTTTCTAAACCAAGTCACAGCACAGAGTGTCATGGAGACACCCATGCTCGAAACACTGGCATCAACTAGACGTGGTCATCGCTAGACGTGATAACCTCAAAAATGTCCTCCTGACACGTAGCTATCATAGTGCTGACTGCGATACAGATCACTCGTTAGTTTGCTCCAAACTCATGGTGATTTCCAAGAAGCTGCACCGCTCTAAACCAACTGGAAGGCCCCGCATCGATGCCAGAAAGATGGCTAACTCAGAGAGAGCTGAAAAGTTCAGAGCGACCCTCGAGGAGAATCTGCGCAGCAACCCTGGGGGTGCCCATGTGACATCCAGATGGCAGCATCTGAGGGATACAATGTACAACACGGCCTTGTCGGTGTTTGGAAGAAGAGCTAGAAACACAAATGACTGGTTCGAAGCTAACTCCGATGAGATGATTCCAGCCATCGAAAAAAAGCACGCTGCGCTCCTGGAGTACAAACGTTCGCCGAGCCAGAATACCCTGCAAGCGCTCAGAGCAGCCTGAAAAACAGTACAGCAGACAGCCAGGTGCTGTGCCAACAGCTACTGGCTTGAGCTATGCAGCAGCATCCAGACCAGTGCTGACTTTGGTAACCTTAGGGGAATGTACGAGAGCATCAAGAAGGCATTAGGACCCACCCAGAACAAGATGGCACTCTGAAATCCAAATCTGGTGAAGTCATCACTGACAAAAGCCAAACAGATGGAGCGCTGGGTCGAGTACTACTCTGAGCTGTAGTCACGCGAGAACATTGTGGTCGACTCAGCCCTCGATGCTGTCGAACTCCTACCAGTAATGGACGAATTGGACCAGGAACCAACTGTGGATGAACTGAAGAAAGCCATCAACAGCATTGCAGCAGGAAAGGCCCCGGGCCAGGATGGTATACCACCAGAGGTAATCAAGTGTGCCACAGACGCTCTCCTGGAACCCCTACATGAGCTACTGTGCCTGTGCTGGGAAGAGGGAGAGGTTCCACAGGACATGCGCGACGCTAACATCATAACCTTGTATAAGAACAAAGGAGACAGAAGCGACTGCAACAACTACCGTGGAATCTCCCTCCTAAGCGTGACTGGTAAACTGTTTGCTCACATTATCCTCGGCAGACTCCAGAAGATTGCTGAGAGGGTGTATCCTGAATCAGTGCAGATTCCGCGCAGAGAGATCTACTGTCGACATGGTCTTCTCTCTGACGCAGCTGCAGGAGAAACACAGGGAGCAGAGGAAGCCACTCTATATTGCCTTCATCAACCTAACCAAGGCCTTTGACTTGGTCAGCAGGGATGGACTGTTCAAACTGCTCAACAAGATAGGTTGTCCGCCACAGTTACTCAAGATGATCCAGGCTTTCCACAAAGACATGAGAGGAACCGTCCAATACGATGGCACATTATCGGATGCTTTCACCATCAGGAGCGGTGTCAAACAAGGATGCGTCCTTGCTCTGACATTGTTCGGGATCTTTTTCGCACTCCTTCTAAAACACGCCTTTGGATCTTCAACAGAGGGCATCTTTTTGCACACAAGATCTGACGGGAAACTGTTTAATCTTGGAAGGCTGAAAGCTAAATCTAAGGTGCAGGAAGTCCTCATCAGAGATATGCTGTTCGCAGATGACGCTGCTGTCATGTCACACACAGAAGACCAGCTTCAGAAGCTGCTGGATCGGTTCTCCAAAGCATGCAAGGACTTTGGGCTCTCCATCAGCCTAAAGAAGACAAATGTACTTGCTCAGGACGTTGCTGTTTCTCCATCAATCAGCATTGACAACTATACGTTAGAGGTCGTCCACGAGTTCGTTTACCTCGGATCCACCATCACTGACACCCTGTCATTGGAGACTGAGCTAAATAGGAGGATTGGTAAAGCAGCCACAACTCTGTCCAGACTCAGCGAGAGAGTGTGGAATAACAACAAGCTGTACACTCACACCAAAATGCAAGTCTACAGAGCCTGCATCCTCAGCACCCTCCTTTATGGCAGCGAGACTTGGACCCTGTACGCCCACCAGGAAAAGAGGCTGAACGTCTTCCACTTGTGCTGCCTCAGGCGCATCCTTGGAGTATCGTGGAAGGACAGAGTGTCCAACACTACCGTCCTTGAGCAAGCTGGAATCCCAACTATGCACACCCTCCTCAGGCAGCAGCGGCTCCGCTGGCTTGGCCACGTTCACAGGATGAATGATGGAAGGATCCCAAAAGACATCCTGTATGGCGTGCTAGCCTCTGGCAAAAGACCTCCCAGACACCCCCAGCTGCGCTACAGAGATGTTTGGAAGAGAGACCTCAGGGGAGTAGACATCAAGTCAGACAGCTGGGAGGAGCTGGCAGACGATCGCAGCAGATGGAGGCAGGAACTATACAAGGGCCTTCAGAAGGGTGAGTTGAGGATCAGACAACTAGCAAAGGAGAAGCGAGCCCACAAAAAGCACAGCAAGGACATGCCAGACACCCATTACATATGCAACAGATGCAGCAAGGATTGTCACTCTCATGTGGGTCTTCACAGTCACAGCCGACGCTGCAAATGAGGATGCTAAACAGAACTACGAAGGGCGCGTTCCATAGTCTGCGTAGACTGAAGGATGCTACTGCTAAGAAGGAAGATCCTTTCATGGATTGAGAACTGGTTAAAAGGCAGGAAAACAGGGTAGGAATGAATGGAAAAGGGTAACTAGTGGTGTTCCCCAAGGGTCAGTCCTAGGACCAATTCTATTCAACTTATTCATAAATGATCTGGAGAAAATGGTAAACTGTGAGGTGGCAAAGTTTGCAGATGACACTAAACTGCTCAAGATAGATAAGACTAAAGTAGACTGTGAAGAACTTCAAAAAGATTGCTCAAAACTGAGTGATTGGGCAATAAAATGGCAGATGAGATTTACTGTAGATAAATGTGAAGTAATACACGCTGGAAAAAAATAACCCCAACTGTATATACAGCATGATGGGAGCTAATTTAGCTACAATTAATCAGGACAGAGATCTTGGAGTCATCATGGATAGCCTCAGACTTGGGCTTGGACCCCACCTCCTAGGCATTGGCTTGTATTCACCCAACTTGGAATGCACATGAGCAATCGCTCGAAGAAAAGACAGTTACCTATTCCATAAGTGGTGTTCTTCGAGATGTGTTGCTCAGATCCATTCCAGCAACTGAGCATGTGCCAGTACACACCCAACTTTGAATGGACATGAGCAAGACATCTCAAAGAACCAGTAACGGAACAGGTAACTGTCTTTTAGGAGTCGTCATAAAAGGGATAGAGAATGAGCTGGAGAACATCTCATTGCCCATGTATAAAACCATGGTATGCCCATGTCTTGAATACTGCACACAGATGTGGTCTCCTCATCTCAGAAAAGATATATTAGCATTAGAAAAGGTTCAGAAAGGGGCAACTAAAATGATTAGGGGTTTGGAACGAGTCCCATATGAAGAAATTAAAGAGATTAGAACTTTTCATCTTAGAAAAGAGGAGACTAAGTGGGTATATAATAGAGATATATAAAATCATGACTGGTGTGGAGAAAGTGAACAAGGAAGAAATTACTTGTTCCCATAATATCAGAACTAGAAGACACCAAATGAAATTAATGGGCAGCAGGTATAAAACAAATAAAAGGAAGTTCTTCACACAGCACACAGTTAACCTGTGGAACTCCTCGCCAGAGGAGGCTGTGAAGGCTAGGACTATAGTGGGGCTTAAAAGAGAGTTAGATAAATTCATGGAGGTTAGGTCCATTAATGACAATTAGCCTGGGTGGGTAAGGAATGGTGTCCTAAGCCTCTGTTTGTCAGAAGCTGGAGACAGATGGCAGAAGAGAGATTGCTTGATCATTGAGTGTTCGGTCCACTCCCTCTGGGGCACATGGCATTGGCCACTGTCAGCAGGCAGGATACTGGGTTGGATGGACCTTTGGTTTAACCCAGTATGACCGTTCTTAATGTTTTTATGCAGCTGATGTCACTTTGTCAGGCCCTAAAGGCTTTCCTTCTTCCTCGAGTGTCCCCATGGGTGCTCCACGATAGGTGTCGGGCTCGCCCCAGCGCCGCAGATTGGATCTTTCCAGCAGTTTCTGCCGGACCGCGCATGCGCCGGCACACGCCGCTCCCTTGCGTGCTCCCGGCCACGTGTGCGATCCAGTCCCCGCCAGTTCCTTCTTAACCGCCATCGGCTGCAGACAGAATCCGCTCAGGCTGCGGCCAGAGTCAGCGTATTTAGAGTTTTTAGAGTTGTTAGAGTTTCAGAGTTCTTAGTTAGATTGTTTGTTTGTTTCTTTATTGCAAAAAAAAAAAAAAATAAAATAAAAATATATGTAGAAAGTTCTTAGTAAAAGAGAAGGAGGAGCGGAGGCAATGCGGGGGGGCCGCGGCAGGCTGGGGTCCGTGAGAGGGGAACAGGCACAGAGAAGGTGCTAAGTACCCTATTAACAGCACAAAGACTCACCGCGATGTCCTCTGCAGGATTCAAAAAGTGTGAGTCGTGCCGCGAAGCTATGCTGGCCTCTGATGGGCATAGTCAATGCATTAGGAGCCTGGGGTATTCACACGTTACCCAGAAATGCTCCTTTTGTGCAAAGCTCACAGCCAGAGCCAGAAAGGATAGAGAAATGCGGCTGAAAATGCTGCTGTTTGATAAGGCCCTCCAGCCAGACGTGCCGGAGAGGCCTCAATCGGAGAGACCCACAGGGCTCCATAAAAGGAAGGAGGCGTCCCTCACCCCCTCGGCGCAGAAACAGAGGAAGCTCTCTCCAGCCCGATCCCTGCCGGCGGCCACAGCGAGCGGGACGGGCGTAGCACACAGCCCCCAGCCGCAGTCACAAACAAGCGGCAGTGCAGCAGCGCACATGGCAGAGGCTGAGCCTCCGATTACTAAGCAGCCGGCACGCACAGCCTTCAGAGTGGCGGCCAGGCAAGCACCGGAACCGGCGGCACTGCCGCAAGTGGCACAGACCCCCATCGCGCCAATGGTGCAGGGCCAACAGGCACGCAGCCTGCAGGCACTGGAGGAGGCCATCTGTGCGGCACCACAGATAAGCGTGCCGAGCGCGGCGCCGACAGTGGGGCCGAGATCCCCAGCACGGGAAGGGGCAGAGCCAGCCCCGCAGGGCAGGGAAAAGGCAGCAGCAAAAACCCGGCACCGCAGCCCTTCTCTGGGCAGGGCTACAGGGCTGCTCTCAACAAGCCCTCCCCTTATGCTGCGAACACCAACCAGGAGACATGGGTCTTCCCCAGCCTACCCAGAGCCTCCTTCTCCGTTCCTCCAACCAGCATCACCTTGGCTCGGGCCACCCTCACCCTTTCTGGGATTTGACCCCCTGGAGTATTATCACAAACCAGTTTCACCATTGTCTCAGTCATCCAGACGATCTCGCTCTCCCAGACATCGGGGGTATGCACCTCGAGAGTGGTCCAGGTCTCCATCCCAGGAACCGTGCCCGTGCTGCCACGGTCGTCCTTATCACGCTGGGCATAGACACCACAGGCATACACCCAGGGGCAGGTCCCCCTCGACCGTCCAGTGTCCCCGCGGGCACTCACGGACGGGGACGGAAACACAGTTGTCTCAGGGGGAGTTGGTTTTGGAACCCCGAGATTTTCCCTCGCAAGCCTCCAGTGAGAGGGTGTACCACCGACAGCAGGACCCCGAGAGTTCGAGGGAGGCCTACCCTAGTGGTTCCTCCTTGTCCTCCCCCGACGAGGCTACGGTCCCCGGGGATGTTGCCCCCCCGGATGACCCCAAACAGTTTCAGGAGCTGTTTAAAAGGGTAGCTTTAACGCAAGGCATCCAAACAGCAGAGGTGCAGGAGAAGCACCACAAGCTCCTCAAAAACCTGAGGCCTCCGGTCTCGTCCAAAATTGCTATCCCGCTTGACGAAGCAATCATGGAGTCTGCTACCACCATATGGCAGACCCTGGCTTCCGCTCCACCTATAAACAAGAGAGCGGATAAGAAATACTTCATCCCGGCAAAGGGCATGGAGTTCCTGTTTAGTCACCCACAACCAAATTCACTGGTGGTAGAATCGTCTCAGCAGAGATGGAAGACTTCCCAGTACAAAGCGGGGGGAACAGACAGAGATGCCAAGAAGCTAGAGCTATTCGGCAGAAAAGTATACTCCTCCTCCACCCTGCTGCTGAGAATGGCAAATTATGCCGCACATCTAGTGAACCACAATTTCGACAATTACTCCAGGCTTACTTCTCTCATGGATTCACTTCCAGAAGATAAGAGGCCGGTGCTGAAGGCCATCGTGCAAGAGGGCTATGCAGCTTCGAGGACAGGAGTCCAGATCGCCCTGGACGTAGCGGACACGGCGGCACACTCAACGGCTATGGCAGTGGTCATGTGCAGGGAATCCTGGCTTCAGACATCGGGTATCCCGAGGGATCTGCAGGCAAAAATTGTCGATCTCCCTTTCGACACGCAGAAGTTGTTTGCAGAGTCAACTGATTCGGTCCTTCATTCCAGTAAAGACTCAAGAGCTACACTCAGAACCCTGGGTATTTATACCCCTCCATACAGAAAGAAAAAGTATTACCCTCAACAAAGGCGATACCCGTACCAACCTCAGTGTGCTCAGTACCAACGGGGCTACGACCAAGGGCGGCATCAACAGCAACAACAGTATAGAACTCCTAGGCGACGTTCCCAACAGAGCCGTGCATCCTTGGGGCAGGCCCAAAGGCAACAAGTTTGACGGACAGGTCGAGGGCTGCACTATTACTACCATCGCGCAATGTCATCCACAATTAATGTTCCATCATCGCCTCCGACCGTTCCACTCACAATGGCAAAAGATCACCACAGACAAATGGGTACTGGAGATCACAGCCACGGGTTACGTGATCCCCTTTCAGTTGCTCCCACCACCAAGACCTCCGCCCAGGCCTCATCTCAGGGATGCATCCCACGAGGCGAAACTCAAGCACGAGGTGGACCACCTTATGCTCATAGGGGCGGTGGAAAGAGTGCCAGAGCGACTCCAGGGGAAAGGGTTTTATTCACGATACTTCCTCACAGAGAAGAAAACAGGAGGCTGGAGGCCCATCTTAGATCTTCGAGGCCTCAACCGGTACGTGCGCAAACAACGTTTTCGGATGATCACAGTCGCCTCTATACTCACGGCACTGGACGATGGAGATTGGTTTGCAGCCCTCGACTTACAAGATGCGTATTTTCATATAACGATCCACCCGGCACACAGATGTTTTCTCTGGTTTATGGTCGGCAAAGAACATTTCCAATACAAGATTCTGCCGTTTGGCCTCTCCTCGGCCCCCAGAGTCTTTACCAAGACCCTGGCAGTGGTGTCAGCCTACCTGCACAGACGGGGTATTTATATTCCCATATCTGGACGACTGCCTATTGAAAGGGGCCTCGAAGGCAGAGGTCCTACGCATGATACGCGTAACAGCAAACACGTTTTCTTTGCTGGGCCTGGTCATCAACCTTGCGAAGTCAAAGATCGACCCCACACAAGACATAGAGTTCATAGGGGCACGCATAAACTCTATCACAGCAAGGGTTTATCTACCCGATGCTCGCTTTCGCACCATCGGCTCCCTAGTGCAAGTCATTACATACAGCCCGACAGTGCCGGTTTTAACGTGCTTGCAGCTGCTAGGCCACATGGCAGCAGCAACGTTCGTGGTACAGAACGCCAGATTGCATATGCGCAACCTGCAACATTGGCTGGCGAGCGTCTACAAGCTGGCATCCCACACCGTCCACAGGGTGGTGTCGCCCACGACAGGTGCGCAGATCCCTACAATGATGGGTAAACCCCAAGAATATGCTAACAGGGGTACACTTTCACCAACCACAAATCTCTATTTTTCTCGCCACCGATGCCTCCCACATAGGGTGGGGAGCACACAGTGGCGAAGAGGTGACGCAAGGACTGTGGTCCCCTACGGAACAGTCGCTGCATATAAATATACTGGAGCTCAGAGCAGTGTTCAACGCCTGCAAACACTTTCGAGACCACATACAAGGCAAAGTAGTCGGGATCAATACAGACAATACCTCCACCATGTTTTATATAAATCGACAAGGAGGAGCTTGATCCCATGCCTTATGTGCGGAAGCAGTCCGGCTGTGGAACTGGTGCATCGCCAACAATATAACGTTGAAAGCCTCGTACTTACCAGGCACTCACAACGTGAAGGCAGACCAGCTGAGCAGGCACTTCGCACTCACGCACGAGTGGCAGATCCGCTCCGATCTGCTACGACCGATCTTTCATGCATGGGGGTTTCCCCAGATAGACCTGTTTGCCACTCAACACAACAAGATGTGCCCCCAATACTGCTCCAGGGCAGGACTGGGGCGGGGGTCCTTGGGGGACGCATTCGCGATTTCGTGGAAGGGCCCCCTGCTTTACATGTTTCCCCCCACAGTGCTCATCCACAAGGTCTTGCAGAAAGCCAGGAGGGAGAGAGCCCGCATGATCCTAGTAGTCCCAACATGGGATCGACAGCAATGGTTTCCCTTGCTTCTGCTCATGTCGGACCGCCCACCGCTTCCCCTTCTGGTGGCGCCGGACCTGCTCATGAAGGCCCAGGGGTCCATAGTGCACCCACACCCCCGAGGCCTGCGCCTACAAGCATGATTAATCCATGGCTCAGCTCCCTAGAGAGTAAATGTATGGAGGGAGTACAAGTCCTGGAGAGTAGCCGAAGGACCTCCACCAGGAAGACCTGCAAGCAGAAATGGACTCGATTGACTGCATGGTGTTCTACCAAGCAATTAGCTCCCCTTGATGTGCCTATACCTGTAATACAAGAATACTTACTGGACCTCAAGAGAGGAGGGCTCTCCCTATCCTCGTTGAAGGTCCACCTCGCCACTATATCGGCTTTTCGGCATGAAGAGGAAGGGCCCACGGTGTTTGCCCATCCTATTGTTACCAGGTTCCTGAAGGGGCTGGTAAACCTGTACCCCCCTCGGAAATCGCCTCCACCATCGTGGAGCTTGGACCTGGTGCTCAGCACGCTAACAGGACCACCGTTTGAACCCTTAGCCACAGTTTCCCTCCATCTCCTTACGATAAAGACAACCTTCCTTCTTGCAATCACGTCAGCTCGCAGGGTGAGTGAGCTCACAGTGGTTATGGCAACGCCGCCCTGCACAGTATTCTCAAAGGAGACGGTAACCTTACGGCTGCACCCAGCCTTCGTTCCGAAAGTTTCCTCAGAGTTCCACCTTAACGAGCCTATAGTTTTACCCTCGTTTTACCCGAAGCCTCACAGCTCCAGCAAGGAGGCATGCCTACATCTCCTGGATGTGAGGAGGGCGTTGGCCTTCTACATAGACAGGACTAAGTCCTTCCAGAAAACGGACAGACTCCTAGTCTCTCTCGCTCCCAGGTCAAAAGGAGAGGGTCTCTCTTCACAGAGAATCTCGAAGCACATTGTGTCCTGCATAAAGATGTGCTACGAACTTCGGAAAACCCCTTTACTGGCCCCGCCTAGGGCTCACTCCGCCAGGGCGGGTGGCGGCATCAACAGCCTTTTTCAAGGGCATCATGCCAAAAGACATCTGCAGAGCGGTGACCTGGTCATCCTATGATGCCTTCGCCAAGCATTATGCCCTACACCGGGTATTCCAAGAGGATACCCGCCTCTCGACAGCGGTCCTTTCAGGGGCAAGCTGCACATAAACCGATTACCCACCTCCTTTCTTGGGTTGCTGCTGGGTAGTCACCTATTGTGGAGCACCCACGGGGACACTCGAGGAAGAAAGAGAAGTTACTCACCGTAGTAACGATGGTTCTTCGAGATGTGTCCCCGTGGGTGCTCCACCACCCGCCCATCCTCCCCGCTTCGGATCTCTGTTTAGTGTTTTTCAGGAGCATCCAAGGCGGTTGGTCAAGGAACTGGCGGGGACCGGATCGCGCATGTGGCCGGGAGCGCACAAGGGAGCGGCGTGCGCTGGTGCATGCGCAGTCTGGCAGAAACTGCTGGAAAGATCCGACCTGCGGCGCCGGGGCGAGCCCGACACCTATCGTGGAGCATCCACGGGGACACATCTCAAAGAACCATCGTTACTACGGTAACTTCTCTTTTTGCCTCAATCAAGCATTCAGTTTCCGCATTGGTCTCATCAAACCAGTCCTGATGCTTCCAGGGCTGGTAGCCTATCGTTTCTGCACAAGCTCCCATGATGGCATTTTTCAGTTGACGCCAGTGTTCTTCCTCATCTTCAGGGTGTGCTGCTGGCAGCTTCCTTTGGAGCGCTATCTGGAAGTCACTTCGTCTGCTGGGGTCCTTCAAGCCTTGTACATTGATCTTTCGGCAGATCTGTTTCTTCTGACTTCTCTGGTGAGAATCGTAGTTGCCATTGTGGATTGAGTAAGGCGGTGATTGGTCTAGCAGTCATGAGTGCTAGTCGTTGTACTTGTGAGGGGGACATCATGCCACTCCAAAGTGCTGGTGATGACATAGTCTGGGAGGTGCCAGTGCTTTGATCGAGGATGTTGCCGTGAGGTCTTAAATTTGTTTTCTCGTGGAAGAGGGTGTTCAGGTGGGAAAGCTCGTGTTCCGCACGTGTCATAAGGAGGAGCACGCCACTGGAGTTGCTGTTGCTGATTCCCTGGTTTCCAATGGCAGTCTGCCAGAGGTCCCTGTCTCTTCTGAGCCTGGCATTGAAATCCCCTAAGAGAATAATGTGTTCTTTGGTGATATCTTTCAGGGCTGTGTCCAACTGGGTGTAAAACTTCTCCTGCAAGTCATCTTCAGTGTCTATAGCTGGTGATAAGCACTGATGACGGTTGCCTGTTGGTTTTTGGCAAGCTTCAAGCGGAGAGTCATGAGACTCTCACTGATGCCAACAGAGACTTCGGAAAGGATCTCTGTCAGTTCATTTTAATGGCAAATCCTACTCTTTGGATTCATTTTCCTTCCTTTGAGGTTTCTTTCCAGGAAAGGTGTACTCTCTGCCTTCTTCTCTTAGCTGTCCTTTCTCTGATCTATGTGTTTCTGCTGGGGCCGCTATCTCAATGTTGAATCATTGCAGCTCGTGGCAGTAATTGCCATGCATCTTTCAGGTCACTTACTGCCTGGGTTGTCCATTAGAGTCCGAATAGTCCGTGTTCCATAGTCTACTATTTGATTTTGACCGCATAGAGGTGAACCCACTGGATGCTGTTATCCGGTCAGGGTTTGAGGAGGACTATGTTTAGGGCACCTTTTCTAGCCATGTGGGGCAAGAATAGTGGATCCTAAATAGGGCTGCTCAGTCGTGGATGCAGCAGCTGGACCATTCTGCCACCTCAGCCCTCAAAGCAGAACAACTGATCCATACATCCACTGCCTGCGTGATTGCCAGATTTCAGTCCTGCTGCTGTCGCCATTCTCCAGTTGCTGTGGAGTTAAGTTTAGGAGAGTCGTACACAGTGGAAGATACCTGTGCGTGACCTCTTTTAATGGTGGAGACTTTTGCACTGCTGCCACCACATGATCCTTGACAGATAGAAGACCCAGGTCCAGTGGCATGGGAGTCTCCTGTTCACTGCAGCTTTCATCTGCCTCCAGAGTGTTGGAGCACTGCCGTTGGTACCCTCTGTCTGTTCTGCCATTGAAGACTTTTAGGATCACTCTTCATCTGGACGCTCCCCCTTGACCTTGCCACTATGGGTAACCCTGCTGGAAGTATGAGACCCCCTGCACCATCACCATCATTGGAATGCACAAGCCCACTCATCATGACAAGGTGACGATCCAGAAAGTGAGAGGGGGCACTGATAGGGATAGAAAGAACTGCAGGGTGATAGTGAGGGGAATCAGCAGGGATGGGCTGGCTGGGAGCCAGGGGCACCTGCAAGGTAGTGCTGGTAGGAGCTGCAGGGTGGGGTAGAGGGGCTCTGTAAAGGATGGGGTAGCAGGAGCTGCAGGGTGAGGGAGCGGGGCATTGGCAGGGCAGGGCTGGCAGGAGCTGCAGTGTGTGGGAGAGGGGTGCTGTGAAGGATGGGGTGGCAGGAGTTGCAAGGTGGGGGAGAGGGGCATTGGCAGGGCAGGGCTGGCAGGAGCTGCATGGTGGGGGAGAGGGACATCTAGGTAAGGTGCTGATGATGATACTCACTGAGAGATTAAGATCACAGATAGAAGAACATATAGCAGATGAGCAAGCAGGGTTCAGAAAAGATAGAAGTACCATACAGCAGATATTGGCACCAAGACTGATAGCGGAGAAAACTCGACAAACGAACAAAAACGTATACACTTGCTTCATCAATTTTCAAAAGGCATTTGACAGTATAGATCAGAAAGTGACCTGGGCAGTGTTGGAGTCATACAGAGTGGATAGCAGACTAATACGGTTGTTGGAAGATATCAATGATAATGCGGAGGCAGCAGTGAGAACATGCGGGGAGTTGGGAAGTTGGTTTAAAACAAGTAGAGGTACGAGACAAGGAGATCCAATATCACCAAGTATCTTCATCACGCATCTGGAGAGAGCGATGGACAAGATCAAGGAAGAGGTAGAAGGGATATCTGTGCATGGGAAAAGAATTAACAACTTGAGGTTTGCAGATGATATAGTTATCATTGAGGAAAATGAGGCGAAGCTAGTGAAAACGGTGCAGGTGTTAGACGAAGAAGGGAAGCGGTACGGACTGATTAAGAACATCGATAAAACAAAAACAACGGTATTTGGAGATCAGGAAATAGGAAGGAAGACCAGTGTGGATGGCATTGAACTGGAAAATGTAGAGAAGTTCACATATCTGGGGAGCAATATAACCTATGATCTAGACTGTAAGAAGGGAATAGCGACTAGAATAGCGAAAGCAAGAGCGAGTTGGAAGAAGATGGTTAAGATCTGGAAATGCAAAGCAATTGGCTTAAGAACGAAGCTGGGTGTCTTGAAAACGTGTGTATTCAGCAGCATGTTGTATGAATGTGAGACATGGGTGATAATGAAAGATTCAAAAAGAAGAATATTGGCGTTCAAAAGGAGTTGTTATAGAAAGATTCTGAGAATAGGATAGATGCAGAAGGTCACCAATGAGGAATTATATAGAAAGGTACAGCCGAAAGAGAACCTGCTGCAGAAGGTTATAAAACAGAAGCTACAACTGTTTGGGCATATTTGCAGAATGAACAACGAACAAAAAATCAAGACCCTGGTATTCGGCATAATGGATGGTTCGAATAGGAGAGGCAGGCCCCACAGAGAATGGGTAGATAATGTAGTAGGTTGGGGCGGAGCTAGTCTGCAGAAACTAAGCCACTCTGCACTAGATAGGGAAAGATGGAAGGAAGTAGTGAGAGAGGCATCAGACACCAATGGGCGCTGAGCCCACGGTTGATGATGATGATGATAGATTCCCAAATAAGAGCAGCCATGTGGCCCTCTTGAGCAGCTCAGGTAGACCATGGTGGCGAAGAGGGCAGCACCCCCCAACCCCCAAAGAGCCTCCTGCAGGAGCCCTGCATGGCTTTGGGAGGAGCTACAGCGCATTCAGAGCAAGTGGTGCCTAGAGGCTCCACTCCCCAAAGCCATCTGGGCTCAAATGGTCAATGGAACTGGGAAAATGGGATGTTTGCTTCTTTCTTTTTTCCCCACAAGCAGGAGTAATGCTAATGAAAATGGCCCTGTCTCACGGGCAACTGGCTGGAATTCAGGTCGCTTTTTCATTTGGGCTGTATGTATTTTTGTTTCCTGCAGTAGTGCCTTGGAGCTGCTGTGCTGGGACTGCAGCCAGGGCTGCCAGCAGCCAGTTGGGTGTGAAAACAAAAAACTTTAAAGCAATTAGGGGAGCTTCTGCTCCTTCTCACACTGACCCAACTCCATGCATGTATGTGCGCGCCTACTGTTAGGCCTGCAGGCTGCTGCAGAGGCTCCCAGTGTGGAGTCAAGTCAGATGCTGCGCATCATACGTTGAGATATCATCTTGGAAAAAACAGGTCTTCCAATATGCCAAATGCCGAAGGTGGTTGCATTCCTTTAGTTTGTCCCGTTGACTGCAAAATGTGAGAATCTGACTTAAGTATCCTAAGGTCCTGCTGTGATCACAGGACTACAGAAGCTGGGGCTCAGTGGAAAACCCCAGCCAGGATGGCTACAGCACCGAACTTGCACACTGGGGTGGGGGTAGGGCTACCGACCCCACAAAGGTTCCTGAACCTCTTTGCACTGTGCAGGCAGCAGGATGGTCGGCAATGAGCTTGCATCACTGGCAGCTGGGTTGATGTCTCTGGGGCACCCGGTCTCTTCCAGCCAGGTTGAGGCTAGAAGGCTCCTGAGGTTTTCTTCTGGTCATGGGAGAATATTGGGTGGGGGGCTTAGTTGCTGCCTTCCCACAACTCCTCTGGATGGGAGAGAGGGGCAGTGCTGGGTCAGGTGCAGGGGGAGTCAGACACAGCCACCCACAACCACTGAGGGGATTGCATGCCTATTCCAGGGACCTGTGGTGGAACATAGACTTAATCACAGCGTACTTGGCCCCCTCATGGGTCTGGAATATAGTTCCCATGGACCACCTGAGGGGTTATTACCCCACATGTGGGAGATGGGGCAGAGTTAGTGGGACCCAGAGGCTCCTTGGCAAGACATATCCTGAACTTTGCAGATGGTGCTCATCCCAGACCTGATAAACTCACTGCATCAAACATGCCATGGTGGCCATTCCACCAGACAGGAATGTGTGAGGAGGCTGCAGGAGGCCCCTGATGTGATTCGGCATCCTGCTGCAGCACCATCTGCCCTGAAGAGCTCATGCTGACTACTGCTACTGCATGTACAGGGCTGGGGTGTGACTCAGCCAGCCAGAGGGGCGTGTCCCAGCAGTGAACCATTCATTGGCTCCCCTCCCTCTTCAACCAGGTAAGGGTTCTAGTTTGCTTTGGCTGCAGCCCAGCCAAGACAATCACTGATGCTTGCAGCGTGGGCGGTGGCCTGGCCCTTACATCCACCCAGAGAGCGCTATGGCAGGGCGCAAAGGCCCTGGGCATGGGGGCCATGAACATCTGTTTCCTGGGCCTTGTGAGACCAGCTGGCTCTGCCCAGCCTGGCATGGCAGGGAATGCACTGCAGAAACAGTCAGGGCCAGAGCTGCAGTTCACACTTAGCTCTGGATGGAACCAGGTGCTCCTATCACTGCTCATTATATCTTCATTCTCACACACATAACCCTGTGCCAAGACTGTCTGGCTCTGGGATGCAGTTTGAGGGAACACAGGCAAACAGCTCCTTTGGGGCAGAGGCACTGGCAAGACTGCGCAGCACAGGAGCGGCATAGTGACTGGGGGACACCTACTGTTACCCTCAAAACAAAAAAGCAGTAAAGTAGCACTTTAAAGACTAGCAAAATAATTTATTAGGTGGTGAGCTTTGGTGGGACAGACCCACTCCTTCAGACCATAGCCATAGAAAATTCCTCTTCACACTACTTTGGAAAGAGACACTGCTGAACTCTCTCTCATATTCAAATTCGACACATTAACATGTGGTTTGAACCGGGATGCAAATTTTCTGGGTCATTATAGGGGCTCTTTTGCATACTTGGCTTAATCTAACCCTTATCCCCTCCCTCCCCTGCTCCTCTACTCTCTGATTTGCTCATCTTGATAATTTTTTTTCTGATTTGTCAACCTTGATTACTATTTTTGGTTCTCTGTGCCTTAAATATTGAGTGTATTCTGGTATGGCTGTGGTCTGGTGAAGTGGGTCTGTCCCACGAAAGCTCATCTAATAAATTATTTTGTTAGTCTTTAAAGTGCTGCTTTACTCCTTTTTTGTTTTGATAGTGTACAGACTAGCATGGCTTTCTCTCTGTTACTAATCTACTGTTACCCTGGGAGGCCAGCTCAGGACTGGTGTAGCCCAGAGGAGAGTGCATGAGTGACTGGGGCAGGGTGGTGATGCCAAGGACCTGCCCAGGTGTAACAAGGTAAATCAGCATCTTGATATTCTGAGAACCATTACAGGCCATGAGGCTGTAATATGATGGGGTTTCTGGGCACAGCTAAGGAATCAAATCTGGGTATCTTTGCTTAAATCCAGGCCACTTACAGCCCCGGACTGGGATTTCCTTCTCACTAAGGCAAATTCATTCAGCCACAAATCCAATCAGCTCTGCCAGCCCCACTGGCCAGTCAGAAGCCACACAAGCATACCCACAGACTTACCAACTGCTGTACCAGCCCAGATCCAACAATCCCTAAATTCAGGTGAGTGGTTATTAAACCTATTTCACCCAATCAACACAGATGCTTCTGGGCCCAACAGGTCCAGCCACGGTCCCCAATCAATATACACTTGGATCTTACCCAAATTACTACACTCACCAATCCTCCAGCTCTAAACACCTGAAAGTTTATCTACAAAGCAAGAAAGAACAGGGTTATAGAGAAAAAAAATCAAAGCAATACTTTACATGTATCCATTACAGCTATTGGTGCAGGTCAGCGATGTTATATGCTGACCCCATAAGGGGTAAAATTACAGGTTACATAGCCTTAATTATTGGAGAATTGTAAATCCTGCCCGCTGTGGGTCAGCATGCTGGAATATGGATCATTGGAACAGGAATTAAGACAAAAGACTTCTCCAAGATGGGTGTTGCTAGACCCCTTTTATAGATTTTTCCCTGTGGAAGAGGAAAAAACCCTTCTTCCAATAGGCCCTAGAGAGTCAATGTCCTCTGACCCAGGTGAGCCGCTGTGGCAAAATGCCATGGGTCACTGGTTTTGCTAGCATGCCCCAGTCATTTACATGGCAGGTGAAATGCATGTCCAGGCATCTGATTTCAATTCTATTATTTAGCCCAAAGTCACCTGATCCAGTTGGGCTACTGTGGCCCATTGCCATTGGATGCCTTCCAGGAGAGAATCCCCACATTCCTGAAATGTGTATGTGACTGCTTGTGCCTTTGTTTATGGTCCATTCATCCTGGCTGGGGTGGAGATCCACTTCCCATTGTGAGTCTTTGCACAGGAACATTTCTAATACGGTTACAGAGCTAAAAATCTATAACTTTACCTACCAATGTGATACAGACATATAAGTAGCAGACACAGATTCAGGGCATCCTCAGCATTCACTGGACACCTCACACCCCTGGCACACTGTTTAGAGCCAATAGGTAGAATGGACACATAAATAACAAGAAGTCCTGTGGCACCTTGTAGACTAACAGATCATAGAATCATAGAACACTAGGACTGGAAGGGACCTCGAGGGGCCATCGAGTCCAGCCCCCTGTCCCAATGGTAGGACCAAGTACTGTCTAAACCATGGGCGCCCAACCTTTTGGCTTGCCTGGGCCGCATTGAGTGAAGAGGAATTGTCTTGGGCCACATATAAAATACATAATATAGTTAATGTATATAAATCACATAATAATGTTAAAAGTTTATGATCTTGTGGGGCCGCATTACTAGCTGTCCTGTGCCGCAGGTTGGACACACCTGGTCTAAACCATCCCTGACAGATGTCTATCTAACCTGTTCTTAAATATCTCCAGCGATGGAGATTCCACAACCTCCCTTGGCAATGTATTCCACTGTTTGAACACCCTTACAGTTAGGAACCTTTTCCTAATGTCTAACCTGAACCTCCCTTGCTGCAGTTTAAGCCCATTGCTTCTTGTTCTATCCTCAGAGGCCAAGAAGAACAAGTTTTCTCACTCCTCCTTATGACACCCTTTTAGATACCTGAAAACCACTATCATGTCTCCCCTCAATCTTCTCTTTTCCAAACTAAACAAGCCCAGTTCTTTCAGCCTTTCTTCATAGGTCACATTCTCTAGACCTTTAATCATTCTTGTTGCTCTTTTTCTGGACCCTCTCTAATTTCTCCACATCTTTGTTGAACTGCAGTGCCCAGAACTGGAAACAATACTCCAGCTGAGGCCTAACCAGTGCAGAGTAGAGCAGAAGAATGACTTCTCATGTCTTGTTCACACCACATCTGTTAATGCATCCCAGAATCATGTTGCTTTTTTTGCAACAGCATCACACTGTTGACTCGTATTTAGCTTGTGGTCCACTATAACCCCTAGATCCCTTTCTGCTGTAGTCATTCCTAGACAGTCTCGCCCCATTCTGTATGTGTGAAACTGACTGTTACTTCCCAAGTGGAGCACTTTGCATTGTTCTTATTAAACTTCATCCTGTTTACCTCAGACCATTTCTCCAATTTATCCAGATCATTTTGAATTATGACCCTATCCTCCAAAGCAGTTGCAACCCCTCCCAGCTTGGTATCATCTACAGACTTAATAAGCATACTTGCTATGCCACTGTCTAAATCATTGATGAAGACATTGAACAGAACCGGTCCTAACACAGATCGCTGCGGAACCCCACTTGTTATATTTTTCCAGCAGGATTGAGAACCATTAAGAACTACTCTGGGTACAGTTATCCAGCCAGTTATGCACCCACCTTATAGTAGCCTCATCTAAATTGTATTTGCCTAGTTTTTTTATAAGAGTATCATGCAAGACCGTATCAATGCTTTACTAAAGTCTAGGTATACCTCATCTACCGCTTCTCCCGTATCCACAAGGCTCGTTATCCTATCAAAGAAAGCTATCAGATTAGTTTGACATGATTTGTTCTTTACAAATCCATGCTGGTGTTCCCTATCACCTTACCACTTTCCAAGTGCTTGCAGATGATTTCTTTAATTACCTGCTCCATTATCTTTCCTGGCACTGAAGTTAAGCTGACTGGCCTGTAGTTTCCTGGGTTATTCTTATTCCCCTTTTAATAGATGGGCACTATATTTGCCCTTTTCCAGTCTTCTGAAATCTCTCCTCTCTCCCATGATTTTCCAAAGGTGATAGACAAAGGCTCAGATACCTCCTCTATCAGCCCCTTGAGTATTCTAGGATGCATTTCATCAAGCCCTGGTGACTTGCAGACATGTAATTTTCCTAAGTGATTTTCAACTTGTTCTTTTATTTCAATTTCTAACCCTACCCCTTTCCCACTAGCATTCACTAGCTACTCATACATCTGATGAAGCAGGTCTTTGCCCACGGAAGTTTATGCTCCAAAATATCTGTTAGTCTGTAAGGTGCCACAGCACTTCTTGTTGTTCTTGAAGATACAGACTAACACGGCTACCTCTCTGACACAATGGACGCATAAAATGACTTCCCTCTCCATTATAAAAGTTCAGTCATGTGACAGGGCTCACAGGGGTCAGTGTCTCATGAACTGGCCTTGGGTCTCACCGTGGAGGGTGAGGGGGGGTCCCACATATTGGCCACGGGACTGCCAGGGAGGGATCGGTGCCCCATGTGCAGGACACAGCTGTAGTGGGGTTCAGGGGTCCCCAAGCACTGCAGCCAGGAGTGACTGTCACTCAGCAGGTAAAACAGGAAGTTTATTAGGAAACAGAGCCATAGTACAGTGCAGAGGTGTCAGTACAGCCGGCAGAGACAGCCATTACAACCCATCTTGGGGAGAGGAGCCTGAGGGTTGCCAACATCTGTGGTGTAGCTTCCCCTTTGCAGACTAGCTGCCTTCCAACCCTTTCCCCAGCTTCCAACTGCCGCCTATGATTCAAAACCCAGCTCAGCTCCTCCCTACTCTTTATTCCGGACAGAGGTGTTACCTGCCAGCTTAGATTACAGCCACAGGGGGTCATCCTTAGCCGCTGTGAGCTGCTCTGCCTGTCACACACACATCCAGCCTGACTCTCTCATGTGCACCCCCCGGCTCTCCCCATTTCCAAACCAAACTGAGCGGGTTCACTCAGCCAGTGACCTGGTGCAGTTTGGGCCCCCCCTGCATGACAGGGCATTGGCTATGGTATTGTTGTTCCCCTTGATGTGGACCACCTTCATGTCGTAGTCCTGCAGGAGCAGCTCCACCACAGGAGCTTGGCGTTGGCCCCTTTCCTGTGACACAGCCAGGTCAGGGGTGAGTGATTGGTGTATGTGGTGAAACGCCATACAAACAGGTATGGCTGCAGCTTCCCAGAGCCCACCCCATGGCTAGACATTCCTTCTCTGTCTGAGTTCTGCTCTCGGGGTTCTGCTCTCGGGGCAGCAGCTTCTTGCTCAGGTACACAAGAGGGTTTCTCTCTTCCTTCTCATTCACCTGCATTAGCACAGCACTCAGCCCTGTGTCTGAGGTGTCGGTGAACACAGAATCACAGAATCAGAATCATAGGGCTGGAAGGGACCTCAGGAGGTCATCTAGTCCAGCCCCCTGCATCAAGCAGGACCAACTCCCACTAAGTCATCCCAGCCAAGACCTTGTCAAGCTGGGACTTAAAAACCTTGAGGGATGGAGAATCCACCACCTCTCTAGGCAACGCATTCCAATGCTTCACCACCCTCCTGGTGAAGTAGTTTTTCCTAATATCTAACCTACATCTCTCCCTCTTCAACTTCAGACCATTATCCTTGTTCTGCCATCTGACATCACTGAGAACAGTTTCTCACCCTCTGTGATGGAGTAGGGGGGGTGCATGTGTGACTCTCAGGCTGGATGTGAGAGACAAGCAGAGCAGCTCCCGGTGGCTAAGGATAACCCTGGGGCTATAACCCAGGCTGGCAGGTAACACCTCTGCCCTGAACAAAGGGGAGGGTGGAGCCGAACTGTTTTTGAATCGGGGGCGGTTAGAGGCTGGAGGGAAGAGGGAGCTGGAAGGAGCCAGCCTGGCAAGGGGGAAGCTACACCCCAGAGGGGCACCCCTTGGGCTCCTCTCCCCAGGATGGGTTGGAATGACTGCCTCTGACTGCTGTACTGACACCACTGTGAGAAACTGAGCATCTGATGCCTAATGAACCTCCTGTTGTACCTGCTGAGTGAGAGTCACTCCTGCCAGCGAATGGGGTGCTGTGCATGGGGACCCCTGAACCCCATCACACCCTCCTTTTTAGAGCTCCCCTTCAGGAAGTTGAAGGCTGCTATTAAATCACCCCTAAGTCTTCTCTTCTCTAAACTAAGCAAGCCCAAATCCCTCAGCCTATCCTCATAGGTCTTGTGCTCCATACCCTTAATCATTTTTGTTGTCCTCTGCTGAACCTGCTCCAGCAAATCCACATCCCTCTTATACTCGGGGTCTCAAAACTGGACACAATATTCCAGATGTGGCCTCACCAGTGCTGAATAGAGGGGAATAACTACTCCTCTAGATTTGCTTGAAATGCTCCTGCTAATGCACCCTAGTATGCCATTAGCCATCTTGGCTACAAGGGCACACTGTTTACTCATATTCAGCCTTTCATCCACCATAATCCCAATGTCTCTTTCCATTGTACTGTTGCTGGGCCAGTCAGTCCCCAGCCTATAACAATGCTTAGGATTCTTCCGCCCCAGGTGCAGGACACTACACTTCTCCTTGTTGAACCACATCAGATTTGTTTTGGCCCAGTCCTCCAATTTATCCAGGTCACTTAGGATTCTCTCTCTACCCTCCAATGTATCTACCTCTACCTCTAGTTTTGTGTCATCCACAAACTTGCTGAGGTGCAATCCAGTCTCTCATCCAGGTCATTAATAAACATGTTGAACAACACCGGCCCCAGAACCAGGCCTTGCGGCGCTCCGCTTGAAACTGACCACCATCCAGATATTGAGCCACTGACCACTACCCGTTGGGCTCGACCATCAAGCCAGCTTTCTATCCATCTTATAGTCCAAGGATCCAATCCATATTTCCTTAACTTATGGACAAAAATGTTGTGGGTGACCATATCAGAAGTTTTGCTGAAGTCAAGGTATATCACAGCCACTGACTTCCCCACGGCCACAGAGCTTGTTACCTCGTCATAAAAGCTAATCAGATTGGTCAGGCAGGACTTGCCCCTGGTGAATCTATGTTGGCTACTTTTGATCACTTTCCCCTCTTTCAAGTGCTCCAAAATGGATTCTTTCAGGATCCCCTCCATTATTTTCCCAGGGATTGAGGTAAGACTGACCGGTCTATAGTTTTCTGGATTGTCCTTCTTTCCTTTTTTAAAGATGGGCACTATGTTTGCCTCTTTCCAGTCATCTGGTATCTCCCCCAATCTCCAAGAGTCTTCAAAGATAATGGCCAAAGGTTCAGGAATGACCTCTGCCAATTCCCTCAGTGCCCTGGGGTGCATTAAATCCAGACCCATGGACTTGTGAACATCTAGTTTTTCTAGATAGCTCAGAACTTGTTCCTTCCCCATGGATGGCTGCACTCCATCTTCCCATGCTGCATTGTCTAGCACCGTCATGTGGAAGTTGACTTTGTCTGTGAAGACTGAGGCAAAAAAAGCATTGAGTACTTCAGCTTTTCCTACATCATCTGTCACTCGGTTACCTCCCTCACCCAGTAAAGGCCCCACACCTTCTCTGATAACCTGTTTATTGTTAACATGCCTGTGGAAACCCTTCTTGTTACTCTTCACATCACTTGCCAGCTGCAGTTCCAATTGTGCTTGCTCTTTCTTGATTACTGCCAGCATTCTCCAGCTGTATGTTTATACTCCTTCTTAGTCAACTGTCCATGTTTCCATTTCTTGTATGCATCCTTTTTGAGTTTAAGCTGACTAAGGATTTTCCCATTAAGCCAAGCTGGTTGCCTACCATGTTTCATTTCTTACGATGCAACAGGATGGTTTGTTCCTGTGCCTTCAGTAAGACTTCTTTAAAATACTGCCATGAAGAGCTTGTTGAAGTCTGGGTTTACCATCACTGTGGCCCTCCGCAGGGCCTCCTTCAGTGCACAGAGAGCCTCTTGGCACTGTTCGGTGCAGACCCTGCTGACCTGGGACACACGGTCCTCCCACATCTGGCTGAAGATGCAATGTCATCCATGTAAGAGAGGGCAAAGCTCTCCATCCCTTTCAGTAGCTGGTCCACCAGACGTTGGAAGGTAGCAGGTGCCCTCTTGAGGCCGAAGGGCAGGAATAGGAACTTGTAGAGCCCCACAGGGTGATGAAAGCCGACTTGATCTGGGAGTCTGGATCCAATGGCACTTGCCAGTACCCCTTGGTGAGGTCTATTGTAGTGCAGTAATGGGCTCCCCCAAGCTCGTCCAGGAGGCCATCAGGCCTGGGCATGGAATAGGCAGCTGACACGGTGATGGTATTGAGCTTGCGATAGTTCACACAAAACTGGAGAGACCCATCTTTTTTGAGGACCACCACCATGGGAGAGACCCAGGGGCTGAAGGAAGGTTGGACCACCCCCCAGTGCCAGCATGTCTTGGACTTCCTGTTCTACGTTCTGGGACACCTTCCCTGTGGCTCTGAACATCACACATGTTATAGGAGTGTAGGTGCCTGTCTCTATTCAGTGGACAGCCAAGGCAATGAGTCCAGGTCTATTGGAGAACAGCTGCTGGTGTGAACACAGCACCTCCCTGACCTCCGTCTGCTGGTCAGAGATCAGCTGGTCAGAGAAGTAACAGAGAGAAAGCCATGCTAGTCTATATACTATTAAAACAAAAAAGCAGTAAAGTAGCACTTTAAAGACTAAAAATAATTTATTAGGTGAGTTTTCGTGGGACAGACCCATTTCTTCAGACCATAGCCATACCAGAACAGACACAACAGAGAACCAAAAATAGTAATCAATGTTGACAAATCAGAAAAAAAATTATCAAGGTGAGCAAATTGGGGGTTGGGGGAGGAGTCAAGAATTAGATTAAGCCAAGTATGCAAAGAGCCACTATAATGATCCATAAAATTCACAGCCCAGTTCAAACCACGTGTTAATGTGTCCAATTTGAATATAAAAGAGAGTTTAGCAGCCTCTCTTTCCAAAGTAGTGTGAAAATTCCTCTTCAGTAAGATGCAAACTCTTAAGTCATTAACAGAATGGCCCAATCCATTAAAACGTCGGCTGACTAGTTTCTGGATCAGGAGTGTTTTTATGTCTGTTTTGTGCCCAGTAACTCTTTGTCTAAGGGAGTTAGAACTCTGTCCAATATACAAAGCCTCTGGGCATTGTTGGCACATGATGGCATATATGATGTTAGCTGAGGAACAAGAGAATGTGCCCGTGATTCTGTGACTAACCTGGTTAGGTCCAGTGATGGTATCTCCAGAATAGATATGTGGACAAAGCTGGCAGCGGACTTTGTTGCAAGGAAAAGTCCCAGGACTGGTGTTCCTGCAGTGTAGACTCTGGCTGTTTGGTGAGAATCCTCATAAGGTTGGGAGGTTGTCTGTAGGAGAGAACAGGCCTGTCACCTAGGGCCTTCTGGAGTGTGGCATCCTGATTAAGGATAGGTTGTACGTCTTTAATAATGTGTTGCAGTGGTTTGAGTTGGGGGCTGTAGATAATGACCAGTGGTGTTCTGTTCTTGGCTTTTTTGGGTCTATCTTGGAGTAGCTGGTCTCTGGGTATTCGTCTGGCCCTGTCGATTTGTTTTTTCATTTCTCCTCTGGGTAATTCAGGTTTACGACTCTTTGGTAAAGATCTTGTAGTTTTTGGTCTCTTTCAGTATAATAAGAGCAAATGTGATTGTACTTAAGTGCTTGACTGTAAACAATGGATCTAGTTTTGTGTGCAGGATGGAAGCTAGAAGCGTGTAGGTAAATATAGCGATCAGTGGGTTTCTGGTACAGTGTGGTACCGATTAGGCCATCCTTGATTTGTACTGTAGTGTCCAGGAAATGTATCTCTCGCGTGGAGTAATCGAGGCATAAGTTGATGGTGGGGTGCAGATTGTTAAAGTCTCTGTGGAATTGTCCTAGAGTCTCTATGCCATGGGTGCAAATCATAAAGATGTCATCAATGTATCATAAGTAGAGGTGGAGTAATAGGGGATGAGAGCTGAGGAATTGTTGTTCCACGTCAGCCATAAATATATTAGCATATTGTGGGGCCATGCAGGTGCCCATAGCAGTTCCACTAATCTGGAGGTATAAATTGTACCCAAAATGGAAATGATTGTGTGTGAGAACAAAGTTACAGAGGTCAGACACCAGACTGGCTGTGGTGACATCAGGGATGGTATTCCTGATTGCTTGTAATCCGTCTTCATGTGGAATATTACTGTACAGAGCCTCTACATCCATGGTGGCAAGGATGGCATTGTCAGGAACTTTTCCGATGTTTTCTAGTTTCCTCAGGAAGTCAGTGGTATCTCGGAGATAGCTGGGAGTGTTGGTGGCATAGGGTTTGAGGAGAGTCCACATAACTGGATTGTCCGGTGGTAAGGGTGCCAATACCCGAAATGATATGGCCTCTGGGGTTCCCAGGTTTGTGGATTTTGGAGGAACAGGAGGCAGCAAGACAACTCTCCAACGCCACATTTTACAGACCTCTCTCCTCTGACCCCACTTTGGAATTCCAAAAGAAATTACAACTGATACTTCAGGAACTCCCTGCTGCTACTCAGGACCTTATTCACGCAGACACACCATCTGAGCCCCATCCTGGATTATTCTATTTACTTCCCAAAATCCACTTGTCTCTTAGCAAGTCCAGGGGTCCCCAAACCCTCCTTCTGTACAGCAGCTCAAATGGGGATAACCCCATGGATTCCTGGGAAAACTCCCTGTATTCGAACAGCAGGTGGGGTAAGTACTTGTCCTAGTCTTGTGGGTGCAGGTTCATAAAAGTTCTCAGCTTCTGCTTCAGGGTTCCATTGAACCTCTCCACCAGCCCATTGGTCTGAGGGTGGTAGGCTGTGGCCCAGGTGTGCTGGACCCCCACACTTGTCCCACAAGCTTTGCAGCAGGACTGACATGAAGTTGGACCCCTGGTCTGTAAGGACCTTCTTGGGGAATCCCACCCTACTGAAGATGGACAGCAGTGGATCCACCACAGCGTCAGCCTCGATAGATGTCAGGGCCACCGGTTCTGGGTAGCGAGTGGCAAAATCTACTACCACCAAGAAGTACTTCTTCCCAGAACAGGTCACCTTACTGAAGAGTCCCACTATGTCCATAGCCACTTTCTGGAAATGTTCCTCTATGCTGGGCAGTGGCCTCAAGGCGGCGTCCGCCTTGTCCCGGACGTTCCCCACCCTCTGGCAGGGATCGCAGGACCAGCAGTACTGACTGACAGCAGCAAAAACTCCCAGCCAGAAAAAGTTCTGTAACAGCCTCTTCCTGGTGCACTGGATCCCCTGGTGTCCTGCGAGCGGGACATCATGAGCCAGGTACAGCAGCAGCCTGTGCTGGTGTGATGTAGTGGGAGATAGGTGTGTGTACATGTGTGGCTTACACAGGGTGTGGGGCTCCTGCTGGGGGTAACCTGGCGACCAGGTGACACCTCTGGGCTGCAGACAAAGGAGGAGGTGGAGCCTGAGGGGTGTGAATTGGAACTGGGAGTTGGGAAGCAGTGAGTCTGGGCTGGAGAGAGAGAGAAAAACAAACGAGGGGGCCAGGCCTTGGCTCCAGGGGGGGGCCTCTCGGGGCCTCCTCTCCCTAACATGGATGGGACTGGCTGTCTCTGCTGGCTGCACTGACTCCTCTGTTCGATGCTGTGTCCTGTTGGCTAATAAACCCGCTGTTCTGCTGCCGAGTGAAAGTCACTCCTGCCTTGGGGTGGGGTGCAGAGCTTGGGGACCCCTCACACTGGTGTGAGAAGTGGGATATACTGCAACCCAAGGATGGAGCATCCACCTTTAAGTGACTGGGAAGCAGGAGGAAGAAGTGGGGCCAGCGAGACCCAGGTGTGCTGATGGGCAGCAAAGTGCGGTTCCCGTGGCTGAACCCAAGTGGTCCTCAAGAAGGGGTGTCACACCCGAGGAAGGGTTACTCATTGGAGTCGGTCCCAGAAGGTGGAGGGTCAGAGGGCCTAACCCCCGGGAATGAGTGACCCGCGAGGAGGCTGACACGCTGAATGAGTTCTTCCCAAGCGAGTGTGGTCGTGGGCCTTGAGAGTGAGTGTCACACCGAAGGAGGGGTTCTTCTGGGAGTCTGTTGGAGTCGGTCCCAGAGTGCGGAGGGGCCTACGGCCTACCCGGGGAAAAGTGTGACCCACAAGGAGTCGGGCACACTGAAGGGATTCTTCCAGGGATCGTGGGGTGCAGAGGGCATCACCCTGTGAGCCTGCAACCATGCTCAGCAACTCCGCTGTGAAGTGGCAACACCTGGAAACTGAATTGAGATTAAAGGAGCTGGACAAGGCAGTATGGATGTGCAGTGGCAGAGCTGAGGGTTAAGGAAACTCCTGCAGAAGTGAGCCCAGATCTAGGCAGGGAACCCTGGACTGCATGGAGCTCTGAACCCAATGGCCTGCCACAGTTTAAGGAGGGAAGGAGTGATTCCAACCCATCGTCTACTAGTGGCCAAGACAGACCTGTGAAGTTTTCCAGGCTTGGGCTGAGGAAGGGTTCCTGTCTGTCTGTGCAGGAAAGCAGCTTGTCCACTGCGAATGGCGAGTTGTCTGTGAGAGAAGCTGCTCCACCTTCTGGACGTGTGTCTGAGACCAGCCAGGGGGCTGGGACAAAGGAGAGAGTGTCTCTGATTGTCTGTCTGTGTTGAAGAGCAGCAGCATGCCTGGGGAGAGAGCAGAGCCTGCATTTGGAAAAGGTGCCACCAAGGAAACTAGTCCATTGTCCGAGGAAGATTCCCCAGCCTGGGATGGCTGGAGAGGGAACCACCAGGAAAGAGCATTCCAGGTTTGACTCTGAATCCCACCATGGGCGCTGGAACAGAGGGAATGGCTCTGGGATGGGCAGTGGTATCCCTGATAAGGATGCTTGTCCTTGGTGCAGGAAAGGTGCTTCTGCTTCTAGGGAAGTGAATCCTTTGTCTGAGCCTGTGGGGGCTCACGATGGGGCCAAGATCCTAGAGTTGGATCTGAGTGCAGCTGAAGCCCAGATGGGAGGTGGGCCTACCTCTGTGTCTCTCAGGAAGGAAGATGCTTTAACTCAGTCTGATCCAGTTAGTATCATCAGGGAATCCCAGAGACCAGGCAATTCTGGTAGTTGTTCCTTGCCTGATGCTGAGATGTTACTGGGAGGGGTGACAGGACGCTGTCTGACCATAGTCATCCTCTAGCCAGGACACAGGAAGAGCAGACTGGCAGTGGAGTTATGCTGCCTGATGAAAATAAAGAAGCTGGTAGCAGAAGAGAGGGAAGTGATCCTAACCTTCCGTCTGGTGATACTAGCTGTCTACCTGGGGGGGATTATGTGGGAATCCTCCTGATGGGCCAGAAATGATCCTGGCTGTAGGTGAAACCCAGGAGTTGGTTGTGGCTCAAGGGAGCAGTGCCATGGTGGAGCCAGACAAGGTGAGTTGTTGTTTGGGGGAGTTCTTGAAGAAGACAATTTCCCTGAAACTTTTCGTGAGCAGTCTGTGGGGACTGCAGAAAACAGGAATGAAGTGAAGAGGAGTGAACAGGAAAGGTGCTTCTCTGTCAGAGCCAAAGCCAGGCCTTTGCCTGTGGAGAAGTTTGTTTCAGTTGCTGATGGCCAGGACCTGCCTGAGTGGGAATGCACTGGGTGTGCTCTGGAAGGGTCCAGAGTAGGCAGTGTAAAGGTTTCTCAGGAGTCAGGAGGTGGTCCAGGGAAAGTGGAAACTCGGGGGGAATTTGAGCAGCCCTGTAATGGCCAAGTGACAGGGTGTGACCAGCATACTAGGAGTGTAGTCCTGTTCCAGGTCACTTGCAGGAGAGGGCCAGCAATTTCCCATCTCCAGAGGCTGGAAACACTGGTATTCGGTAATGAACTCCACTTCTGATTCCTTTGGGGGGGGCAGGGGGTGGACAGGAGTTGGAGATGGAAGGACAAAGGAGCTGTGGGCCTGGTGGGCCAGTAAGGGATAAACAGGGATTCCTTCATGCGGATTCTGCCTCTGGAACTCTCAAAGCAACTTTCAGAAAGCAAAAAGCAGTCAAGTAGCACTTTAAAGACTAGCAAAATGGTTTATTAGGTGAGCTTTCGTGGGACAGACCCACTTCTTCAGACCGTAGCCAGACCAGAGCAGACTCGATATTTAAGGTACAGAGAACCAAAAACAGTAAGCAAGGAGGACAAATCAGAAAAAGATAATCAAGGTGAGCAAATCAGAGAGTGCAGGGGTGGTGGGGGAGGTCAAGAATTAGATTAAGCCAAGTATGCAGATGAGCCCCTACAGTGACTCAGAAAGTTCCAGAAAGCAGTTTGGTTTGCAAATTTCCAGACTGCCTGGGAGGAGGAGGTCTGCCTGAGGATTAGCAATGGCTTAGCTCTTGTTAGAAGGGAAGGACACCCAGAGAGATCAGATTTCCACCCCATGGGGCAAGGGAAAAGATTAGAATTTAATGGTGCAAAGAAAGGCCTCAGCTATTTAGCGCAAAATGCCAGATTCTCAAGGATGTTACACAAAGGTTGTGGTACACCAAAGAGCAACATAAATGTATAATTGCAATGAGTTTGTTCTTGTTACTCACACTGACTGCTGTGACCAGTGGATGCTGCTACCCAAAGCTGTGGAATTGTACTATGTACTGAATGTTTGGAAAGGGCCATGTGCCGTGCTGACATGGACATATAAGCATGAATTGTATGTTGAAGGAGTTTGCAATTCTGAAATGTCACCATTGTTCCCTGTAACTAGTCTTGCAACCTCTCACGTGACAAGGAACATTCCAAACCTATTGTGTGGCACGGAAGGGGAAACTGAGGCACGCAGCCATTTTGGTGGTCTGGCTAAATGCCAAGGGTGGAAAGCATTTGTACCTTCCTTTACTGGACTGTAACTGAATTCCAAACATTTGTTGGAGGAGCTGTATGGGCTGGTGGGCAGATGGGGCAGGGCCCAGACCAGAGAAGGACCCTTTGATCTGGCGGTGCTGCAGTAGCTGTATGGGCTCTGCCTGCTCGACTTGAGAACGTGGCTGAAGGACTGGAGACTGAAGCAGGAAGACCAACCAACCTGAGGGAACAAAAGGGACTTGCCTGGCTGCATTACATGAGGGGCAAATGCCAAGGTCCTCACATGGAGCCCCTCCCTGCAGGATTATGACATAGAGGTGGTACACATCAAGGGGAGCACTGAGGATACAGCCAATGCCCGATCACGCGGGAAGGGCCCCGAACTTCCCCAGGTCACTGGCTAAGTGACCCTACTCAGTTCGGTCTGGAAGTGGGGAGAGATGTGCTGTAGTGGGGGATACATGTGTACATGTGTGGCTCACGGGGGGGGGGGGGGGGAGGGGGCTCCTGCTGAGGGTAGCCTGGTGGCCAGGTGACACCTCTGGACTGAAGACTAAGTGGGAGGTGGATCCTGAAGGGTTTGAATTGGAACTGGGAGTCGCAAAGCGTTTAGTCTGGGCTGGGAGAGAGAGACAGAGGAGGGGGCAAGGCCCCAGCTCCAGGGGCCCCCCACAAGGATTGGACTGACCATCTCTGCCTGTATCAGAGAGGTAGCTGTGTTAGTCCGTAGCTTCAAGAACAGCAAGAAGTCTTGTGGCACCTCATAGACTAACAGATATTGTCAGCTCTGGCCCTCCCTTTTACTGGGACCCTACTCTTTAAATACCCCTCTGAAACCACCCCGCCCACTCGTGCATCTGATGAAGTAGGTCTTTGCCCACGCAAGCTCATGCTCCAAAATATCTGTTAGTCTACAAGGTGCCACAAGACTTCTTGTTGTTATCTCTGCCTGCTGTACTGACACATCTGTATGACGCTGTGCCTTGTTGGCTAATAAACGCACCGTTCTCCTGCCTTGGGAGGGGGTGCAGAGCCTGGGGACACCTGAACTCCCATCACAGCTGGCACTTTTGGGGAACCACCAGCTGCCTCTGGACCCTCCATGGCTCTACTTTGCACATGGGAACCTATTCCTGGTGCAACAAAAAGTCCTGTGGCACCTCATAGACTTGAAGATACAGACTAATATGGCTATCTTTCTGACACGTTCCTGGTATAAGAATCCCTTCTCCCCCAGGAACTCTCCCTGCAGCCCTCCCCCAGCAGCAGGGTAAGGCTGAGGCTGGCCAGTTCCCTCAGCTTCTGAAAGGAGGGATCTCTCTGCAGCTCCACCTGGAACTCCTTGGCTGGGGAAGGGGTGGGAGCCACTTCCCCCTTCTTGCCCAGCTTCAGGACCACTGGCTTGTGAAACCTAGGTCTTTTAGGGGCTGCCCCTGATTCCCAAGGTAGGCCCCTGTGGCTTCGGCTGGGTATTTTCCCACAAACCCAGGGAGAGCACCCCTCGCCTCCTTTGGCTGCGGGTTAGGACCAGAGCCTGAGTATATTCACCCGGACAGTGTTCCAGGTCACCCCTGCCCCATTAGTATATCAGCAGGCAAATGACTGTGCATGCCCCCCACTCCTTGGGGCCCTCCTTGTCTTCCCCATTTCAGGTGCACCCTCGCCATGGGCACCTTGAAAGGGGTCCTGTTGATTGCTGTTACAGTGGGCATCATCTGGCCTGGTGCCACCACCCCAGGCCGGGCCACTGTCATATTTGCACCCATGTCCCAGAACCCTGTGGCCTTCCTCCCATCCACCTCAAGGGATAGGAGGCACTTGCTCTGCAGAGGCAGCCCCACCCCGACTCTGTAAACTGAGCTCTGAGCATTTGGACCCCTCCAAAAAACTGGGCTGTGGGGCAGGCTCGTCCTAAGCTGAGGACACACCACCAGCCTCACCTGCCGGGACAATCAGCCCCTCTGGCCCCTGGGACACCACCCAGTTGACCTCTTGAGCCCCTGGCCTCCTCAGCCTGTCTGGGAACTTGCTTCACTGGGCCTGTCTATGCCCCTTCCACCCACTTCGATAACAGTCCAAGTCTTGTTGTGTCCCTCAGGCTGGCTGCTCCATCCAGGCCCTGGCTGGCTTTTTGGGAGGCAGATGGCTGGCCCCTGTTTCCTGGGCTTGCCCTGTACGTGATCCCCTGTGTTGTACAGCCAGGAACAGGTCTCTCCAGGATTTCTTGTCTCTTTGGGATTCCCTGTGCCTCCAGGATTCCTTTTCAAACCTGGCCCGGTTGTTTGTGAACTCATCAGCCAGCTTCCCCGTGCTGTATGAGTCCTCTGGCTTCTGGTCCTCAAGCCAGAGCCTCAGGTCAGGCGGGAACACTACATAGAACAATTCCAGGACCACCAACTTAACCAGGTCCTCTGCGGTCTGGGCTCCCATCCCAAACACCCACTTGCGTTAGCATTGCACAGGTGGGAGGCCAGGTCCACACAGGTCACCTCTGGCCTCTTCTGCACCTCCTGGCACTTCTTCCTGTGCCTCTCGGGGGTCAGCCCAAACTAATGCGACAGGGCCTGTTTTCTCATTCGTAGGCCCTGGGCTGCAGCCCCTCCAGCTGGTTGAGCACCACTGTGGCCTTCTGGTCCAGCCAGGGGGTGAGCTGCAGGAGCCATTCAGCTCAGGTGACCTGGTGCAACTTGCAAACTCTCTGGTAAGAGGTGAGAAACCATCCAGGTCCCCCACGTCCTTACATTGGGCCAGCACCTGTGTCTCAAAGTGACTGCTGGTCCCGGGCCTCCTGGCCCTCTTCCCACTCACCACAGCCGGGGCCTCCTCACCTCTCATCTCTGCCATGGTCCGCTCGTGCTCCCTCTGTCTCTCCCAGTCCTGGTGCTGTCTCTCCTCGTCTTCCAGTTCCTTTCATCACACCTCGAACTCCAGCCTTTGCATCTCTGTCATGGGGGACTCGCTGTGGCAGAGCATGACCAGGTGGGCGCCGCGTCTGTCTGGCAGAGTCCAACCCCGGCTCCTGCCTGAGAATCCGAAACACTCCCAGGCAGTGACCGTCCGCTTCCTGCTGGCATGGGATTTGGCCCCCTGGATCAGTCATTCTCTTCCAGCTGGGCAATCAGCTGGGCCTTGGTCATCTTCCCCACAGTCAGGCCCTTCTCCCTGCACAGCCCTGCTAGCTCTGCCTTCAGGAGTTGGGTGTAATCCATCTCCCCGCCGTTCCCCAGGCTGCCGACTCACCAACCGAAGCTGCAGCGCCCCACAACTCCTAGGAGCTGCTTTGTTCTGCCTCCAACACCCCTGGCTCTTGTGAGTCTCCTTCCTTCTCCTGTGTCCAGTCTGTCGCTGCTGAAAGCCTATCTGTGGGTACAGTGTATCCCACTTCTGCACCAGCTGTCATGGGGTTTAGGGGTCCCCAAGCACTGCATCCCAACTGCAGCCAGGAGGGACTCTCGCTCAGCCGGTAAAACAGGAAGTTTATTAGTTGACAGAGACACAGCGCAGTGCAGAGGTGTCAGTACAACTGGTAGAGACATTCACTCCAATCCATTTTGAGGGAGAGGAGCCCAAGGGGTGCCAACATCTCGGGTCTGGCCTCCCCTCCACAGGCTGGCTTCCTTCCAACCCTTCCAACTGTGCCTCTGATTCAAAACCCAGCTTGGCTCCTCCCTGCACTTTGTTCAGGGACAGAAGTGTGAGCTGCCAGTTTAGGATACAGCCAGCAAGGAGTCATTCCCAGTCAGTGGGAGCGGCTCAGCCTGTCACATACACACCCAGCCTCACTCTCACACACACACACACACACCCCCCTCCATCACAACAGCCAGTTGCAGGGTCTCAGAATCCCTTAAGCAGGATATGCCGAGCTGGAACTGGCTGGAAGTGGGCTGATTCAAGCCCACTTGCAGAAAGTTCCAGTAGAATGTGCCATGGGGCAGGGTGTGATTGCTGCCTGGGGACCATTGCCCAGGACCATGGGGAGGGGTTTGAGGCATCATGGCTTGTGGGATTGGAGCCATAGGGCAGCCATAACACAAGGGACAGAGCCACGGTGTGGGACAGGGTCAGTGCCTGAGGACTGCTCCCCAGGGTGGCACTGGCAGCTGCGTCTGGATCCCTAATCCAGGGGCAACAGCTGCTCCTTCTGCTTGGGCTGGGCTGTTTATTTTCAGCGCATGGAGCCCAGCAGGTCCCTTATAGGGTAACGGAGTGCAGCCCAGCTCTCAGTTCCTTCAAGATAAATCAGGAGGGGTGGGCTCAAGGTCCATGAGTAGCCCCTGCACGTGCCCAAGTGCCAGGGCACAGTGCTTGCATTAGTGACACTGACATGCTGCCCACAGACACCACTAGCCCCTTCCAGGGGTGTGAATGCACCAGTGACACTAATGCAGCAAGGGGCAGGACACAATGCAGCCTCAAGCAGAGAGAGGATGGTGGGTGGGGGCTAAAGCTCCCAGCTCTCCACACCTAAATATATGCCCTATGCACCCAGCCCCCACATCCATGCAGCCTCCAGTGCATGTGCCCTCTACAGAGAGCCTCCCAACGAACCAAGCCACAATATCCCAGCTTCTCCCTCCCCCAGCCCCAATGGCTCCAGCTCCCCCAATGCCCCCCAGCCACAATGCACCCAGCTCTCTCCCTGCACCCAGCTCCCAACATCCATTCAGCCCCCAACACACTCAGCTGCCCCATCCACTCAATCACCAATACACACAGCTCCCTGCATACTCCGCCTCAATAAACCCAACACCCGCCCCCATCCATTCAGTTCCCAAAGCACCCAGGTCTGCCATGCCACTAGCCCCTGATACACACAGCTCCTCCCTGCATCCATATACCCAGCTTTTCTCTTCCACTCAGCTTCCAATGCCCCCTGCTCCCCCATACACCCAACTCCCTCTATGCACCCAGCCCCAATGCACCTAGTTCCCCATGCACTCAGCTCCCAAAACACCCAGCTGTCGCCAGGCACCCAGCTCTCGACATACACATAAATCCCAGTGTCCTCAGCTCCCCCACCAATGCCCCCAGCACACCCAAATCCCCAGTGCATCTAGCCCCCAATGCTCCCAGCTCCCCATTCACCCAGCTTCCTATGTATCCATCTCCCCAATCCACCTGTCCAGTGCTTCCAACCCACCCCCCATGCACCCAGGCCCTGTGCACCTAGCAGCCTCTCTCACCTTAATTCATGGCTCCAATGCAACCAGCTGCTACAATATGCACCCTCCCTCATACACTCAGCTCCCCCAGCCCCAACCTTATAATGCCCTGACTTCTGTCTCCCTCCACCTCACCTCTGCACCAGGGCCCCCTTCTGCACTGTCACATGCAGGCCCCTCCCTCCCTCCCTGACCCTTGTTCTGGTCCATGGAGTCTGCTCCTCCAGTGCCCTTCTTACTCAGGAAATCCCCTGTTGTCCTCCCCTCTTCCCCCTGCTCTTTGCTGGGACTCCCTGTCCCTGATCCCTCAATGTAGGCGTGGTGGGTAAGGGATCAGGTCAGCTGCAGCCTCCAGCACAGGGGTGAGAGTGCAATCTAGGAACCATGCCCCTGGTAGCCTGACCCCGCCTCCTGAGCCAGGGGGAGCAGGGAGCAATGACACCTGGTTCAAAGGCAGACAGGGATGCACCTCAGCACAATGGATGACTGAAATCTCACTCCAGCCCTGCGAGCTAGGATGCCTGGGTTCTGGTCCCCACTGTGCCCCAGGTCTCTGTGTAGTCAGCACCTTCACAGCTCTGGGCCTCAGTTTCCTTCTGCTTAGCATTTGCACCCCCACAGCCTTACTCACCCTGCCCCCCTCCAATTGTCTGCAATTCCTGGCAGCACTTGGCCCATGGGGCTGTAATCCCAGCTGCAGCATCTGGGGGGAGCCTTCCACTTCAGAGACCCCTGACACCAAGAGGGCTTGGACTTTAATGCCATGCAGGGTGTGGGGGGAGCAAGAGAGAGAGAGAAACAGCCATGGGGGCACTACCCCCAACCAGTCCTGCAGAGCTGGGTCCTGGGGCTGTGAGCTCCTGCTCTGACCCCTCACAACTTTCCCTGGGGTGCCTGTGCCGTGAACACTGGCCAACCCCAGCACCATTTTCCCTCATCCCACTTAGCCTCTTAGCCTGCACCCCCGCCCCCAGCCTGTTCCCCTGTGGGCGCTGACATGGCCAAACAGCAAAGGTTGTGTGGGTAACTGGAGCTGGGACAAGTGGCAGCTGCTGCTTTCATTACACTGCCCTGCCCAGCCGGGGGGGGTGCGGGGGCATGAAGATCTGATGCTTAGGCTCTCTGCAGCCTCTGGCAGCATGGCTGTGTTGGTCACATTCGGAACAGCTCCCCCAAGCTCAGAGCAATCAGCAGACTCAGGCTTGACTCTGGATTCAGCCAGTGTGACTGAGCCCAGACTCTGCCCTCTCGTAGGTGGCCTGTCTGAGCTCCCCCTGCATGGGGAGCAGGGGGCTGTGCTGCTGCTCTCTCTGGAAATGCACAGAGGTTTTGAAAATGCTGTCCGATGGAAATGCCTCACTAGGGTAGAAGATTAAAGTTCAACTTCCTGAGGAGCCAAGACTGCTGGGTTCTCTCCCTGGTTCTGGGAGGGTGGTGGGGACCGGTGGTTAGAGCAGTGGGCTGGAGCCAGGACTCCTGGGTTCTATCCCTGGCTCTGCAAGGAGAGTGGGGCTCTAGGGCAGCTAGGAGCCAGGGTGCCTGAGTTCCACCCTGGCTCTGGAGAGGGCAGGGTCTGAGACCTGCAGCAGCTGTGCCACCCCTGTCAATGAGGACACGTCTGTGATGGGGATGAGCCACCCCCTAGCCCCCTTGGAGCCAGAGCTGTAAATTAACTTTCCTGCCAACACACAATAAATCAGCCTCCATCATCGCCCTCCCTGCAAATACCCTCACTGGGGCCAGTTGCTTAGGGCAGGCCAGGTAGAGCCGGTCCCACTGCAGTTGCTGTGGGGCAGCCTGGGTTTGCAGTTGCCTTGGGGGCTGGGAGTCATCAGGACCGGGATCCATGGGCCTCACTGACTGCCCAACCCTCAGGCTGCTTCTGACAAGGCATCAGGGTGCAATGGGTAGGAGGGGTGGTCCATGGGACATTCTTCATTTCATCCCACTTCCCCCAGGGGCTGAGAAATGCGCCATTAACAACCAGGGCACCTATTGGGCCACACAGCAGGATCTCCCCGTCCCTGGGCCATTGGTTCCCGCTGCCAGGTCCCCCACTGCCCTTTACACGGTTCCTTGAGCCTCCCCTGCCTGGACCCAGCTTACGCTGCAGCTCCGTGGAGGGGCACAGATGGCTATGGATCCAGTTTCTGCTGCTGGCTGCAACCTCTGCCTCCGCCCTTCAGTCTTCCCCAGCCCCATTGTGCTGCACAACCACCCATCACCACTGAGCTGCCATCTCTTCCCAGCACTGCTCTGTCCCCCAGGCTTCCTTCTCTGCACTCCATTTCCTAATACCCTGCTCTGCCCCACAGCAGTGTCCCTGACCCTATGCCATCTGCCCTGCCTCCCACCTTTCTCCCAGAGTATCCACGTGCTTTTCTGTCCCACCCTGCACCTCCCCAAAGCCCTCTACCCTTGTGAGGTGGGTCCCCTCTAGGCTTCTGGCATCTCTAGTTATGCAAGACCCTGATGGGAGAGGGGTAATGCAGTGAGCCCAGGATTCCTGCAGCACCAGAGTGTTCTGGTCCCTGGCATGGCCTGCGGTGTAACGTTCTTCATGAGACACGTGGGTGCCTGGAGGTATGGTCACAGGCCTGGCCACAAATCATGTTTGCATGGGCACAGCCACGGTGGGCATTGTCCTGCTCTGGGAGGGAATGTGGGAGAGTCCTAAACAGCTGAGGACCCAAAATGAAAAATCCCTCTCCCTTCCCACTGGTTGCACCTCACTCAGCCAGAGACTCAGTCCCTGATGGTCACTCTTGAGCTCAGTCACCCAGGCTTCTGGTCTTTTCTTGGTGAGCGGACTGCAACAATTCACAGCCTGCCCCCCCAGACCTGGAACTGCCAGCCCATCCCTCAGGTGGGTCAATCTACGTTGGTCTCTGGCTGGTGTTTGTGAGTACAGCTCACTGGGTGGCTGGAAAGGCATACGGGGACCGAGGTAGACAGCGGGTGAGTAGAGCAAGATTGGTTTCTGGCTGGTGTTCGTGGGCACAGCACGCTGGGTGGATGGAGGGGAACACGGTGACGTGGGCAGACGGTGGGTCAGTCGAGATTGGTCGCTGGCTGGTGTTCGTGGGCACAGAGCGCTGGGTGGATGGAGGGGAACACAGCGACATGGGCAGACTGGGTGGGTTAGTTGAGATTGGTTTCTGGCTGGTGTTCGTGGGCATAGCTCAGTGGGTGGATGGAGGGGCACACAGTGACATGGGCAGACAGCGGGTGGGTCAGTCGAGATTGGTTTCTGGCTGGTGTTCGTGGGCACAGCTCACTCGATGGATGGAGGGGAACATGATGACATGGGCAGACAGTAGGTGGGTTAGTTGAAATTGATCTCTGGCTGGTGTTCATGGGCATAGCTCAGTGGGTGGATGGAGGGGCACACGGTGACATGGGCAGACAGTGGGTGGGCCAGTTGAGATTGGTCTCTGGCTGGAGTTCATGGGCATAGCTCAGTGGGTGGATGGAGGGGCACACGGTGACATGGGCAGACAGCGGGTGGGCCAGTCGAGATTGGTCTCTGGCTGGAGTTCATGGGCACAGCGCACTGGGTAAATGGAGGGGAACACAGCGACATGGGCAGACTGGGTGGGTTAGCTGAGATTGGTCTCTGGCTGGTGTTTGTGGGCACAGCACACTGGGTGAATGGAGAAGAGCACAGAGAAATGGGCAGATACTGGGTGGGTCAGTCGAGATTGGCTGGTGTTCGTGGGCACAGCGCACTGGGTGAATGCAGGGGAACACGGCGACCTGGGCAAACAGTGGGTGGGTCAGTCGTGATTGGTCTCTGGCTGGTGTTTGTGGGCACAGCTCAGTGGGTGGATGGAGGGGAACATGGTGACATGGGCAGACGGTGGGTTAGTTGAGATTGGTCTCTGGCTGGTGTTTGTGGGCACAGTGCACTGGGTGAATGGAGGGGAACATGGTGACGTGGGCAGGCAGTGGGTGGGTCAATCGAGATTGGTCACTGGATGGTGTTCGTGGGCACAGCGCGCTGGGTGAATGGAGGGGAACATGGTGACATGGGCAGACAGTGGGTGGGTTGGTCGAGATTGGTTTCTGGCTGGTGTTCATGGGCACAGTGCGCTGGGTGAATGGAGGGGAACACGGTGACATGGGCAGACGGTTGGTTAGTTGAGATTGGTTTCTAGCTGGTGTTCATGGACACAGCTCAGTGGGTGAATGGAGGGGAACACAGTGACATGGGCAGACAGTGGGTGGGTCAGTCGAGACTGGTTTCTAGCTGGTGTTCATGGACACAGCTCAGTGGATGAATGGAGGGGAACACGGTGACATGGGCAGACAGTGGGTGGGTCAGTCGAGATTCGTGTCTGGATAGTGTTTGTGGGCACAGCGCAGTGGGTGGCTGGAGGAACACATGGGGCCTTAGGCAGACAGTGGGTGGACTGATCTATTGTGGTTCCTGGCTGGTGTTCATGGGCACAGCACACTGAGTGGCTGGAGGTACGTGCAGGAACATAGGCAGATGATGGGTGTAGCTGCTGAAGGCCAGTACGAGATCTCAGCTGGCTGGAGGGGTAGACCTAGGAATCAGGGCTTGGACCGAAGAAAAGAGTAAGGTGAACAAATGAGTGAGTTGAGCCCTCACTTGTCTGTATCCATTATGGCCAAGGGACAGAAATAACCTACCCTGAGCCAAGGAGCGGCATACAGAGGGGTGTTTCTTGCAAGGAGCTGGCAGACATTGAGTGACATCTCGATGTGCAGCCGCCTGAGCCACTCTCCTAAGTTACCTCCCAGCCCTCCTCTGGCTGCCTCAAGTCAGCAAAAATACCTCCCTGCGCAGAATGCCATATGTGTGCTGGTGCCTGCTGTGATGTCAGGGGAGCTGCCCAATGGGAGCCCAGGGAGGGGACCTGGGAATCTGCCCCGTGGGCTCCCTCATAAGGACCAAGGCCAGCCCTAGTCCCCTCTGAGGGAGTCTGTACTGGGACGGGTTGTGTGGGCTCTCCTGTCGGATATTAGGCGCTGAGGAGGGCCATGTTCTGCTGAGTGGCAAGGGACAGGAGGTGGGAGACACTCAGAGAGCAAGTGACTGGCTGGGGTCTGAGAGGGGCTGTGAGAGGCCAAGTCCAGGCAGACGGGGCTTACACTGCTGGTGGGACAGCCATGGAGAATGCCCACGCAAAAACCGTAGAGGAGTGTCTGGCCTACTTTGGCGTGAGCGAACACACTGGCCTCACTCCTGAACAGGTGAAGAAGAACCTGGACAAATATGGCCCCAATGGTAAGTGCTGGCAGCACACATCCCTCCCTCCATCCCATGCCCCTGGCTAAAAGAGGTGGCAAGTGAGACAAGCTGGAGAGAGAGGGAGTGAAAGAGACCAAGGAAAGATGAGGGACAATGAATGAGGAACGGTGATTGCTTGTGCAGGAGGGAGGGGAGTGGCAGCAGAGAGCTCATGAGAATGGAACAGGTGGTTGAGGTTGGCTGGAGACATGGGCAGGGATGGAGAGAGGCTGGTCAAACCCACCTGGCCTTGGGAGAGGCATAGCAGTGTCAGGGGAACTGGGTGCCAGGCAACAATCACCCAGGATCCTGGACTAGGTATCACAGCCTGGGAAACTGCATGTCAGAGCCCAGGGAAGCTGCGCGTCAGAGCCCAGGGACTTATGTCTCAGAACCTGGGGAGCTGCATGTCAGAGCCTGGGGAGTTGCGTATCAGAGCCTGGGGAGCTGCATATCAGAGTCTGGGGAGTTGCATATCAGAGCCTGGGGAGCTGCATGTCAGAGCCTGGGGAGTTGCATATCAGAGTCTGGGGAGTTGTGTATCAGAGCCTGGGGAGTTGCGTATCAGAGCCTGGGGAGCTGCATATCAGAGCCTGGGGAGTTGCATATCAGAGCCTGGGGAGCTGCATGTCAGAGCCTGGGGAGCTGTGTATCACAGCCTGGAAAGCTGCATGCCAGAGCCTGGGGACTGTGTGTCAGAGCCTGGGGAGCCTTGTGTCAGAGCCTATCACAGTGAAGCTAAAGATGCAGACACAGGAAAGGCCCAGCCATCCTGGGGACAAGGCAGCTGCTTCTTGCCTAAGAATAACTTGCCTGTGAATCCCTCTGGAATGGGTCAGACACAAGACCTGCTGTGCTGGGTGGGGGGATACCCTTCATTCTGCCCCAAAGTGGGAGTCCAGGGCCCTCAGGGCTGGCACAGGGCTAACAGGGAGTCGCTAAGGCTGGTGGGCCAGGAATGGCTGTGGCAGGCCAGGGTGTATGGGAAGAAGTGATGGGAGGGTCTGACTGTGACCGGGAGTGGACATGATTCCATGTGCAACATGGGGCCGTTCTTGTCTCATACCCTCCCTGATGGTTGCATGCCACCCTCGCCCACTGGGCTCAGCATGGGTCCTGCTGCAGGAGGGCCAGGTTCTTAGGCACACTCAGCCCATTGCAAAGGAGTGAGGGCATGGTTCTGAACGAATATATTCCTGTGTGCGTGTGAGGGCATAGTCATGTGTGTGTTAGGTATGTATGGGCTTGGTCGCACACGTGACAGGGCATGTTAGTATGTGTGGGTGTGTTGTGTGCTTGCAGGTGTACTCATGTATATGCAGACATGTCCACATGTATCCACACATGTTTATGCTTTGTCAAGGCATGTTTACATGAGTGGACGTGCATACCTCATTCTCTGTATGTCTGTGCACCCTCAACAGGGAGAAGTGGGCCCTGGTACAGCATGTGGTCTGAGCCCACACTCCCCTCAGTTCATCACTTGTGGGAGCTCCTCTTTGCTTGTCACTACCCATTCTTCCTCCTTCTGTCAGTCCTGAGTGTGTCTGTGTGTGTCGGCCATGTGCACACATGCACTTCTCTTAGACTGGCACAGGGCCAGGGCTTCAGCCCCAATGCCCTGTCCACCCTGGATTGGGACCCCGCACCACAGGGAAATACCTGCAGCCAGCGGTCCCACTTTGTGTAGCATTTCCCTCACTACCCTCCCCTGCACCCAGGCTCACCCCTGCATCCCCTGCATGCAACGTGTCCAGCCTCTGGGCCCCCCTGCACTCTGCTAACCAGCCTCTTCTCCTCTCTTCCTTTGCTGCCTGGCTGTGACTCCATGGGCAGAGCTCCCGGCCGAGGAAGGTGAGTCCCATCCTCAGGTGACCCCAAAATCATATTGTGCCAGAGCCCACAGCAGCCTTTGCCTGCCGTAGCCTAAAGCTGGCCCCAGTCCCTCTCTCATGCAAATGCATAGCCAGCCCCTGCCCAGAACCCACTGCCCCAGATCACAGCCTGTCCATTAGCCCAGTGCCCCCCAATGCTCCATACCCTGCCCCCTACCCAGAACCCACTGTCCCGAGACCCATGGCCTGTCCATTAGCCCAGTGCCCTCCATCACAAAATAGCCAGCCACCTGCCCAGAACCCACTGCCCCCAGGCCCACAGCTCATCCATTAACCCAGTGCCTCCATTACCCCTTAACCTGTCACCAGCCCAGAACCCACTGCCTGTCCATTAACCCGGTGCCCCCCATTGACCCATAACCTGATCCCTGCCCAGAACCCACTGCCCCCAGAACCATGAGTTCTCCATTAGTAGAATGCTCTCCATTACCCCACAACTTGCGCCCTGCTCAGAACCCCGCTGCTCTCAAGGACCATGGCCTCACTATTGACCTAGTTCCCTCCATCCCTCGCATAACCTGATCCCTGCCCAGATCCCACTACCCCCAGACCATCCATTAAACCAATGCACTCCATCATAAAATAACCAGCCTGCTGCCCAGAACCCACTGCCCCAGACTTATTGCCCATCCATTAACCCAGGGCCCCGATCACCCCATAACATGCCCCCTGCCCAGCACCCATTGTCCCAGACCCACAGCCCATCCATTAACCCTGTGCCCCCAATTGTCCCATAACCTTTCCCCTGCCCAAAACACACTGCCCCCAGACCCATGGCCCATCCTTTAACTCAGTCCCCTCCATCGTGCCATAATCTGCCCATTGCCCCCAGACCCATGATTCCCCTGTTAGCCCAATGCCCTCCTGTGTCCCATAACTTGCCCCCTGCCCAGAATCCACTGGCCCCGGTCCCACAGCACATCCATTAACCTTCCACTAGCCCAGTGCCCCCCATGGCCCCATTTCCTGCCTGCCCAGGACACCCCACCCATCTGGAGTGTGGCTCTGATCTCCCCATGGACTTACAGGGATTCCTGGAGCTTTCATCACCTGACAGATATTTTAATCCCAGGGTGTCTCCTGGGCAGTCCTGAAGGTCTGGCATCTTAGTCACTTAGTTTCCCTGCCTCTGACCCTCCATCCTCCTGCCAAGGGAAATAAGGTTGGGATCTTGGGGTGGGGGTGGTGTTCCTGCCACTCCCTGACCCTGATCCTGTCCCCAGGAAAGTCCCTCTGGGAACTGGTGGTGGAACAGTTTGAGGACCTGCTGGTGCGAATCCTGCTGCTGGCAGCCTGCATATCCTTTGTGAGTGACCGGGTCATGGGGGCAGCTGTGGGGAGCCCTAGTTGCTTTGTGAGGGCCCAGATATGTGTGAGGGGCTCATCTCCTCTGTGACAGGAGTGGGGAGCCCAGGGATGGGGTGGGGAACACACAGATCTTTTGTGAGTGATGGGAATCTGTGGGGGGGGCAGGTGTCGGGGGGAGGGTTGCAGCTTCTTTGTGAGTGACAGGGCTGGGGCCCTGGGTGTTCGTTGGGGGGGAGGGAGCACAGCTCCTTCGTGAGTGACAGTGGCATGGGGGCACCAGCTATGTGGGCAGGCAGTTGCAGCTTCTTTGGGAGTGACAGGTCTGGCGGCCTGTTGAGGGGCACATTGCCTTCGTGAGTGACAGTGGTGGGGAGCCTGGTGGCTGGGGACACACAGCTCCTTTGTGAGTGATGGGGGCATAGGAGGGCCTCAGACAAGTATGTAGAGGGGGCTGCAGGTCTTTTATACATGACAGGGATGAGGGCTGGTGTGTGTGTGGGGTTGGGGGGCGGTGCAGATCCTTCATGAGTTATGGGTTGGTGGCATGGGGACGTTAGGGTCACATAGTGTGGGGGGGGCCACATCGTCTCCATGAGTGACAAGTGGGGAGCTCAGTGGAGGGACACACAGCTCCTTTGTGAATTTAGAGTCTGGGGACTTGGGTGTGTGGGCGAGGGGGACACTGCTCCTTTGTGAATGAGGGGCAGAGAGCCTGTGATGGGAGCGCAGCTCCTTTGTGAGTGGGGGGAGGTCCATGGGCAGCTCCTCTGTGAGTGGGGGGGCAGAGAGCCTGTGATGGGAGTGCGGCTGCTTTGTGAGTAGGGGGTCTGCGGGCAGCTCCTTTGTGAGTGGGGGGGCATGGGTGCAGGAGGCAGGGGCCTTGGTGGTGTGGGGGCTGCATCTCCTTCATGAGTACTGTGGGCTGGAGAGGCGTAGTAGGTGGCTGGGTGGAGCTAGCACCTTTCTTGGTGCGGGGGGATTGGTGGGCTCAGGGGGCTGCAGCTCTGTGAGTGACTTGGGCTGGGGGAAACGCAGCGGGATGGGAATTTTGCTTGTATAACAGAGGAACTGAGGAGTCAGTTCTTGTGTGAGAGACTGGTTTGTACTGGGACATCTGTGTGGGCAGAGGCAGGGGTTCAGGAGTCCTGGGTTCTAGTGCTGACTCTGCTATGGGCTCTCTGTGCCTGAGTGTCCCCCTTGAGCAGGGACAAGCATCTGTGTGTGTGTGTGTGTGGAGGGAGGGGGTTGAAGTCAGGATCACTCCTGTGTGCTGCATACTGGGATGTGCCAGAGGACAGGTGTCCGTGGGGAAGGGCCAGGGCTAACGTTCCCACCCCACTCTACCAGGCCCTCTTGCTGTGCTGCTGCGGTGGGGGCCTGGGGCTCCTCAGGCCAGGAGGGGAGCAGGCGTCCAGAGGCATCTTGCGTTGTCCTTCACCATGACCTTTCTGTGTGGCCCGCCCGGAATTTAGTCTTGAAGGATTTGGTGTCCGCGCCCGAGGAGGCAGCAGTTCAAGTGTCAGCAGCTGGGCCAGGGCTGCTAGTGAAAGGAGGAGGCCAGGGCTCTGTGGGTGGGAGCGGCGGAGGAGGGCGCCAGAACTGGGGGGGGAGGGGTGGGAAGAGGGTGCCACAACCGGGGGGCTGGGGGGCAGGGGTGGAAGGAAAGAACCAGAGCTGGGGGGAGGGAGCCAGAGCTGAGTGGGGGGGGGTTGGAAGGAGGGAGCTGGAGCTGAGTGGGAGGGGTGGAAGGAGGGAGCTGGAGCTGGGTGGGAGGAGTGGAAGAAGAGAGCTGGAGCTGGGTGGGAGGGGTTGGAAGGAGGGAGCTGGAGCTGGGTGGGGCGGTGGAAGGAGGGAGCTGGAGCTGAGCGGGAGGAGTGGAAGGAGAGAGCTGGAGCTGGGTGGGGAGGTGGAAGGAGGGAGCTGGAGCTGGGTGGGCGGGGTGGAAGGAGGGAGCTGGAGCTGGGTGGGGAGGTGGAAGGAGGGAGCTGGAGCTGGGTGGGGAGGTGGAAGGAGGGAGCTGGAGCTGAGTGGGAGGGGTGGAAGGAGGGAGCTGGAGCTGGGTGGGAGGAGTGGAAGAAGAGAGCTGGAGCTGGGTGGGAGGGGTTGGAAGGAGGGAGCTGGAGCTGGGTGGGGCGGTGGAAGGAGGGAGCTGGAGCTGAGTGGGAGGAGTGGAAGGAGGGAGCTGGAGCTGGGTGGGGAGGTGGGGTGGAAGGAGGGAGCTGGAGCTGGGTGGGTGCAGGGGGTGGAAAGAGGGAGCTGGGTGGGAAGGAGGGAGCTGGAGCTGGGTGGGAGGAGTGGAAGAAGAGAGCTGGAGCTGGGTGGGAGGGGTTGGAAGGAGGGAGCTGGAGCTGGGTGGGGCGGTGGAAGGAGGGAGCTGGAGCTGAGTGGGAGGAGTGGAAGGAGAGAGCTGGAGCTGGGTGGGGAGGTGGAAGGAGGGAGCTGGAGCTGGGTGGGCGGGGTGGAAGGAGGGAGCTGGAGCTGAGTGGGAGGGGTGGAAGGAGGGAGCTGGAGCTGGGTGGGGCGGTGGAAGGAGGGAGCTGGAGCTGAGTGGGAGGAGTGGAAGGAGGGAGCTGGAGCTGGGTGGGGAGGTGGGGTGGAAGGAGGGAGCTGGAGCTGGGTGGGTGCAGGGGGTGGAAAGAGGGAGCTGGGTGGGAAGGAGGGAGCTGGAGCTGGGTGGGTGGAGGGGCTGGAAGAAGGGAACTGGAGCTGGGTGTGTGCAGGGGGTGGAAGGAGGGAGTTGGAGCTGGGTGGGGGGGGTGGAAGGAGGGAGCTGGGTGCGTGGGAGGGGCTAGAAGGAGGCAGCTGGAGCTGGGTGGGTGGGGGTGTGGAAGGAGGGAGCTGGAGCTGGGTTAGGGTGTGGAAGGAGGGAGCTGGAGATGGGATAGGGGATGGAAGGAGGGAGCTGGAGCTGGGTGGGTGCAGAGGGTGGAAGGAGGGAGCTGGAGCTGGGGGGAGGGAGGGGAAGAGGGAGCCAGAGCTGGACAGTGGAAGGAGGGAGGTCCAGGAAGGTGTCATGTGACAAGTGTTAAGGGTAGGAGACCCTGCCTGGATAGACAGTGGAGGGGGAGGAAACCATCCCCACAATTCTTTCTCCCCCCCATGTGGCTCCTTCAGCCCTCAGCCCACAATCCCTTGATTTTGCTATGTTCTGGGTGTGCAGAGGGGGATGGAGACAGCTGGTCCCCCTGGTCCCTTGCGTGAGTGCAAGAGACCTGTAAACTGATCGCAGTTTTGCTGGGCTTTGTATGAAACCTGAGCGGGCACAGTTGGGCCCAGCCTGGGCAAGGCTGCAGCATCCCTGTTGTGTAACTGGGTATGGAGATGGGGGGGTGGGAGCTGGTGTCTGTGCAACAGTGGAACACACACTGGGGGAGTGCTGTGTGAGTGTGAGCAGCCTGGGTGAATGTGCACACATCTGTGGCTCCATTGCTAGGGGAGAGGGGGGGATCATAGAGCTGGCCCCCATCTCTGTGGAGGGGTGCACTGTGCTTTGAGTGTACAGACCGAGTGTGTGTCTGTGCAGGAATGCTTTGCTCAGTGAATTGCAGTAGATGGGAGGGAGGTGTTGGTGCAACTAGCTGTGCGTGGTGTGTGGGTATGACATCTGGTCACCTCCTGAGCCAGAGCAGCAGGAGGTGCTGGGGCAGTAAACCCAAGGCTAAATAAGCTGCTTGTGGCCAGGTAGAGGGAGCTGGCCAGAAATGGAAGCTATTTTGGGATAAGATGTATTGATGAGCATGTATGGAGTGGATATGTGGGTAAATAGAAGGGATGTAGTGGGGGGGGGGTCCCCAGAGCACAGCCTCGGAGTATGGGACCACTTTACCCCCTTAATGCATTAATCAGGGTTGTGTCTCTCAGTGCCTTACTGGCAGGCGTGCTGGACCAACTGTTGTAGTGGACGTTCCAGGGGTCACTGAAATAAATTGTAAATCTTGTATATAAAAGAAACCCCTTCAAGTCAGGACTGATGCTGCCCCCACAGCCCCCACACCTCTAGTTCCTGCACCCCTGCTTACTAGTGACAAGCAGCAAACCCCTCCTGGTTCTGTTACCATTCAGCACAACTTCATGTGGAGCTCCACAGTCATGTAGACAGCACGAATGTTCCCAGAGCCACTCATGTATAACACAGAGAAGGGCCCCAGCCAAATCACCCCCGCTCCAAGCCTTGCACCTCAGGAATATACTGTTTTGTACTGCTCAAGACCCTTTCCTGAGCAATACAAGTTTATTAATTTGTTCCCCACTTCAGCAAAAGAAAGCGGACATACTTTTGTGTGTTAACTGGGCAGTTCAGTCAAATTCACCAGTAAAGACAAAGTTTAGTGTACGTTTATTAATTACCAAAGATGGATTTTGTAAGTGATTAGAAAGGTAACTAAATGATAAGTGCGCTGTCTAAATTCTCAGCCAGGATTAAGCAATCTCTGGCTTGAGTTTTTCTTATCTCACTGGATACTGTAGGTTGGTTACAGTGTTTTGTAGAGAGAACAACAAGAAGTCTTGTGGCACCTTATAGACTAACAGATATTTTGGATCATAAGCTTTGGTGGGCAAAGACCCACTTCATCAGATGCATGAGTGGGGGGTGGTGGTTTCAGAGGGGTATTTAAAGAGTGGGGTCCCAGAAAAAGGGAGGGCCAGAGCTGACAAGGTCTACTCAGCAAGGTGGAAACGGCCCATTATCAATAGTGGATATCAAAAGAGGAAAAAACCAAGTCATACCCAACAGGGGGATACAAGCTGTTGTACACCGGCTCTCCTTGTTAGCCTGGGTCAGTTTCTTCAGCTCCAGTGGTTTTGTTTTGCCGTCAGTTGGCGGGGGGGGTGGGGAGGAGTGAGACAGGATAATGTGTGCAGCCTCTGACCCTATTGTATAGGATCACAGCATGTGTTTGGAGAACCCAAGTTTAGGCATGTCTGGGGGCATTGCTGCATCACCAGGCAGAGTCACAGAAGTGTACCTCCCTCCCGAGACAATAGCTGTTGATGGTTGTTTGACACCTGCCTGCACTGGTTAGCTCCTTTGTTGCTGTTTCTGAAGAGCTAATATCAGGGCAGTTCCCCAGTTCACAGCATGTTTTAGTGACAACCACACAACACATTCTCCTAACTGCATGTGCACTAGTGACAGATGTATGTAGATAGAGCTGTGGGTTTTAGCAGATAAGAACATAAGAACATAAGAATGGCCATACTGGGTCAGACCAAAGGTCCATCCAGCCCAGCATCCCATCTGCCGACGGTGGCCAATGCCAGGTGCCCCAGAGAAGGAGAACAGAAGACAATGATCAAGTGATTTATCTCCTGCCATCCATCTCCTGCCCTTGTTCTGAAGGCCAGGGCACCATACTTTATCCCTGGCTAATAGCCATTTATGGACCTAACCTGCAAAAATTTATCAAGCTCTTTTTTAAACCCTAATAGAGTCCTGGCCTTCACAGCCTCCTCGGGCAAGGAGTTCCACAGGTTGACTGTGCGCTGTGTGAAGAAAAAATTCCTTTTATTAGTTTTGAACCTACTACCCATCAATTTCATTTGGTGTCCCCTAGTTCTTGTATTATGGGAAAAGGTAAATAATTTTTCTATATTCACTTTCTCCACACCATTCATGATTTTATATACCTCTATCATATCGCCCCTCAATCACCTCTTTTCCAAACTGAAAAGTCCCAGTCTCTCTAGCCTCTCCCCATATGGGACCCGTTCCAAGCCCCTAATCATCTTAAGTCGCCCTTTTCTGAACCTTTTCTAATGCCAATATATCTTTTTTGAGGTGAGGAGACCACATCTGCACACAGTACTCAAGATGTGGGCGTACCATAGTTTTATATAGGGAAAGTATGATATCTTTTGTCTTATTATCGATCCCTTTTTTAATAATTCCTAACATCCTGTTTGCTTTACTAACTGCCGCTGCACACTGCGTGGATGTCTTCAGAGAACTATCCACTATAACTCCAAGATCCCTTTCCTGATCTGTCGTAGCTAACTTTGACCCCATCATGTAGTACGTGTAATTTGGGTTATTTTTTCCAACATGCATTACCTTACACTTACCCACATTAAATTTCATTTGCCATTTTGCTGCCCAATCACTCAGTTTGCTGAGATCTTTTTGTAGTTCTTCACAATCTGTTTTGGTTTTGACTGTCCTGAACAACTTGGTGTCATCTGCAAACTTTGCCACCTCACTGCTTACCTCATTTTCTAGATCATTGATGAACAAGTTGAACAGGATCGGTCCCGGGACTGACCCCTGGGGAACACCACTAGTTACCCTCCTCCATTGTGAAAATTTACCATTTATTCCAACCCTTTGTTTTCTGTCTTTTAACCAATTCCCGATCCATGAAAGGATCTTTCCTCCTATCCCATGACCACCTAATTTACATAAAAGCCTTTGGTGTGGGACCGTGTCAAAGGCTTTCTGGAAATCGTCCTTCCCATGATGCCTCACATGAAATGCTTTAATGCAACAGTGCAATGATAAATACATGTTTAACATGGGTCACAGGGTGCTCCCCTGTGGTATAGAGTGTCACAGGGAGCATGGACATAGACAAGAGGGAGTGACTGGGAATGGACAGGTAGATACATAGATAGCTAGAGGGAGTGTATGGGGGATATATAGGTAGATAGACGGATAGACAGGCAAACACAAACAAGAGAGGGTGTATTGGGATGGATGGATGAATGGCCATACAAGAGGGAGCATATGGGGAGGGAGGGATGGATGAATGGTCATACATACAAGAGGGGATGGCTGGGGATGGCTAGCTGGATGGATGGATAGACAGATACGAGAGGGGATGGATGGGGATGGATGAATGGCTAGCTAGCTAAATTGTTTGCAGTATTGTAGCTAGTGGTGACTGGTGAGGGTGGTTCCAGTGGGGTCACTGGCCTCATGCATCTGCTCCACCCCCTCCTCACCCCTTACTCTGCCCCACCTTTCACTTTTTCCTCCAGGACCAGCACAGTGCTGATGATCAGTGCGCGGTGGGGGGGGCGGATGCTGGGACATGCATGTGACGCCCTCCCCCCATGCTGTCTCATGCATCAGCCCTAATTGTAACCCTGTTCATCTCATGCTATTAGAGAGAGGAGATGGCGAAGTAACATCTTTTATTACACCGTCTGTTGGTGAAAAAAGGAAATCTGCAGAACACCTTAAAAAGATGAGCTGGGAGATTAAATTAATAACTTTGTTAGACACTACAGATCAGGGCCTTAATCAAGACACTAGATTTATGGCTTATTACACTTGTGCTTCAGCCCACTGGGGTAGCTGAGGTTTGGGGCTTCCAGCCCATGACATGGAGCCTTGCTGCAGGCCAGATCAAATCAAGCAGGGGGCCAGATCTAGGCAACACTCTGTTCAATGCTCAGTTCCATCTTGTATTTCACTGTGACAGGCTGAGTATCGTTCCCACACCTGAAGAGCTCAGAGTGACTAAAAAAACTTGTCTCTCTCACCAACAAAAGTTTGCTGAATAGTCCCCAGCTGAGATCAGAGCTATGTGGTACCAGACCCCACACAGCCCCTGACCAAGATCAGGGCCCCATGTTCCTGGGCTCTGCTTGGACCCCAACCAAGCTCAGGTCCCCATTGTGTCAGGTGCTACCCAGACCTTGACTGACATCAGGGCCCTGTTGTGCTGAGTGCTGCCCAGACTCCAACTGAGATCAGGGCCCCATTATGCTGGGTGCTGCCCAGACCCTGGCTGAGATCAGGGCACTGTCACGCCATGCACTACCCAGACCCCAACTGAAATCAGGGCCCCATTGTCCCGGATGCTGCCCAGACCCCAAATGAGATCAGGGCCCTGTTGTGCCAAGCGCTACCCAAACCCTGTCTGAGATCGGGGCCCTGTTGTGCCAGGCGCTGCCCAGATCCCAAATGAGATCAGGGCCCTGTCATACCAAGCACTACCCAAACCCTGTCTGAGATCGGGGTCCCATTGTGCCAGGCGCTGCACAGACCCCAAATGAGATCAGGATCCCATTGCTCTGGGTGCTGACTGGACCCCAACCAAGATCAGGGCCACCATTGTGCAGGGTGTTTCCCAAATTCTGACCGAGATCAGGGCCCTGTCATGCCAGGTACTGCCTAGAACCCAGCTGAGATCAGTGCGCCAGGGCACTGGGCACTGCCAAGACCCTGATCAAAATCAGGGCTCTGGTGCTGGGCTTTGCACAGACCATGAATGAGCAGGTGCTTGCAGAAGACGTGACATCTCCCTCCCAAACAACTTGCACTCCATTGTGAAGCGAAAACATGAGCCAGGGACTTGGCAAATGGGATGGGAGAGAGGAGGACAAGCATGGCAACAACTCAGAACAGCCTCAGGTGTGGAGCCAGGTCCAGGCCCCTCCCTCCCATTAGGTGTCTGCTTCCTGTAAAGCCCTCCCCCAGGTGTTTAGCACCCTGCTCCTCTCAGGGATCCTCCTTTCCCCTGCTGGGTGTGTGTGGCGGGCGGGGGGTGGGGGGCGGGGAGGAGCGGTATTGACAGAGACACATTGCTACTTACTTGGGAGCTTCTGCTCTGGTTGTTCCCAGAGGTTGCGGCTTTCAAAATCCTATTTCTCCGCTTTTGCCAGTATCCACCCACCTATCCATCTGTCTGTTCACCACACCCCTGCATCTATCTATCTATCTATTCACCACACCCTCAGCTGCACGCCCATCTATCTATCCACCACACCCCCATCTGAACCCCATCTATCTATCTATTCATCACACCCCCATCTATCTATCTATCTACCACACCCCCATCTGCACCCCATCTATCTATTCACCACACCCCCCCATCTGTACCCCCATCTATCTAGCTACCTATCTATTCACCACACCCTCGACTGCACCCCCATCTATCTATCTATCTATCCACCACACCCCCATCTGCACCCCCATCTATCTATCACACCCCCCATCTGCACCCTCATCTATCTATCTATCTATCTATCTATCTATCTATTCACCACACCCCCCATCTGCACCCCATCTATCTATCTATCTATCTATCTATCTATCTATTCACCACACCCCCATCTGTACCCCCATCTATCTATCTATCTATCTATTCACCACACCCCCCATCTGCACCCCATCTATCTATCTATCTATCTATCTATCTATCTATTCACCACACCCCCATCTGCACCCCCATCTATCTATCTATCTATCCATTCACCACATCCCCATCTGCACCCCCATCTATCTATCTATCCATTCACCACACCTTCATCTGCACCCCCATCTATCTATCACATCCCCCATCTGCACCCTCATCTATCTATCTATCTATTCACCACACCCCCCATCTGCACCCCCATCTATCTATCTATCTATCTATCTATCTATCTATCTGTTCACCACACCCCCCATCTGCACCCCCATCTATCTATCTATCTATCTATCTATCTATCTATCTATCTGTTCACCACACCCCCTATCTGCACCCCCATCTATCTATCTATCTATCTATCTATCTATCTATCTACCTATTCACCACACCCCCATCTGCACCCCCATCTATCTATCTATCTATCACACCCCCCATCTGCACCCTCATCTATCTATCTATCTATCTATCTATCTATTCACCACACCCCCCATCTGCACCCCCATCTATCTATCTATCTATCTATTCACCACACCCCCATCTGCACCCCCATCTATCTATCTATCTATCTATCTATCTATCTATCTATTCACCACACCCCCCATCTGCACCCTCATCTATCTATCTATCTATCTATCTATCTATCTATTCACCACACCCCCCATCTGCACCCCCATCTATCTATCTATCTATCTACCACACCCCCATCTGCACCCCGATCTATCTATGTATCTATCACACCCCCCATCTGCACCCCCCATCTATCTATCTATCTGTCTATCTATTCACCACACCCCCCATCTGCACCCCATCTATCTATCTATCTATCTATCTATCTATCTATCTATTCACCACACCCCCCATCTGCACCCCCATCTATCTATCTATCTATCCATTCACCACACCCCCATCTGCACCCCATCTATCTATCTATCTATCTATCTATCTATCCATTCACCGCACCCTCATCTGCACCCCCATCTATCTATCACACCCCCCATCTGCACCCTCATCTATCTATCTATCTATCTATCTATCTATCTATTCGCCACACCCACCATCTGCACCCCCATCTATCTATCTATCTATCTATCTATTCACCACACCCTCCATCTGCACCCCCATCTATCTATCTATCTATCTACCTATTCACCACACCCCCCATCTGCACTCCCATCCATCTACCACACCCGCATCTGCACCCCCATCTATGTATGTATCTATCCACCACACACCCCCATCTGCATCCCCCATCTGTCTATCTATCACACCCCTCATCTGCACCCTCATCTATCTATCTATCTATTCACCACACCGCCCTTCTGCACCCTCATCTATCTATCTATCTATCTATTCACCACACCCCCATCTGCACCCCCATCTATCTACCTATCTATCTATCTATCTATCTATTCACTACACCCCCATCTGCACCCCCATCTATCTACCTATCTATCTATCTACCTATCTAGCTATCTAGCTATCCATTCACCACACCCCCATCTGCACCCCCATCTATCTATCTATCTATCTATCTATCTATCTATTTATCTATCACACCCCGCATCTGCACCCTCATCTATCTATCTATCTATCTATCTATCTGTTCACCATACACATGCACTGACTGTCTGTACATATCCAGGGGAAGTTGTAGAGTAGTGGAGGGGTGTAGCACTTTTGCCATGTAGTGGTCTGATTGCATGCAAGGTTGCTGATCATACAAAACTGAAGACCCTTGGCCCACTCATTCCCAAGCCCCCACGAGGACCACTGTCCCATCCCTTCTCTGAACCCTTACCCCTCACCAGCCCAGTCCATTCCCCCTCTTTCCATCACTCACTCTCCCCCATCAGCACTCACTTTCACCAGGCTGAGGCAGGAGGTTGGCATGTGTGTGGCACAGAGGAGGGGGCAGGGGCTCCAGCTGGTTGTGCAGGCTCTGGATTGGGGATGGGGGTAAGGATTTTGGGGTGCAGCAAGGAGCTCAGAGGTAGGGCAGGGGTTGGGGTGCAGGAGGGGGTGTGGGCTCCAGGTGGGGGCTCAGGGCTGGGACAGAAGGTCAGGGTGTGGGCTCAGAAAGGGAATCAGAGTATGGGAGCATTTGAGGGTATAGGCTACAATGGAATGGCACTTACCTGACTGGAACATAAGCCAGGGCAGGACATCCCGCCTTAGCCCTGCTGTGTCATCCACTGGACTTTTAATGGCCCAGTCAGTAGAGCCACCAAGTCCCTTTTTGACTAGGCATTCCAGTTTAGGGTCAGATGCTTGGCAATCCATGTGTGTCTAAGTGGGAGTTGCTGTGTGGAGGATGGAGTGTGTGTGCAGTGCTGTGTAAGTGTGTAGTTGTGAGTGTGTAGGAAGGTGTACTGGGAAGAGGTGGTGTATCTCTCTGACCATGTGGGTGAGAAGGGTGTAGCACTGTGGAGATGGAGGGAATGTGAGGGATGTAGTTGGTTCCAATCATGTGGATGGGAAGAGAGTAGCTCTACGGAAGTATGTGGGAGGGTGTAGCTCTGTGAAGGAAAGAATGGAGGACTGTAGCTCTCTGGCCATGGGGTGGGAAGGATGTAGCCCTAAGGGTATGTGTGGAAGAGTATAGCTAAGTGGAAGAAGGGAAGGTTGTTGCTCTCTGGCCATGGAGTAGGAATGGTAGCACTGTGGGGAGAATGTAGCTCTGTGGTTGGGGGTAAGGGAGGGCTGTTTCTCTCTAACCGTAGGGTGGGAGGGTGTAGCTCTGGGAGGAAGGGAAGAGAGGGGTGTTGCTCTCTGGCCTGGGGTTGGGAAAGTGTTGGGAAAGTGGCTGTGTGGGGGAAAGTGTAGCTCTGTGTGTGTGTGTGTGTGTGTGTGTGTGTGTGTGCATGCAGTTCTATGGCTGTGAATGGGCGGTGTAGGTCTGTGGAAATTAAGGAATGGTTGCTTGTCTGTGTTCGCAAGGTGGGAGTTGTAGCACTGTGGGTAGGTGTGGGTGTGTTCAGTTCTATGGGCGTGTAAGTGAGGTGTAGCTCAGTGAAGGGCTGGCTGTTGTTCACTGGCCATGGGGTGATTTGTACTGTAGCTCAAACAGGTGTGACCTGAGCTGTGGTTCTGCTCCTCAAAGGTGCTGGCCTGGTTTGAGGAAGGCGAGGAAACAGTTACTGCATTCGTGGAGCCATTCGTCATTCTCCTGATCCTCATTGCCAATGCTATTGTAGGAGTGTGGCAGGTAAACCACGGACCAGGGACCACCCCCTTGATGTGCTAATCAGGGTCAGGCCAAGTTAGTAGCTGGATGGGAGACTTCTGCAATGGCCCAGCAGATAGGGCAGGAGTCTTAGAAAGGCTCACTGATGCCAATGTCTCATCCCAAAGTGGGGCTGTGTCTTTACACCAGCCTATGGGCGCCTGTATAAACAGGCCCCTGCATCCCACCCAGAGGTGGCTGCATCTCAGTGCTGTGTGAGGAGTCTTGGTACCCTGGGGAGGTGTAGGCAGGGGTGTGTGACTGTTTGTGCTGCCCTGGCAGGAAAGGAATGCTGAAAACGCCATTGAGGCTCTAAAGGAGTATGAACCTGAGATGGGCAAGGTGTACCGCACAGATAGGAAGTCTGTGCAGAGAATCAAGGCCCGGGACATGGTCCCTGGAGACATTGCTGAGATAGCTGGTGAGTGTCTGGCCTAGCGTGCGGGAGCAGGGAGTGGGGCCCAGACCTTTTTTACATGGCATTCAAAGTGTTTGGGGGGGGCACCCTCAGGGCATCTCTTAAACACCCTGTGTGCTGAGGTTAACAAGACCAGATGGCTCGTCAATCTTGCTGTTGCCATGCTTATCCACAATGTTCTGAGAGGGTCACCAACACTGGGAAGGTGTCAGGATTGGGGAGGTGGCTGGCTCAGCAGGTCCCCCAGCAGCTCTTGGCCTTGTTTACTGCCTGGCCCTGGCCTGCCCTGACCCTGGCTCAGTCGGTGGATGCAGCCTCCTTCTGCCTGTGCTGGGGAGGGGGGTGTTTGGGAACAGACAGTCCCTGGCCCCAGCTGAAAGTGGAGCCCTGTGGAATCCCCTTTGCACTGCACTTGTTCAGTGACAGGTGTTCCCTGGCCTGGGCTGCAGCCAACGTGTCTATCATGCTGCCCCCGCCACCCGCCCAGCCTCAGGGGAGAGACCCTGTGTCCCCTCCACCAGCCCCATCGCTGCCCTTCTCCTCATCCCGGGGAGTGACCTTGTACCCCCTTCCCAGTGCCCCCCAGCAACTCTGGCCAGCCAGCAGGGAGCTCTGACCTTGCCATCTCCTTGACAGCCCCCTGGACAAAGGCGGGGGGTGGGGTGCGGCACCAGGCACTCCTTCTATGGGCACTGCCAAGAGGCCAGGGCAGCAGGAATGTGATGAGCCAGGGTTGCGAGGACATGGTCTGCAGCACAGAGAGGGCACTAGGCAGAGGGCGAGAGAGACACTGAGCAGAGCGGTGGCTAGGGTTACACTGCTGGGGGGCCTGAACCCCAGCTGGAACAGAGGGGCTGGTGCCCTGCCTGGGGGCAGACAGGGAGAAACAACTCAACATTTCCTGTCATTGTCTCTCCTCCTCTGCTCCCCAAGCTAGCTGACTCCTTCCCTCCATGCATTCTCCTGGGGCTGCATGGGGCTGTGTGCCTGCTGCTGCTCTGATACCCAACTCTGGCCTTGGGGCTGCCAGAGCTCAGCGCCTTGCATCCTGGGGATGAACTGAGGGAACAGCATGGTGGGGGTGGGGAAAGATAAGGCCAGAGTCACACAGCTTGCTTACCCCAGGGCTGTGCCTGCCTTCAGCACCCCTTGCAGCCCTGCTGAGGCCAGGTGGGTAGAGGGTCTGCCCTCCAAATGTCGCTGGTGGGGGCACCTCTGCCCCGTGGCCATCCATCACAGCATGTCCTGTACCTCTCCCTGCAGTGGGTGACAAGGTGCCAGCTGACATCCGCATCATATCCATCAAATCCACCACCCTGCGTGTGGACCAGTCTATCCTGACAGGTACAGGGGTCGGGGGAGGGGAGAACCTGTCTCAGGCGCTGGGGTGGGGGGAAAAAAGTGGACTGAGAATTGAGGGTGGCAAAACTGGGCTGTGGGAGGAGGCAGAAGTACACAGCAGGCATGAGAAATTCAAGCTTGTGATTGCAAGTATGTAGCCCTGGGGTGTAAGTGTATCCTCCGTACTGTGCTGTGGGGGTGCCTGTACAGTGTATATGTGTGTGTGTGTCACTGTCTTCAGGACTTTGCCTTGCTATGTCTATGGGTGAGTCACAGGGCCTCTGTGGAATGGAAGGGGGCGTCCTGTTCTACGCCCTGAGCACCCATGTGTCTGGGCCTCCTTGGGTCTGTGGGTGCCCATCTGTCCATGTGGTGGGGATGCCTGGATGTCTTTCTGGCAGTGCTCCTGGTGCCTTCATCTCTCTCTGCTCCTCCTGCTAGGTGAGTCTGTCTCTGTTATCAAGCACACGGAGCCTGTGCCAGACCCTCGTGCAGTGAACCAGGACAAGAAAAACATGCTCTTCTCAGTGAGTGTCACGTGAGAGCTTGAAGGCTGCCCCTCCTCCCTCCCAGCCAGTGCACTGTCCCCCAAGTCGCCCCCTATCATGGACTCCCAGGCTCTGTGTTCTCTCTTGGCTCTGTATGGTCCCTGTGGGGAACCCCCTTCAGTGCAACAGCCCATCTCTTGGGTCCCACTCTCTCTGGGGTTAAGTTCTGGACTCCAGTGCCTCCTGGATCCTCCTGTCTCTCACTGTGGGCACCTTCAGGTAATCCCTTTGCTCTGGCCCCTGGGACCTCTACCCCAGAGGGAGCAAGGCTGCCTATCTCCAGCCTGCAGTGACTTAGGGGAACAAAGGAGGGTTATTGAAAGTCTGACCCCAGCGCAAGCACCTCTCAGGGCCCTCAGGCCTGGCCAGTCTTAGCAAAGCACAGCTGGGTCTATCCCCATCCTGATGGACTCTGTCTGCCCTTTGTCCCCAATCCAGAAGCCCCCTCCTTCCAGCCAAGGCCCTGTATCACCTTGCCCTTTGGCCCTTCCTCCATCTTTTGTCTTCCCTCTCAGATAAACAGATCACCTGGCCCCTCTCTGCTGCCCTTTGTTCCCCTCTGACTGGAAGCCACTGATCATGTCACTGGGGTCTTTCTCCTGCAGCTGGGCTGAGTCTTGTGGGCACCAGGTCACTGGGTCTCCCATCTCTAGGCCATTGTCCGAGATCCTGACTGCAAGAGCAACCCCACTGCCACCCCTTGTTTACACATGCAGTACACAGGTACATGGAGGCACACACAGTATTCATGCAAAACACTAAGAAAAGTACTAAGAAACTCTCCGGTTTCCTCTCAGCAAGCCTCGCTTCAGGTCAGAGCTGGGCAGGATTCCAGCTGGTGACGGGGGAAGTTCAAGAGCCCTTTCCAGGCGAGAGCACTGGCTTTGACATTTGATTTCACGCAGCATGGTTCACTTCTTTGTCAGAACCCGGGGGGTCAGATGCCATTTCAGCAACTCGGCATTGGGCCCTTTCCTCTGGTGCAGCCACAGCAGGGTGAGGGGTCACTGTAGACAGGAAAGTGCCACTCAAAGTGATGTCTGTGGCTTTTTCAGGCCCACTCCAGAGCCAGTCATTCTTCTCTATAGCTGAACAGCTCTGCTTCCACAACAGCAGTTTCGTGTTCCAGGACATGGTGCAGGGTCTCTGCCAGTACATCTGCACCATACCCAGTCCTGCATGAGGCATCTGTGAACACCATGAAGGCTTGTCACAGTCTGGGGCTGGTGTTATTCAACATTTTTATGAATGACCTGGATGAGGGACTGAATTGCACCCTCAGCAGGTTTGCGGATGACACAAAACTAGGGGGAGAGGTAGATATGCTGGAGGGTAGAGAGGAAAATCCAGAGTGACCTGGATAAATTGGAGGACTGAGCCAAAAGAAATCTGATGAGGTTCAACAAGGAAAAGTGTAGAGTCCTGCACCTGGGGGTGGAAGAATCCCAAGCATTGTTGTAGTCTGGGGATCTACTGGCTCAGCAGCAGTACGATGGAAAGGGACCTAGGGGTTATGGTGGATGAAAGGCTGGATATGAGTAAACACTGTGGCCTTGTAGCCAAGAAGGCGAACGGCATATTAGGGTGCATTGGCAGGAGCATTTCAAGTAGATCTAGAGAAGTGGTTATTCCCCTCCATTTGGCACTGGTGAGGCCACATCTGTAATATTGTGTCCAGTTTTGGGCCCCCCAGTATAAAGGATGTAGATGTGCTGGAGCAGGATGTGATGGAGTTGGGGGAGTGCATGTGTGAGTCAGGCTGGATGTCTGAGGCAAGCAGAGCAGCTCCCAGTGGCTAAGGATGACCCTGGGGCTACAACTGGCAGCTAACACCTCTGCCCTGAACAAAGAGGAGGGAGGAGCCGAGCTGGGTTTTGAATTGGGGGGCGGCAGTTAGAGGCTAGGGGAAGAGAGAGCTGGAAGGCAGCCAGCCTGAGGAGGGGGAAAGCTACACCCCAGAGGGGCACCCCTCGGGGTCTCCTCCCCAGGACGGGTTGGAAGGACTGTCTCTGACTGCTGTACTGTCGCTTCTGTGAGAAACTGGGTCTCTGTTGCCTAATAAACCTCCTGTTGTACCTGCTGAGTGAGAGTCACTCCTGCCAGCGGACGGGGTGCAGTGCAGGGGGACCCCTGAACCCCATCACACTGGTGCCACAAGTGGGATGCACTGCACCCACGGATGAGCTCCCAGCAGTGGCTGACTGAGCGCAAGAGAAGGAAGGAGCCTCTCAAGAGCCAGAGGTGGAACAGAGCAATTCCTGCAGCAGCTGCTGGTGAGTGGATACCCTGGGAGACAGCGGGGAGATGGATTATACCCAACTCCTAAAGGCAGAGCTACTGGGGCTGTGCAGATAGAGGGGCCTGACCGTGGGGAAGGCGACCAAGGCCCAGCTGATTGCCCAGCTGGAAGAGAATGACCAATCCGGGGGGGCAGAGCCTGTCCCGGCAGAAAGTGGCTGGTCAGCCTTGGGAAGTGTTTCGGATTCTCTGACAGGAGCGGGGGCTCGATGCCGTCAGACACACACGGTGCCCGCCAGGTCGCGGTCAGCTAGCGGTAGTCCATCGCGGGCAGAGTCCCCCGCCGCAGAGCTGTGACGGCTGGAGCTCGAGGTGAGATTAAAGGAACTGGAAGCCCAGGAACGGCAGAGGGAACATGAGCGCCAGGAACGGGAAAGAGAGCGTGAGCACGAGTGCCAGCTACAAGAGAGACAACGGGAGGAGAGAGAGCGAAAGCGGGAGGAGAGAGAGCGAGAGGGGGAGCATGAGAGGGCCATGGCAAAGGCGAGATGCCAAGAGGTCCCAGCTGCGGTAAGCGGGGAGAGGGCCAGATGGCTCGGGGTGGCCATTTATTTGGAGACGCACGTGCTGGCCCAGTGTCAGGACCCAGGGGACATGGACGAGTTCCTTACCACCTTTGAGCGAGCCTGTGAGTTGCATGAGGTTCCCCCAGCTGCGTGGCTCCGGCACCTCACCCCCTTGCTGGGCCAGAAGGCCTCAGTGGTGCTCAGCCAGCTGGAGGGGCTGCAGCCTGGGGACTATGAACAGTTCAAACAGGCCTTGCTGCATAAGTTCAGGCTGACTCCGGAGATGTACAAGAAGAAGTTCCAGGAGGCGCAGAAGAGGCCAGAGGAAACCCATGTAGATACAACTGCCCGCCTGAGGCAATACTACCGGAAGTGGGAGTTTGGAATGGGAGTCCAGTCCGTAGAGGACCTGATCGAGCTGGCAGTCCTGGAGCGATTCTACGAGATGTGCTCACCTGACCTGAGGGTATGGCTCGTGGACTGGAGGCCAGGGGATTCACACAATGCAGGGAAACTGGCAGATGACTTCACAAACAGCCGGGCCAGGTTTGAAAGTGAGCCCCACAAAGAGAGGGAGTGCCGGAGGGAGAGGGAGTCACGGAGAGACAGAGAATCTCAGAGAGACCGGTTCCTGACCGTACGACAGAGGGGACCACCTCTTGGGCGAGCCCAGGAAAGAGAGGCCAGCCACCCACCCCCCAGAGAGCCAAGCAGAGCCTGGACAGAGCAGCCAGCCCGAGGGACACAACAAGACCCAGGCTGTTATCGCTGTGGACGACAGGGGCATAGAGCAGCCCAGTGCCCCAAGCTCCCAGACAGGTTGAGCAGGCCGGGGGGTCATGGAGTCAACTGGGTGGAGTCCCGGAAGCCAGAGGGGCTGGCGGCCAAGGCGGGTGGTGCTGACAGTGGGTACTCAGATTGGGCCGAGTCCGCCCCACAGACCAGCTCCTCAGGGGGATCAAATGCTCAGATGTCAGTTTACAGAGTGGGGGCGGCACTACCTCTGTGGAGCAAGCGTGTCAAACACCTCGAGGTAGACGGGAAAAAGGTCACAGGGATCTGGGACACAGGCGCTGACGTGACGCTGGCTCAACCCGGGGTGGTAGCACCGGGCCGCATGATACCCAATTCCCACCTGACGATAACAGGAATTGAGGGGACCCCTTTCAAGGTGCCCATGGCGAGGGTGCACCTGAAATGGGGGGACAAGGAAGGCCACAAGGAGGTGGGTGTGTACAGCCATTTGCTGGCGGATGTACTGATGGGGGCTGACCTGGAGAACTGGCCAGGTGAACGCCCTCGTGCCCTGGTCCTGACCCGTAGCCAAAGAAAACGAGGGGTGCGTTCTCCAGATTCAGGGGTACAGGCCCAGCCAAAGCCACAGGAGCCACAGGGGCCAACCCTGAGAGAAAGGGGGCCCCCAAAAACCAGATCTCACAGGCAAGGGTTGCTGGAGCCAGGCAGGGATGGAGAAGTAGCATCCGCCCCTGCCCCAGCCGAAGAATTCCAGGCAGAGCAGCAGAGAGACCCCTCCTTGCAGAAGCTGAGGGAACTGGCCAGTCTCAGCCCAGCTCCACAGCGGGGGGGAGGGCTGCAGGGAGAGATTCCTGTGGGAAAAGGGATTCCTGTACCGGGAATGGGCTCCCAGACGCAAAGCAGAGCCATGGAAAGTACAGAGGCAACTAGTGGTTCCCCAAAAGTACCGGCGCAGGTTGCTGCACCTAGCCCATGATATCCCGCTCGTAGGACACCAGGGGATCCACCGCACCAGGAGAAGATTGTTACAGAACTTTTTTTGGCCTGGGATCTTTGCAGCTGTCCATCTATATTGCCTGTCCTGCGATCCCTGCCAGAGGTTGGGGAAGACCCGGGACAAGGGGAAAGCTGCCCTGAGGCCACTGCCCACCATAGAGGAGCCTTTCCAGAAAGTGGCTATGGACATAGTGGGACTCTTCAGCAAGGCAACGCGTTCGGGGAAGAAATATATTTTGGTGGTGGTAGATTTTGCCATGCGATACCCAGAAGCAGTGGCCTTGACCTCTGTCGACGCTGACACCGTGGCGGATGCACTGCTGTCCATTTTCAGAAGAGTGGGGTTCCCCAAGGAGGTCCTCACAGATCAGGGGTCCAACTTCATGTCAGCCCTGCTGCAAAGCTTGTGGGACAAGTGTGGGGTCCAGCACACCTGGGCCACAGTCTACCACCCGCAGACCAATGGGCTGGTGGAGAGGTTCAATGGGACTCTGAAGCAGATGCTGAGAACCTTCATGAATCAATACCCCCATGACTGGGACAAGTACTTACCCCACCTGCTGTATGCATACAGGGAGGTGCCCCAGGAATCCACGGGGTTCTCCCCGTTTGAGCTGCTGTACAGAAGGAGGGTACGGGGACCCTTGGACTTGCTCAGGGAAGAGTGGGAGGGGACGGCCTCTCCTGAAGGGGAGTCAGTGGTACAGTAGGTACTGACCTTCCGGGAAAAACTCACCGAGCTCATGGGCCTGGCCAGGGAGAACCTCTCCATGGCCCAAAGGAAGCAAAAGGTCTGGTATGACCGTAATGCCAGGGCCCGAGCCTATGCCACCGGGGACCAAGTGATGGTCCTTGTACCTGTGCGGCGGAACAAGCTGCAAGCGGCCTGGGATGGGCCCTTCAAGGTCATCAAACAGCTAAATGACGTGAACTATGTGGTGGAACTGTCAAACCGGGCCCACAGCCACCAGGTATATCATGTGAACATGATGAAACTTTACTGGGACAGATAGAACTTGGTGCTGGCCGTGTGCAGACACTGGGAGGGGCAGGGGGATGATCCCTTGGTGGATTTACTCACAAGGACTGGAGCCGGCTCCTTGCTGGAGTCTATTCCCCTCTCAGACCAGCTGAGCCCTGCCCAGCAGACGGAGATCAAGGAGGTGCTGCATTCGCACCAACAGCTGTTCTCGGACAGACCCGGACGCACTGACCTAGCTGTCCACCGAATAGAGACAGGCACCCACGCCCCTATCAAGTGTGTGCCATTCAGAGCCACAGGGAGGACGGCTCAGGACATAGAGCGGGAGGTTGAAGACATGCTGGCTGTGGGGGTGATCCAACCCTCCTCCAGCCCCTGGGCCTCTCCTGTGGTGTTAGTCCCTAAAAAGATGGGTCTGTTCGGTTTTGTGTGGACTATCGCAAGCTTAACGCCATCACTGTATCGGACGCCTACCCCATGCCCAGGCCTGATGACCTTTTAGACAAACTGCGGGGAGCCCATTACCTCACCACCATAGACCTCACCAAGGGGTACTGGCAAGTGCCATTAGACGAAGATGCCCGGCTCAAGTCGGCTTTCATCACCCCTGTGGGGCTCTACGAGTTCCTGGTCCTGCCCTTTGGCCTCAAGGGGGCACCCGCTACCTTCCAGCATCTGGTGGACCAGGTCAAGCAGGTGCTGGACCGACTCCAGAAGGCTGGTCTGACTATCAAGGCAGGGAAGTGCAAGGTGGGAATGGCTGAGGTGACCTACCTGGGCCACAAGGTGGGCAGCGGCTGCTTAAAGCCTGAGCCAGCTAAAGTGGAGGCTGTCAGAGATTGGCCAACACCCCAGACTAAGAAGCAGGTCCAGGCCTTCATTGGGATGATGGGTTACTACCGGAGGTTTGTGCCCCACTTTAGTTCCATCGCAGCCCCCTTCACAGAGCTGTGTAAAAAGGGAAGGCCTGACAAGGTGGTCTGGACCGAGCAGTGCCAAGAGGCCCTCTGCGTGCTGAAGGAGGCTCTGGTCAGGGCCCCAGTGCTGGCAAATCCAGACTTCAACAAACCCTTCTTGGCGTTCACTGATGCCTCAGATGTGGGGCTGGGGGCTGTGCCAATGCAGGTGAATGACAAAGGGGAGAAACACCCCACTGTGTACCTGAGTAAGAAGCTGCTGCCCCGGGAGCAGAACTACGCAGCCATAGAGAAGGAATGTCTGGCCATGGTGTGGGCACTGGGGAAGCTGCAGCCATGCCTGTTTGGACGGCGTTTCACCGTGTACACAGATCACTCACTCCTGACCTGGCTGCATCACATGAAAGGGGCCAACGCCAAGCTCCTGCGGTGGAGTCTGCTCCTGCAGGACTACGACATGGAAGTGGTCCACGTCAAGGGGAACAACAACACCATAGCCGATGCCCTATCACGCAGGGAGGGCCCCGAACTTCCCCAGGTCACTGGCTAAGTGACCCTGCTCAGTTCGGTCTGGAAGGGGGGAGAGATGTGATGGAGTGGGGGGAGTGCATGTGTGAGTCAGGCTGGATGTCTGAGGCAAGCAGAGCAGCTCCCAGTGGCTAAGGATGACCCTGGGGCTACAACTGGCAGCTAACACCTCTGCCCTGAACAAAGAGGAGGGAGGAGCCGAGCTGGGTTTTGAATTGGGGGGCGGCAGTTAGAGGCTAGGGGAAGAGAGAGCTGGAAGGCAGCCAGCCTGAGGAGGGGGAAAGCTACACCCCAGAGGGGCACCCCTCGGGGTCTTCTCCCCAGGACGGGTTGGAAGGACTGCCTCTGACTGCTGTACTGTCGCTTCTGTGAGAAACTGGGTCTCTGTTGCCTAATAAACCTCCTGTTGTACCTGCTGAGTGAGAGTCACTCCTGCCAGCGGACGGGGTGCAGTGCAGGGGGACCCCGAACCCCATCAGATAGGTTCAGTGGATGGCAACAAAAATGATTAAGGGGCTGGAGCACAAGACCTATGAGGATAGGCTAGCAGATTTGGGCTTGTTTAGTTTAGAGAAGAGAAGAGTGAGGGGTGATTTAATAGCAGCTTTCAACTTACTGAAGGGGAGCCCTAAAGAGGAGGGTGAGAAACTGTTCTCAGTGGTGTCAGATGGCAGAACAAGGATAATGGTCTGAAGTTGAAGATGGAGAGGTGTGGGTCAGATATTAGGAGAAACTGCTTCACCAGGAGGGTGGTGAAGCACTGAAATCCTTTGCCTAGAGATGAGGTGAAATCTCCGTCCCTTGAGGTTTTTAAATCCCAGCTTAAAGGGTCCTGGCTGGAATGGCTTAGTGGGGGTTGATCCTGCTTGAAGCAGGGGCTGGACTAGATGACCTCCTGAGGTCCCTTCCAGCCCTACGATTCTGTGAGTTTAACAGCACCAGCGCCTGGATTAGAGTGCAGAGAGCCCCCTGACACTGCCTGGTCCCAAACACCATCTCCATGGCCCATCTGATGTCCCTCTGTGGTAGGAGTTGCTAGGGAGTTAGAGTGGGACACAAACCTCTGGCAGTGCCTCGCCATCCCAGTAAAGGCCTGCATCTGTTTCTTAGCCTGGGGAGCAGGTCGTTCTCTGATTGCTGCCCCCATCTTGGCTGTCTCTGGCCTTGGGGGCCCAGGTATAACACTACTGCCATCACCATCTTGCACTTACCAGTCTCTGTAATCCATCCTCCATCCTGGAGGTAACTCAGCCCCATTTTCAGCTGGGACACATGGTCCTATCCAGTTGGGCTGAAGACACAATCATCCAAGTAGTAACTGGTCCTCCCAGCGCTGGGAGGTGGCAGGTGTCCCCTTGAAATTGACAGCTAGGACCACGAACTCACAGATTCCTATAGGACTGATGAAAACTGATTTCAGCCTGCTTTCTGGGTCCAAAGGCACCTGCCAGTAGTCCTGGTGGGATCCATGGTAGTGTGGTAAAGCACCCCCATGCTCGGCTTGTATAGGGTGTCATCAGGCCTAGGCATGGAGCTGATGGCACTGAGCTTATAATAGGCCACACAGAGTCTGACTGATCGGTCTTTCCTGAGGACCAGCACCATGGGATAGGCCCAGAGGCTGGAGTATGACTGGCTCAGTCTCAAAACCAGCATGTCTCTGAGCTCACCCTCCAGGGCCTGGGCTGTGTCCCAGTGACCTGAATGGGGTACACATGATGGCGGGCTGGCTCCTGTCTCCATCCCATGGACAGCGAGGTTGGTGAGCATAGGTCAATTGGAGAACAGCTGCTGGTGAGAATTCAGCCCCATTCTGATCTCTGCCTACTGGCAGGGCCCAGGACAAGAACCCCTCTGCCTCAGGCCCTGCCTACACTCCACCCCTTTCCCCCAAGCCCCTGACCTTGGCAAGTCACTTCTCCACAGAGGATGTTCCACCTTATCTGCTGGGTAGACTGCTGGTACCAGGGGGAGGGGTCCACAGGCATTGCACAGGCCCACCTCCCATCAATGAGTCCACATGTATCTGCTCCTGCACCCCCATCTCAGTTGTATGCTTACTACAGGACCTTAACGGGCGGGGAGGTCTGACTATCCCGTCAGCTTGAGGCATGCATTAGGCACTTCTGGGTCCATCACTTAGGCACTTCTCCCTGCAGGGCACCAACGTGGCAGCTGGCAAGGCTGTGGGCATTGTCATTGCCACAGGAGTGAGCACTGAGATCGGGAAGATCCGGGATGAGATGGCAGCCACAGAGCAGGAAAAGACGCCGCTGCAGCAGAAGCTGGACGAGTTCGGGGAGCAACTCTCCAAGGTCATCTCACTCATCTGCGTGGCTGTCTGGCTCATCAACATTGGCCACTTCAATGACCCCATCCACGGTGGCTCCTGGATCCGTGGTGCCATCTACTACTTCAAGATTGCTGTGGCCTTGGCTGTGGCTGCCATTCCTGAAGGTCAGTCTGTGTGGCCTTGGGGTCAGTGCTATGTCTGTCCTCTGCAGTCATTCCAGGGGCCATGTCTGGGCTGCAGCACAGTCCTTCTTGTCCATCTGGTCCATCTGACCAGAGTGCTTGGGGTGGCAGAGCACCCTGTGCTCAGTTGCTCCCAGCAGTCCTAGCTGCAGCCCTCTGGAGGTGAACAGATTGACCCCCAAGTGCCATCCCTGCTTCTTCCTGGTGCAGAACATGCTGGCTGTTAACCTCAGCTGTCCCTTTCCCAGGCCTCCCTGCTGTCATCACCACCTGTCTGGCCCTGGGCACACGCCGCATGGCCAAGAAGAATGCCATTGTGCGGAGCCTGCCATCTGTGGAGACTCTGGGATGCACCTCAGTCATCTGCTCTGACAAGACTGGCACCCTCACCACGAACCAGATGTCTGTGTGCAAGGTAAGGGGGTGGCTTCTCCCTAGACAGACCAACCCTATGCCTCCACCTGCAGCCACTAGGGCACCCGCCCTGAACTGTTCTCTGTCTCTTGGCAGATGTTCGTTGTTGAGAAGGTGGAAGGCGACGTCTGCTCCCTGAACGAGTTCAGCATCACTGGCTCCACCTATGCCCCTGAGGGAGAAGTGTGAGTGACCCTGATACCCCCCCGATATACCACATTCCCTGTCAGTCCAATTTAGCATCTCCCCGATCCCCTGATACCCCAACCCCCAAAAGCACTGATACCCCATGTTCCCTGTCACCCCCAACAACCATCCCTGATCCTCTGATAGCCTGACCCCTCCAAAGTACTGACATCCCACCTCCCCTGTCACTCCTGTCCAGCATCTCCCAGACCACATGATGTCCCCAACCCACCCCAAACAACTGACATCCCACATACCCCCTGTTTCTCCACAGTTGCGTCCCCCCAACCTCCCAAATCACTGACATACCATGTTCCTTGTCACTCCTGACCACCATCCCCAATCCCCTGATACCCCAACCTCCCCCCAAAACCACTGACGGACCACATCCTCTGTCACTCCAACCCAGCATGTCCCCAATTCCCTGATTCCCTCAAAGCTCTGACATCCTACATCCCCTGTCACAGCAGCCCAGCAACCCCACAATCCTGACACCCATGATCCCCAAAAGCACTGAAATCCCCCCTCTCTGTCACTCCAGTCCAGCATCTCCCAGACCTCTCTCTCCCACCCCAAAGCACTGATATCCCACATCCTGTCTCTCCAACCCAGCATTTCCCCAGTGCCCTGATACCCCAGACCCCAAAGCACTGTCATCCCACGTCCCCTGTCACTCCAGCCCTGCATTACCTGATCCCCTGACCACCCAAAGCGCTGACATCCTACAATACAGGAGGTTTCTCTGGGCGCATCTGATAAGGCCAAATCAGGGCAAATTGCTTAAAACAGGGCTACTGACAGTCCCAGACTAAGGGCAAGAAACCAGTCACACAGCAGTTCTGTTGCCACTCTAGCCACATAAGAAGTCACACCAGCAATTCCCTCAGACACTCCAGCTTCCCCTGTGCCACAACCAGCCAATTCCTTACACAGTTGAGAGGTTATGAAAACCAATCTCACCAAATCCACACAGGTTCTTCCAGTCCCAAAGGACGAGCCACATCCCCAGTTCTGTGTATACTTTAAATCTTACCCAAAGAGCTCACTGTGCCAATACTTTAGAATCTAAAATCTAAAGGTTTATTAATAAAAAGAAATAATAGGGTGAGAGTAAAAATTGTTAAAGCAATCAAATTACATACATCAGTCACAAAGTTCTGGATGCAGGCTTGCAGCAGATGGACTAGCTGCTATCTTAAAAGTCTCTGGAGTATATCTTCTTTGTTAGGATGTGTCAGTGATCCTTTTGGGCTCAGTTCATAGCAGAGATGTTCCTGATGTGATGAGCTGGAGTGAAGATTAAAGGCACAATGACTATACCCTTGCCCATGTGGAGAGAAATCCATTGTTTTCCCTGTGAGGGAGTATGTCTGAAATAGAGCCTGTACATGGGCAGGTCACCTGTCCATGTCCTTTTTTTGGCATTCTGCCATTGGCAGCCTCCCAGGATACATGTCCACAGTCACATTTCTCAGACATGTATCAGAGTCAAGTGCTGCTTTACCTGGGTAGGAATCCTTTTACAGTAGGTTGCCATGCCTCCTATTGTGGTCCCCAAAAGACTACAATTTCAACTACAAACAAAGAGCCAATACTTATAACTCCACATATACAAATGATACACACATATAGGCAATATAAACAGGTTTAGTGAGTTATCAGCTTTCCTTAGACACTTTACTTGGCAAATTTGGCACAAGATTTAGTGCAAACCTAAGACAATGGTTACAATAATGTTTTTCATACTCATTTTAAAATCTAATAACATCACATCCTGTCACTCTGGCCCTGCATCTCCCGACACCTAGATCCCCTGATGCCCCAAAGCACTGACAACGCACAGACCCTGTCACTCCAGTCCAGCATGTCCCTGATATCCCATGTAATATTGGAGGTTGTTCCATGAACTGCTGAGAAGGCCAAATGAGGGCAAATTGCTTAAACCAAGGCTACTGACAGCCCAAGACTGGGGATCCTCCACTATTAGGCACCAAACTAGCCATATAGAGCATCTGTGCTGCCACACTGATCAACAAGAAGGGACACAGGCAATTCCTTCATACACTCCAGCTTCCCTTGTGCCACAACCAGTCACCTCCTTACACAAATGAGAGGTTATGAAACCCAATCTCACCAAATCTCTGCGCTGGTTAGACCTCAGCTGGAATATTGTGTCCAGTTCTGGGCACCCCAATTCAAGAAAGATGTGGAGCAATTAGAGAAGGTCTAGAGAAGAGCAACTAGAATGATAGAAGGTCTGGAGAACATGACTTATGAAGAAAGGCTGAAAGAATTGGGCTTGTTTAGCTTGGAAAAAAGAAGATTGAGGGGGGACATGATAGCGATTTTCAGATAACTTAAAGGTTGTCATAAGGAGGAGGGAGAAAACTTGTTCTTCTTGGCCTCTGAGGAGAGAACAAGAGGCAATGGACTTAAGCTGCAGCAAGGGAAGTTTAGGTTGGACATTAGGAAAAGGTTCCTAACTGTCAGGGTGGTCAAGTACTGGAATAAGTTGCCAAGGCAGGTTGTGGAATCTCCCTTGCTGGAGATATTTAAGAACAGTTTAGATAGATGTCTATCAGGGATGGTGTAGATAGTGGTCGGTCCTGCCGTCGGGGCAGGGGACTGGACTCGATGGCCTCTCAAGGCCCCTTCCAGTCCTAGTGTTCTATGATTCTATGATTCTATGAAATACAAACTGGTTCTTCCAGTCACAAAAGACCAGCCATATCCCCAGGTCAATGTATATCTCAGATCATACTCAAAACAGCATTTTGTGCTAGTCCTTTAAAATTTAAAATCTAAAGGTTTATTAATAAAAGAAAGCAAGAAAGCAAGCAAGAAAAAAGGTTGTGAGTACAATTGTTAAAGCACTCAAATTACATACACCTATCACAAAGTTCTCGGTGCAGGCTGCAGCAGATAGAATAAATGATATCTTACAAGTGTCTGGCATACATCCTTGCAGTCCTCCCAGGCCCAAGGTCATCGCAAAGATGCTTCTGATATGATAAGCTGGAGCGAAGACAAATGGAGGAGCTGTCAGGGCCCCCTTTACTCCCTTGTTTGTGTGGAAGGAATTCCATTGTTCTCCTTAGCTGCGTCTACACGTGCACGCTACTTCGAAGTAGCGGCACCAACTTCGAAATAGCGCCCGTTGCGTCTACACGCGTCGGGCGCTATTTCGAAGTTAACTTCGACGTTAGGCGGCGAGACGTCGAAGTCGCTAACCTCATGGTGGCTACGTCTACACGTGCAGCCAACATCGAAATAGTCTATTTCGATGAATAACGTCTACACGTCCTCCAGGGCCGGCAACGTCGATGTTCAACTTCGACGTTGCTCAGCCCAACATCGAAATAGGCGCAGCGAGGGAACGTCTACACGTCAAAGTAGCACACATCGAAATAGGGATGCCAGGCACAGCTGCAGACAGGGTCACAGGGCGGACTCAACAGCAAGCCGCTCCCTTAAAGGGCCCCTCCCAGACACAGTTGCACTAAACAACACAAGATCCACAGAGCTGACAACTGGTTGCAGACCCTGTGCCTGCAGCATAGATCCCCAGCTGCCGCAGAAGCAGCCAGAAGCCCTGGGCTAAGGGCTGCTGCCCACGGTGACCATAGAGCCCCGCAGGGGCTGGAGAGAGAGCATCTCTCAACCCCGCAGCTGATGGCCGCCATGGAGGACCCAGCAATTTCGACGTTGCGGGACGCGGATCGTCTACACGGTCCCTACTTCGACGTTGAACGTCGAAGTAGGGCGCTATTCCTATCTCCTCATGAGGTTAGCGACTTCGACGTCTCGCCACCTAACGTCGAAGTTAACTTCGAAATAGCGCCCGACGCGTGTAGACGCGACGGGCGCTATTTCGAAGTTGGTGCCGCTACTTCGAAGTAGCGTGCACGTGTAGACGCAGCTGAGGAGATAGGAATAGCGCCCTACTTCGACGTTCAACGTCGAAGTAGGGACCGTGTAGACGATCCGCGTCCCGCAACGTCGAAATTGCCGGGTCCTCCATGGCGGCCATCAGCTGGGGGGTTGAGAGATGCTCTCTCTCCAGCCCCTGCGGGGCTCTATGGTCACCGTGGGCAGCAGCCCTTAGCCCAGGGCTTCTGGCTGCTTCTGCGGCAGCTGGTGATCTATGCTGCAGGCACAGGGTCTGCAACCAGTTGTCAGCTCTGTGGATCTTGTGTTGTTTAGTGCAACTGTGTCTGGGAGGGGCCCTTTAAGGGAGCGGCTTGCTGTTGAGTCCGCCCTGTGACCCTGTCTGCAGCTGTGCCTGGCATCCCTATTTCGATGTGTGCTACTTTGACGTGTAGACGTTCCCTCGCTGCGCCTATTTCGATGTTGGGCTGAGCAACGTCGAAGTTGAACATCAACGTTGCTGGCCCTGGAGGACGTGTAGACGTTATTCATCGAAATAGACTATTTCGATGTCGCAACATCGAAATAAGCTATTTCGATGTTGGCTGCACGTGTAGACGTAGCCCTTGTGTGGGGTCACATCTGAGATGGTGCCTGTCACATGATCAGGTCACCTGTCCCATTTCCTTTTAGGCAATCAGCCATTGCCTGTATGATGGACAGCATGGTCATAGCCAAATTCCTCGCATGTGAATTTGCACCTGATAAGGCCCTTTCTCTGTCAAATATGGCTTCATTTGATGAGGAACCTTTCATAACTTGTTGCCACACCTCCTCTTGAAGTCTCCCAAAAACTAAAATATCAAACACGACTACAGACACAATACATATAACTTCAAATATAAAATGACACCTGCATATGAGCAGTACACACAGAATCCCGGAATTATAAGATTCAACAGGAATGTTACTTGGCCCACTGCACAAAATTTGGTGCAGACATAGAATAGTGATTGCAATAATGTTTTCCACATTCCTCACAAAATCCAGTAAAGTGACACCCTGATGCCACAAAGCACTGACAGCCCACATCTGTCCCCACCCTGTGCTCTCTCCCTCCCCATCTCTGTGTGACCTGTCCCTCCCTCCCCACCCCATACTCCCTTTTCCTCCTCTTCTCTGTGTTCATTTCCTCTCTCCCCACCCCATGTTCTCTCTCCCTCCTGATCTGTGTCCTGTCCCTCTTTCCACCCCATGCTCCCTCTTCCTCCCCACCTGCTTGCATTTTGTTTCTCCCTCTGCACCCTGTGCTCCCTCTCCCTCCCCATCTCTGTGTGTGGCCTGTCCCTCCCTCCACTCTCTGTGCTCCCTCTCCCTCCCCATTTCTGTGTGTTCTGTCCCTCCCTCCACTCTCTGTGCTCCCTCTCCCGCCCCATCTCTGTGTGTGGCCTGTCCCTCCCTCCACTCCCTGTGCCCCACTCCCTCCCCATCTCTGTGTGTTCTGTCCCTCCCTCCCCACCCTGTGCTCCCTCTCCCTCCCCATCTCTGTGTGTGGCCTGTCCCTCCCTCCACTCCCTGTGCTCCCTCTCCCTCCCCATCTCTGTGTGTGGCCTGTCCCTCCCTCCACTCCCTGTGCCCCCCCCATCTCTGTGTGTTCTGTCCCTCCCTCCCCACCCTGTGCTCCCTCTCCCTCCCCATCTCTGTGTGTGGCCTGTCCCTCCCTCCACTCCCTGTGCTCCCTCTCCCTCCCTATCTCTGTGTGTGGCCTGTCCCTCCCTCCACTCCCTGTGCCCCCCCCATCTCTGTGTGTTCTGTCCCTCCCTCCCCACCCTGTGCTCCCTCTCCCTCCCCATCTCTGTGTGTGGCCTGTCCCTCCCTCCACTCCCTGTGCTCCCTCTCCCTCCCCATCTCTGTGTGTGGCCTGTCCCTCCCTCCACTCCCTGTGCCCCCCCCATCTCTGTGTGTTCTGTCCCTCCCTCCACTCCCTGTGCTCCCTCTCCCTCCCCATCTCTGTGTGTGGCCTGTCCCTCCCTCCACTCCCTGTGCTCCCTCTCCCTCCCCATCTTTGTGTGTGGCCTGTCCCTCCCTCCACTCCCTGTGCTCCCTCTCCCTCCCCATCTCTGTGTGTGTCCTGTCCCTCCCTCCCCACTCTGTGCTCCTTTCCCTCCCCATCTCTGTGTGTGCCCTCTCCCTCCCCATCTCCGTGTGTTCTGTCCCTCCCTCCCCACCCTGTGCTCCCTCTCCCTCCCCATCTCTGTGTGTGGCCTGTCCCTCCCTCCACTCCCTGTGCTCCCTCTCCCTCCCCATCTCCGTGTGTTCTGTCCCTCCCTCCCCACCCTGTGCTCCCTCTCCCTCCCCATCTCTGTGTGTGTCCTGTCCCTCCCTCCCCACCCTGTGTCCCCCTCCCTCCCCATCTCTGTGTGTTCTGTCGCCCCCGCCCTCTCCTCCCTGTGCTCCCTCTCCCTCCCCATCTCTGTGTGTTCTGTCCCTCCCTCTCCTCCCTGTGCTCCCTCTCCCTCCCCATCTCTGTGTGTTCTGTCCCTCCCTCTCCTCCCTGTGCTCCCTCTCCCTCCCCATCTCTGTGTGTTCTGTCCCTCCCTCCCCACACCATGTTCCCTCTCTCTCCCCATCTCTGTGTGTGGCCTGTCCCTCCCTCCACTCCCTGTGCTCCCTCTCTCGCCCCATCTCTGTGTGTGGCCTGTCCCTCCCTCCACTCCCTGTGCTCCCTTTCCCTCTCATCTCTGTGTGTGTCCTGTCCCTCCCTCCCCACCCTGTGCTCCCTCTCCCTCCCCATCTCTGTGGGTGGACTGTCCCTCCCTCCCCACACCATGTTCCCTCTCCCTCCCCATCTCTGTTTGTCCTGTCCATCCATCCCCACCCCTTGCTCCCTCCTTTCTTCCCCACATCTCCCTGCCTCACTCCTTTTCTCTGTCTCCTCAGGCTGAAGAATGACAAGCAGGTGAAAGCTGGGCAGTACGATGGGCTGGTTGAGCTGGCCACTATTTGTGCTCTCTGCAATGACTCCTCCCTGGATTTCAATGAGGTGAACACCCGACACATAGCCAGGGTCATCCTGCACTGCTACCCCCCACCCTCCTGCTTCACCCTGTACCCTCCATTCCCCACCTCAGTCTGTCATCCTGCACCCCCCATTCACCACCATTCCCAGGTCACCCCAGATTCCAATCCCACACCCTGCCTGGATCACCCTGTGCCCTCCGTTCTCTGCACCACCTGAGTCACCCAACACCTTCCATTCTCCCCACAACTGTCACCCTGTATCCTTCATTGCCCACCCCACTTGGGTCAGCCTGTATCCTCCATTTCTTGCCCCATGTGGCTCACCAAGCACCTTCAATTCTCTCCCCCCGGCACCAACCTGTCAGCAAGCACCACCCATTCCCCACCGTGCCTGGGTCACCCTGCACCCCTGTTCCCCACCCTGACTGGGCCACAATGCACCCTCCATTTTGCACCCTATCTGGGTCACCTGACATCCACCATTGTCCACCCCACCAGGTCACCCTGCACCCTCCATTCCCCACCCTGCTTGTGTCGTCCTGCACCCTCCATTTTCTACCCTTCCTGGTCACCTATCAGCCTCCACTCCTCACCCCACCTGTATCACCCTGCACCCTTATCACCCATCCCTTCAAGGTCACTCTGCACCCCCATTCCCCTCTACTTGTCACCCTGCCTGTCACATGCACCTTCGATTCCCCACCCCACCTGGGTCTCCCTGAACTCTCCATTCCCCAACCTACCTACATCACCCATTCTCCACTCCACCTGTTACCTGCACCCCCATTCCCCACCCCACCTGGGTCACCCTCATGCCCCATCCTGGGCCTAGGGCTGGATTTAGGGGCAGGCAATCTAGGCAACTGCATCTAGTACTGGGCTTGGGGTTGAGCAGTGGGCTCTGGATGGTCTTTGCCCTGTGATAGGTTAAATGTCTCTGGTCTGGCACTTTTGGGACTTGACCAGTGCTAGACAAGAGAATTTGCCAGACCACAGGAAGTCAATACTGTCTAGCATATTACCAACATTTCCACTCCTTACTAGACTCTTAGAAGACATTAGGGGAAATTACAGCTAAATAACAGCACAGAACACTGAGAGGCAGGACTAGTGTCTGGAGACAAATTTTATGGGACCACAGAAAACTTGGCCATACCCCTGACAAGTGGATATCAGGATAACTCAAATCATGCCAAACCATGGATGTTACAATAAATGATGGAATTCCTGTTCGTCCGGAATTAGCAGATTTGCAGGAAGATAAGCAATAGAAATGTGGTCCTGGCAGTGTTATGGCAAATGAAGATAAAGAAGAATGTGGCTCAGGTGAAGAGAAGAGTAACAACAAAACGAAATCCAGTTTACATAAAATGGAGAGAAATGAGAAAGAAGAATCAACATCACATGATGACACAAACAGCAGTAAGAAAAACTGCACAATATTGCTTTTGGCTGCCAATCCTAAACTCTGCCAATGTGGATCAGACAATTTTGAATGGTACAGCTGGTGACCACTCCAGCACCAGCTGCTGCAAGCATGCCACCTCTCTGGTGCAGCCAAGGGTCCCTTGTTGTTGTGGCTGCTGCTATTGCCCAGGAGACACCTACTTGTCCCCTCCTCTCACCCATTTTGATATTCAGAGTTATTCTTACTGAGAATACTGGGCAGAATATGCAGCTGACTAGCGCACGCAAAATTCTGGGGCATCACTATGTCCACCCACCTGCCTCTTCCTATCCCTGTTCTCCGGCTGCTGCAGCCTGGTGAGGCTGAAGTCAGGTAAACACTAGGCATTAACGTTGATTGTAAATACACAATACAGTTACAGCAATTGCATAGCTAGAATTGACTTATCTGTCATCAATTTACCTGGCCATCCTCACAGAGAGAGGTTGATGGGAGAGCTTCTCCCATTGACCTCCCTTACTCCTCGCGGCATTGATGGGTACAGAGGTTGAGAGCTGGAGAAATCACTCCAGGGTACCTTTGCTTAAAATCCAGGCTACTTACAGCCCCAGGCTGGGATTTCCTTTTCACCAAGGCAAATCCAACCAGCCACTGCTGCAGCTCTGCCAGCCCCAGTGGCCAGCCAGAAGCCACACAAGCAAACCACAGACTTTCCAGCTGCTGTAGCAGCCCAGACCAACAACCCCCAAATTCAGGTGAGAGGCTCTTAAGCCTATTTCACCCAACACCACACAGATTCTTCCAGACTCTAAAGGGCCCAGCCCCCAACCCTGATCAATATATACATGGATCTTACTCAAACAACACACTCACCAATTCTTTAGATCTAATATCTAAAAATCTATTAATAAAAAAGAAAGAACAGGGTTAGACAGAAGAATTGTTAAAGCAATACTTTACACGCATCAGTCACAACTACTGACACAGCCAGCAATATTATTTGCTGAAAAGTCTCTGAAAGTCCATTTCAAGTCACATAGTTTTAGTTACTGGAGGATTGTAGATCTGGCCCACTGGGGTCAACATGCTGGGACATGGACCCTTGGAGACAGACCCCAGGACAAAGAAGCAAGATCCAGTCCAAGATGGACACTGCTAGGCCCACATCATGGTTCTCTCTTGTGTTCAGGGACAGCGCCCTTTCTTTTTCCCATCAGGCCCTTGAGGGTCAAAAATCACCTAATTCAGGTGAGCCGCTGTGGCAAACTGCCATTGGCTGAATCCCAGGAGACAGTCTCATATCCTTAGGTGTTTATTGTCCTTTGTCTTAGTGAAGTACCCTGGCAGGGGTGTCAATCACACCTCCCATTGTGTACTTTTGGCTCTGAATATTCCTATTATAACTTGGAGGAATGTGTCTCCCAGAGATCATTTGCATGAGAATACAAAGGTGTGCACATGTGATACCTTTCAAACAACGCCTGATGGGTAGCAAGGAAGCAATGAGTATTAGTCTATTGTAAGCACATTGCTGTAAAATCACAATTTATGCTAACACTCAGTATAACAGTTGTGAAATCTCACCAATGCTCCAAGTTGTTGTGGGACAGGGCAGGTCATCATAACTGCATAAGACATGGATTATGCAGGGCTCCCCTGGTTTAAAGCATTGTCAAACAGAAAAGAAGGGAGAGGGGTTGAGTTAGCTAGTTGAGTGCCTTGGTCCTGCCTATGCCTTGACTAGCTCTCCTACCTGTTAGAAAATAGAGCTGGATAGTAGTGTTTGTATGTTGTTCTAGACTCTACTTTGGTAGATACTGCAAGCTGAAATCATAGGGTGGTAGCTAAGGTCACTAAGGGCTGAAATCACAGGGTATTACCTCAGGCTAAACCCACCGTGGCAGATGGATGACCAGTAGGAGAAGCAGTAGATGGATGGTGTGACTGGCTGGTAGGAGGAGCAGCGGCAGACAGATGGCATGACCGGTGGACAGCCACTGTGGGTTTGGCCTGAGGCAAAACCCTGTGATTTCAGCTCTTAGTGGCCTTAGCTGCCACCCTATGATTTCAGCTCAAAGCATCTACCAAAGTAGAGTCTCATACAAGATAGTAGTAGGTAGTCTGTCATGTCCGACTCTGATGTCTTGAGCTTGCACAGGCTCATTGGTTGTGGACTCACAAGTGGCTGAGGAGTCCAAGATTTGAATGGCATGGGCATTCACAGTGGGGGCAAGGGAATTGTGCTGGCTCTGTTGGTGCAGCTGCTGCTGTTGCTTTCTTCCTCTCACGAGCATCAATGAGGTGTACGCGTTGCTGCTCTTCAAAGTTGTCATATGTGTGTTGTACGAGAGCACGCCAGCCTTTTTGGTCTTGGCATGCTGCTCTAGCTGATCTGGTTTTAAACCAGCATGAGCAATGTTGGACTTCAAGCAGTCTTTGTACCTCCTGCGAGGCCTGCCTTGATTCCTTTTGCCCTGGGAGAGTTCACTATAGAGAAATTGCTTAGGGATTCTTGACTCCTCCATTCATATGACGTGCCCTGTCCAGCGAAGCTGGGCTTTCAGAATCATGGCTTCGATGCTCGTGGTTCCTGCTCTGTCCAGGACATCTAGGTTCGTAACGCTGTCCTGCCATCGAATGTGCAGTATTGACCTCAGGCTGCATGTGTAGAAGCACTCCAGCAGTTTTATATGTTTTCTGTACAAGGTCCAGGTTTCACAGCCAAACAGCAGACTGGTCAGGACTACAACCTTGTACACTTTCAGTTTAGTGGACTGTCGGATATTGTGCCGATTCAACACTCTCGCTCTCAGATGGCCTAGTGCCCGGCTGGCCTGGCAGATTCTGGCATTGATTTCTTTGTCAAGGGAGCCATCATTGGCTACCACACTGCCAAGGTACTTGAACTCCTCTACTGTTTTTAACTCTGTTCCTTCAATAAAGATTGAAGCAAGGAGAGCAGCAGATCCTGGAGCAGGTTGGAACAGTGCCTGGGTCTTTCCTAGGCTGATGGTCAAACCAAAGAGGCGAGTGGCATCAGCAAATTTGTTGACGATGAGCTGGAGATCAGATTCCTTGTGTGCCATAAGTGCCCAGTCGTCAGCAAAAAGGGCTTCAAGGGTGAGCCTCTCAAGTGTCTTGGTTTTAGCATTCAGACGACGAAGGTCAAAAAGTGACCCATCAAGTCTGTATTTTATGTAGACTCCATGGTCCAGGTCTCTAACTGGCTGAGGATGCACATGAAAAAGAGGTTGAACAACACTGGGGCCAGCACACACCCTTGCTCCCCACCATTGGATATCTCAAATGGATTTGAGGACTTGCCATTTGAAAGAACAAAGCCAGTCATGTCATCGTGGAACAGGCATATGTGGTTAATGAATCTTCTCAGGCAGCCAAGTTTTGACAGGATAATCGACAGGGCTTCTCTGTTGATGGCATCAAATGCCTTGGTCAGGTCTATAAAGACAGCGTACAGATCTGTGTTCTTCTCTGCACACTTTTCCTTGATCTGATGAACAGCAAAGATCATGCCATACAAAATGCACACTCTAGTATCCAGCTCTGTCTTCTAACAGGTAGGCATGCTAGTCAAACCACGCTTATAGTTATATGGGCAAGGCATAGGCAGGACCAAGGCACTCAGCTAACTAAGTCAACCCCCCTCCCTTCTTTTCTGTTTGACAATGCTTTAAACCAGGGGAGCCCTGCGTAATCCATGTCTTATGCAGTTATGATGACCTGCCCTGTCCCACGACTTGGAGCATTGGTGAGATTTCACAATTGTTATACTGAGTGTTAGCATAAATTGTGATTTTACAGCAATTGCGAGGGCCCTGAGCAACTTGAGGGGAGGTGCACTCTGCACTCCTGGAAGGGGTGGGGCCTCATACAGAAGGGGCAGGCCTGGGGCAGTCAGCCCTCAGCACTGCACAAATCGCAATGCAGCCCTCAGCGCTGCACAAACTGCACTGCAGCCCCCTCAGGCAGCCATCAGCACTGCAGGAACTGTGGTGCACCTCTCCCCCCTCCCCTGCCAGCCTTCAGTGCCTCACACACTGTGTCACACCTGGATCTGGTGGCAATTTAAAGGGCTCAGAGTGCCAGCTTCTGCCACTGCCTCAGATGTAGAGTATTTTCTTCAGATTCAGTATCTCTCTTTGGAGTACTGAAGAGGACATACATGCTGTTTTCAGCCTCAGCTATTAGGTGGGCAATGTTGCAGATTTGACCTTGAAGCCACTCTGGCACTCACTGGAAGAGCTACATTGACAGCATGAGGTCAGTGAGGTACCACATGACTGCAACACAAGCACAAAGCTTGGCAAAGTGGATCACTGGCTTCAAAAGTCTGGTCCACGTTGTGGTTTGGCAAGTTATCCTGTTCCAAGTAACACTGTAAGCAAGGTACTACAAACTCTGTTGATGGACAGCGTGACCTTTACTACTTTAATGAGAAGCTGCCTTGATTTCATTGTGGTCTACAGAGACAGCAGATTTGAAGATGCCATCGCCACTGCCAGAGAAATGGCAGAAAATTTAGGAGCTAACTCTGTCTTCAAGGAAACTCATATTCATTGGGAGAAAAGAGAGTTTAGTTACATGGTGATGGGAAGCTTGGAAGAAAAATTCAAGAAGGAGGGGTTTTTATTCACTCATTGACATTGCTTAGTATCCACTGAAGAAAGGTTTGCACTAATGAAGCAGCATAAGAAGACCTTGGGAGTTTTGTCTGACCTTAGAGAGTTGTCAGTGAACCTGAAAAGACGCTTGAACCTGGCAGGTGAGATACCATGATCACGAAGATGGTTTTCCCAGTGTGAGGCACCTTAGTGAGCAGTCAGTGGACCTTAAAATACTCTTGAACAATTATATAGACCTTCACTGGATGTTAACACATGGAGAAAGTTGAGACATCAATGATAAAGACCTCTATGTCAAATTGGACAACATCCATCACATTGCATGCATCTGATGAAGTGGGTCTTTGCCTGCAAAAGTTTATGCTCCAAAAATGACTTAGTCTATAAGGCACCACAGAACTTCTTGTTTTTGCAGATACAGACTAAAATGGCTACCCCTTTGATATCCATCACATTATGCCACTTGGGAAACATGCTGCACTCCAAGTTCTTCAATTCAGTCACAATGCAGAGATGAAGGATGCTTTTCCGAATGTGTGGCTCTCCTACAAGATACTGCTCACGTTGCTGGTGAGAGTTGCAAGTGGTGAGCACAACTTTTTGAAGCTCAGTCTCATTAAAACACATTCTACTGATGATGACTGAAGAGAGACTGACGTCACTTGATCGTTTGTTGCTTAAAAATACCATTGGCCAGTGTTTTGCGCTCCCTGGCACTGTGCTTCAGCTTGTGAGGACCTGATGAACTAAAGAACTAAAGTTAACATTCTAAGGCAGTGACTCTACTGTAACGCTACTTAATACTCGTCCATTCAGTGTTGGTGCAAAGTTCAATTTCTTGATGTTAGTATATTTCAGAAATTCAAGTTTTGAGGAAATGATTATTTGCTTACATGTGGCATGAATAATCACAGATTTTACAAATACTAGCATACATATTTATCATCATACTGGTATGACTATGATCTGAAGAAGTGGTTCTGTCCCACGAAAGCTCATCACCTAATACATTGTTTTGTTAGTCTTTAAAGTGCTACTGGACTGCTTTTTTGTTTTGGAATTAATCAGTGTTTCTCAAACCATGTTCCATGGAACAATGTTGTTCTGTGAACAACTGAGAGATGTGCCGTGTGCCGTGAGCATTTGAGCAATTTCAAAGTATATATTTTCTGTTATTAAAATCAAATACAATATTATTTCTTCATTGCTATAATATCTGATTAAATTACTTCATTTTGTTTTTGCTGCATATGTTACTTCTTTTTGGCCTAACAACAATTTTTTAAAGAACATTTTCAGAGGTGTTCTAGATAAAACGTATTATTGTTTGCAGAAAAGAAGCATGAGGGGGATTTGATAGCAACCTTCAACTACCTGAAGGGTGGCTCTAAGGAGAATGGAGCTAGGCTGTTCTCAGTGGTGGTACATGCCAAAACAAGGAGCAATGGTCTCAATTTGCGGTGGGGGAGGTCTAGGCTGGATATAAGAAAAAATCCATCAGTAGGAAGGTGATGAAGCACTGAAACAGATTGCCTTGGAAGGTGAAGGGATCTCCATTCCCAGAGATTTTCAAGGCCTGGCTTGACAAAACCCAGCTGGAATGATTTAATTGGGATTGGTCCTGCTTTGAACAGGGAGCTAGACTAGATGTGCTCATTAGGTCTCTTCAAACCCCAGTCTTCTATGAATCAATGACTGTGCATCACAGTTGTGAAATGGACCACAAATGCAATACAAAATAAGGTATTCAGAAGTGTAACGAATGTGCTTGCCTGAGTATAATTTAGTCTAGGGCCATCCCTACTTGGCCACCTATATCCTCCATCCTGCTGTCCACCTCCCGCCCTACTCAGATTCCACATGCCCATCCCAGGGCCTGAATATCCTAGGCCCTGAACTGCTGCATGTACTTACAGGCCAAGGGTGTCTATGAGAAGGTGGGGGAAGCCACTGAGACAGCACTGACCTGCCTGGTAGAGAAGATGAATGTTTTCAACACAGATGTGCGGAGCCTGTCCAAAGTGGAGCGTGCCAATGCCTGCAACTCTGTAAGTTTTCACCGGCCAGGACCTCTGCCCCAGATACCCCTGGCCTGCCCTCTCCAGCACCACCTTCTGCCACCTCCCATCAAGCCAATGTCTGCTACTCTGCACATTTATTCCCCCACTACCCATGCCCACTCATTCTGACCACCACCCCTCCTGGGCCAGCAGATGTGTTTTACTAGGCTCCCTGGCGGGCATGCTCTCCTGGTTTGTTCTCATTGACTTTTCCAGGATGGCTTATTAGGGCTTGCTGAGCACCTGTCCCTGTGCTTCTTGAGTTGGGAGAGGGGCTTCTTTGGGCTACAGGTCTGGTGTTTTGGGGAGGTTCATTGTTCCCCATTCTGTCCCTCCCAGGTGATTAAGCAACTGATGAAGAAGGAGTTCACTTTGGAGTTCTCCCGTGACAGGAAGTCCATGTCTGTTTACTGCTCTCCTGCCAAGGCTTCCCGCGCAGCTGTGAGCAACAAGATGTTTGCCAAGGTCAGTGCCAGGCTACTATCCCCATGGTAACCTAGGTATCCCTCAGTTGCCTGCTGTCATTCTGTTATGCTTATAAGAAACACATGGGATCTTTCTAGAGGGACAAGGCAAGAATGCTGCATTTATTGAGAATACAATACCATTATATGATATGCACATAATGTACATAGTTTACTCAGACACACACACACACCATCTTATGGTTGCTTATAGTTACCAAAGGTTGCTCATTCTAATCCATTGGCTAGATGTATTAGAGGTGAGTGTGGAGCCAGGTTCTGTTGATCCGGATCAATGCTCTGATGTTGACAAGACGTGAAGAGGAACCCAACTCTGTATTAGTGCACGTATCTTTTATAGCTTTTAGTCCACAGTCCTGGTTCTGTCCACCTGCCCCAGGCATGATGAGTCACCAGTCAGTGGCACATAGGTTTGATCCTTTCCCACTGCCCAGGTTTCTGTGTGACTCATCACCCACAGATGGGACTTAATCTTCCTTTCCGGGTGGGTCACTGCTGTAGAGTCCAGTTTTCATTGTTCTTCAGCCTCCAAGTCTTTGCTGTCCAGATAGGTGGGCTCCAGAGGGCAATTCTAAGCATCGACATTCACCCTTCCAGGTGGATCTCACACATGCCCATTCTCACACAGACAGTGCAAAGTTTACAGGCTAATACAGAAGAGCATATCCCTCAAAATGGAGTCTTAGGTACAATATGGAGTTAATACAATGTGGTACAAAGCTCCTATTAAAAGATATGGGATGATAGAGGGAAACACAAAGATATGTGGTAATGCAAAGGTTCTATTAAAATATACCTATTTATTTAGGATTGCTATAATTACAATAGTAACTGGGGCACCCAGTGTCACACAGCTATGGAGTGTTTGATGCTGTCTTTTATCCAATCCCTTTGGGAATGCTCCTATTACACTCATCTCTTGTTAAACCAGTAGTTTACTTACGAGTACTCACTTAAACGAGGGACAGGTTTACTTACCTTTGTTCACTCTACAAGTGAACTCCCCCCTGGGTAATACAAGCCTTACCCCTGTCCAACCTGTCACAGCCTGACCACCTGCGCTGGTCCCACAGCCCCAACCTGCTGCAGCCTGCCCCTCTGCAGCCCCACGGCAGCCTGACCACCCACCCTCCGCCGGCCCGTGGCAGCCTGACCCCCCCCCACCCTCTCCTGGCCCACAGCAGCCTGACCCTGCACCTAAGGTGGCCCCATGACAGCTTGACCCGCCCTCCGCTGGCGCGCAGCAGCCTGACCCCACACCTATGCTGGCCCTGTGGCAGCCTGACACCTCCCCACCCTCCGCCGGCTCCTCGGCAGCCTGACACCCCCCCACCAGCACCATGGCAGCCTGACACCCCCCTGCTCTCTGCCGGCCCATGGCAGCCTGACCCAGTACCTCCACCAGCCCTGCAGCAGCCTGACCCCGTACCTCTGGCGGCCCATGGCAGCCTGACCCTCTGCTGGCCCCGCAGCAGCCTGACCCCCATACCTCCACCAGCCCGCGGCAGCCTGATGCTCCGCCTCCCCTCCCCGCCAGCCTGGTAGACCTAACCCACCACAGCCTGACCCCCACCACACACCCAACCTTCAGCAGACTGAACCCGCCCCACCCATCCCACAGACCCAACCGACCACCAGGTTTTAATCCTCTCTGCCACTCATGGCCCCAAACTGCCCTCAGCCTTTAACCTTTTCCAACCCCCAAACCCAAGGTTCACTTACCTTTCAAAAGCAGCGCTACCTGCTGCCACTCCTTCCCCAAGCTCTAGGAACCAATCAGAGACTTTTATGTGTATTTTAATGAAAATTTAGTGTCCCTCTTATGAGTTTCTGCCTATGAGCACGAAGCTGGGACCCAATTGTGCTCATTGAGCAAGGGGTGAGTGCATTTGTCACCAGGACAAGCCACACGGCTCCATCACTCTAAGACTAGGCCTCTGGGCACCTGCCTCCCTGTGTTTCAGTGAGGTCCTGCCAGTCAGGGAGGGGCATGTAACGGAGAACTGAGCTGACAGGTGCAGCTCCATGTGTCCAGGTCTGTCCTGCTTTCTCTGTCCCTGCTGCGCTCAGGTCCCCTCTCTCTCTCTGTCTGTCCCCACTGCACCGGGGTGAAATAACTTCCTTTTCTTACCGGCACTGTCGTGTCACGTCATGGGGCTCAGGGCAGGAGTTGAGGCATGTTTGTAGAGAGTGTGCAGGGAAGAGAGAGGAGAAAGGAGCTGGGACAGTCCCAGTCATGGCTGGTTCCCTTGTCTCACTCTTCTCCTGTTCCCAGTCAAATGGAAGCTAAGGCTGCGGGGGCAGCACCTGCAAGCAATGCGGTGGGCAAAGACCCCCCGCCCACCACTCGCTTCCCTCAGGGCTGCAGACTGTAGGGAAAGCACAGGCCTCCACTGCTTTCAGCCAACGCAGAGCCAGCAGGACAGCCAGGGAGCCACACGCTGTTAGTAGGAGCGCAGTTGGGAGCACATGCACACCTTCACCTGCATTATCCCCAGCTAGCCACTTTCTTATCCATATGTGCATTGGGGCATACCAGCTACTTTCACTTTTCCACAGCATTCTGTGCATCTCTGCCCTGTGTTTGGTCCTGCAGCACTCCATCTGTCTGTCTCATGTTCTCCCTCCTACAGGGTGCCCCTGAGGGAGTGATTGACCGTTGCAATTATGTCCGGGTGGGCACCACTCGTGTGCCCCTCACACCACTGGTGAAAGACAAGATCATGACTGTCATCAAGGAGTGGGGGACGGGACGGGACACACTGCGCTGCCTCGCCCTGGCCACACGTGACACCCCCCCAAAGAGAGAAGACATGAATCTGGAGGATTCCACCAAGTTTGTTGAGTATGAGGTCCGGTGCAGGCATCCTCCCAAGGGTCTGGTGTGATAAAGGCTGAGGGATTGTTTGGGTCAGTGGCTGGGGGGGTGCCAGTGTGGGGGTTGTTGAGGGAATGATTGTGGGGTTTGTTCAGAGGAGTGGGTGGGGGTATTGCTGGGAGGTGTTGGGGGAGTGGCTGGGGGGGTGTCAGTGTGGGGATTTTTTGAGGGAGTGATTGTGGGGTTTGTTTGGAGGAGTGGCTGTGAGTATTGCTGGCAGGTGCTTGGGGCAGTGGCTAAGGGGTGTCAGTGTGGGGGTTGTTTGAGGGAAATATTGTGGGGTTTGTTCAGAGGAGTGGGTGGGGGTATTGCTGGGAGGTGTTTGGGGAAGTAGCCAGGGAGTATCACTGTGGGGGTTGTTTGAGGGAATGATTGTGGGGTCTGCTTGGAGGAGTGGCTGGGGGTCATGCTGGGAGGTGTTTGGGGGAGTGGGTGGGCAGGGTGTGGGTCGTTGGGGGTCAGAGTGGGGGGCTGTTTGGCAGGTGGCTCAGGGTTATCAGGGTGGTTGTTGGTGGGAGAGTCACCCAGAGATTGGGAAGATGGTTGATGGTCAGGGGCAGGGTTGGTTGCGGGCAATGTTCCCTCTAATCTTTCCAGCCCTGTGTGGATTTTTTCCATTCGTGGCTGTACTTAATTTTTATCTGCACTGAGGCATGTGTCCCACTGGTAGGAACAAATTCTAGCTGTGTGTGCTGTGCTAACCCTCTGGGCAGCGCTGGAATCTGTCCTGTGTGGGCACAGCTTACACAGAACACGGGCTGGCAGCATGGTTAATGGGTCAGGGCTGGAGCTGGTAGTGCAGTGCTTGGGGCTTCAGGGTGGGGCTTGCTTGGGGGTGGGCTGAGCTCTCAGGTTGAGGGTTGACTGATGTAGTGGTTGGGGGAATTTCCAGGTCTGATTGGGGCATAGTTGCAGGGGTTACAGGGCTGGCTGGGGTTTATAGGACAGGGTAGGCATGTTTGGGGGAGTTGAGTGGGCTGGCTGGGGTCTTGTGAGATTGGCTGGGTGTGGCAGAGGGGTTGCAGGACTAGCTGGGGCATTGTTGGGGGATTGCGGGCTGGTTGGGAGGTTACAGGGCTGGGGCCCTCTTTGGGGTTTTGTGAAATTAATTGGGGTGTGGCTGGGGCACCTTGCAGGGCTGGTTGGAGGTCACAAGACTGGTTGGGGCATGGTTGGAGAGTTGCAGGGCCAGTCTATTGTGAGCCTAGTTTGTCTTTGGTTCCCCCACAGGTGGACCTGACCTTCGTGGGCTGTGTGGGGATGCTGGATCCACCCCGGAAGGAGGTGATGGGATCCATCCAGCTGTGCCGTGATGCTGGAATTCGTGTCATCATGATTACGGGTGACAACAAGGGCACAGCCATCGCCATCTGTCGCCGCATCGGGATCTTCAGTGAGGATGAAGAGGTGACAGGGAAGGCCTACACAGGCCGTGAGTTCGATGACCTGCCTCCTGCCGAGCAGCGCGAAGCCTGCAAGCGGGCTTGCTGCTTTGCCCGCGTCGAGCCCACCCACAAGTCCAAGATCGTGGAGTTCCTCCAGTCCTTTGATGAGATCACAGCCATGGTGAGCAGAGGGCAAGAGGACAGGATCACTGGCCTGGGGCGAGAGGGAGAAGGGCAATGGGTCCCTGCCATGGCAGAAGGATCAGAGGCTATGCTAAGGGACTATGCACATGGGCATATGGGGGTCAGTGGTGTTTGGAATTCCATGTTCTGTGGCTCACCTTGACCCCGTCTCCAGACAGGGGATGGGGTGAATGACGCCCCTGCACTGAAGAAGGCCGAGATTGGCATTGCCATGGGCTCAGGCACAGCTGTGGCTAAAACAGCCTCTGAGATGGTCCTGGCTGATGACAATTTCTCCACCATCGTGGCAGCTGTGGAAGAGGGCAGGGCCATCTACAACAACATGAAGCAATTCATCCGCTACCTCATTTCCTCCAATGTAGGCGAGGTTGTCTGGTGAGTGCACTGCCATGGTTCCAAGCCTCTGTCCCATCAGACCCCACACAATCCTGACAGTCTTGGTCCTCCCTCCTCCAGGCAATCAAATCCTACCCCTCCCCTCCCCAGCCACGCCAGCCTTGCCCCTCCCCCTCCCTCCCCAGCCACGCCAGCCTTGTCCCTCCCCTTCCCAGCCACGCCAGCCTTGCCCCTCCCCTTCCCAGCCACGCCACCCTCGCCCCTCCTCTCAACCAGCCACACCACCCTTGCCCCTCCCCTCCACAGCCACGCCAGCCTTGCCCCTCCCCTCCCCAGCGACACCACCCTTGCCCCTCCCCTCCACAGCCACGCCAGCCTTGTCCCTCCCCTCCACAGCCACACCAGCCTTGCCCCTCCTCTCAACCAGCCATGCTAGCCTTGCCCATTCCCTCACCCAGCCACACCAGCCTTGCCTCTCCTCTCACACACCCAGGCCAGCCTTGCCCCTTCTGTCACCCAGCCACGCCAGCTTTGCCCCTCCCTGACCCAGTTACGCCCACCTCATCCCCATCCCTCGCTCCAGGCCAGCCTTGCCCCTCTCTTCTTCCCACCATACCAGCCTTGTTCCCCCTTCATCCCCAGCCTCACTAGCCATGCGTGATAAAATAAAAAAATTCTGTAGTGTCTTTTGAGTCCTATCTGGGTCTTAGTTTTCCTGGTATTATGCATGGCTTCCTGGAGCTTGGGGGGTGGGGGTTGACTAAGTTCACTCTTACAGCAGGCTACAGGAGCTAGATGAATGGCCCTCGCCTCCCTGACTTGGGGCTGGCTGAGACTCCCCTGTCTCCCTGGAAAGTCAGAAAAGACAATAGAACCCCACTTTCCAGGGCATGGACACCTAGCAAGGCAATGGGGTTTGCCTCTCAGTTGCAGGCTGACTAGACAGCTATCTCCATGCTGGACTGGGGGCTGAGGTGGGGTGGGTGCTAGAAGGAGTCGGGGCTCTCACTTGGGGCCTGCTAAACAGGTCAGATGGAGGGACAGACAGATAGTGCCTCCCCCAAGGGGTGCCCTACAGCTTGGTGCAGGGCACTCTGGGCTGAGCAGAATGGTGGGGGGCTGTAACCTGCACCCTTCTGCACTACCCTTAGGGCTCCCTGTGCCATGGCCAGCTGCCTAGTAAACCTAGCTGTGGTCAGTGCTCGGTGTGTCCCTGCATGTTGGGCGAGGGGCACCAACTCAGCAGCTTATATATATCTCTGCCAGGGGCTGGGTCAGTCAATGTGCTGGGCAGAGCTCACAGGAAGCAGGAGGCTACAGCCCTGAGGCTCAGTCGAAAGAAGTGGTGGGGCCAGGGAGGGGAAGACCCCCAGGGGGTTTGATTCACTGAAGGCAGCCTCTTAATGCTGCTGCAAAGCTGGCAGCAGAGTCCTACCCTGGGGATCGCTGACACTTTGCCCTGCCCCCACGCCCTAGGACTCATGGGCCTTGCCCCCCTCCTCTGTCTCTCACTCCTCCCCCTCTCCCCACAGTATCTTCCTCACAGCTGCCCTGGGCCTTCCAGAAGCCCTAATTCCTGTGCAGCTGCTATGGGTGAATTTGGTGACTGATGGGCTCCCAGCCACTGCCCTTGGCTTCAACCCCCCTGATCTGGACATCATGGACAAGCCTCCCCGCAGCCCTAAGGAGCCCCTCATCAGTGGCTGGCTCTTCTTCCGTTACATGGCCATTGGCGGTAAAGCCCCCCGACTCTGCCCTTCAAAGCCCCAGGCCCCTCAGCTGTGCACTCACACCTCCTCCTCTCTGCTCTGCCTATAGGCTATGTCGGTGCTGCCACTGTGGGTGCTGCTGCCTGGTGGTTCGTCTATGCAGAGGATGGTCCTGCTGTCTCTTATCATCAGCTGGTGAGAGCTGGCCTCTGCGCAAAGCTGTGGGGGCCTGTGCTGGGTGGGGGGCGAACCAGGGAGCTCAGTGGGACAGTCCTCCAGCATTCAGTGCTGACTCCAGTATGGTGCTGAGCAGGGGGTTCAGCTGGGCACTCCCCCAGTGGTCAGTGCTGGCCCCAGTGCAGTGCTGGGGAGTGGGAGTGAGGGGCCCAGCCAGGCACGCTCCCCCAGCATTCAGTGCTGGCCTCAGTGCAGTCCTACGGAGGCTGTGGGGGAGAGACTCAGTCAGGCACACTCCCCAGCAGTGTTAGTGCTGGCCCCAGTGCTCCTTTACAGAGCTGGGGGGCTTGTGCTGGAGTAGAACAGTGGCTCAGCAAAGCATGCTCTGCAGTGGTCACTGCTGCCCCAGTGCAGTGCTAAGGCTGAGCGGGGGCTCAGCCAGGCATGCTCCCCTGCGGTCAGTGCTGGACTCAGTGCACTCATGCAGAGTTAGAGGGCTGGGGCAGGGGCTCAGCCAGGCATGTGCTGCAGCAGTCAGTGCTGACCCGATTGCAGAGTGGAGGGGGCCAGAAGAGGCAGAGTCTGTGTCCCTTGGGAGGAGTGGAGTAGGGGGTGGAATTTGGTTGGCAGCACTGTGCTGGCTGTGTCTCAATGCCTCTCTTCCCCCCCCAGTCCCATTTCATGCAGTGCACAGAGCACCATGTGGACTTTGAGGGACTGGACTGTGAGGTGTTTGAGTCACCAGTGCCCATGACCATGGCCCTGTCTGTGCTGGTCACCATTGAGATGTGCAATGCCCTCAACAGGCAAGTACCTTACCCTGTCCTCCCCTCCCCCCGCCACTGCCCAGAGCCCAGCTCATTCTCTCCTGATCTCTCTGTACAGCCTGTCTGAGAACCAGTCCCTGCTGCGCATGCCACCGTGGGTCAACATCTGGCTGTTGGGCTCCATCTGCCTCTCCATGTCCCTGCACTTCGTCATCCTCTACGTTGACCCCCTGCCTGTAAGTGCGGCCCTGCCGAGGTGGCTGAGCAGTACAGTGCCTGGGGAGAGCGGGGGCAGGGTGGTTAGTTTCACTTGTTTGTGGTAGAAAAAGCCCCACAAGTCCCATCTGTTCCCCCTGAGCCCTGCTGCCCAGGGCTCTGGAGTTTCCTGGTCGCAGTGCCAGAGCCTCTGAACACTTCCTCACACTTATGTGTGCCTGCCTTGTTCTCCCCATGACCTCTCTTTTGCTGCATCCCAGATGATCTTCAAACTGACACCGCTAGATGTGACCCACTGGTTTATGGTGCTGAAGATCTCATTCCCTGTCATCCTCCTGGACGAGGTGCTGAAATTAATCGCCCGGGATTACCTGGAAGGTAAGGGCATGTCCCTTCCATGGGCAGGCCTGAGAAGGCTGAGCCAGCTTCAGCCTACTAGGAGCCTCCCAGCAGGATTCCCCAGCTAGAGCCGTGATGTGATTTTGTGTAGATGCCTGTCCCATCTGATGGGGTACAGTGAGCTCCGGCTGGTGCCAGGATACTACCCTTTCTCTGTCCTCCAGCCCCTCACTACTAACCATGCACCATGAGCACCTGCCATGTAACAGACCCATCAGGGCAACTCAAATGGGCCCCAAACAGCCCCAGCACCAAATTGCACAGAGCCAGCCATTTACTGCCCTGGAGGCTAGAGCAGAGGGCAGGAAAACAGGGCTGCTGAGTCCTGTCCCAGTTCTAGTAGTCAGAGCAGTGGGGCTGGGAGCCAGGACTCTAGGAATCTGTTCCAGCTCTGGAAAGGGAGTGGTATCTAGTGGGCAGAGCAGTTACTTCATCTGCCACCTGGTGCAGTCCTTGTCCTTTACCTTCTGGGTGTTTCCATTTTCCGTCTCCCCAAAGGGCTGGGCTGAGCCTCTCTTCCCTACCCCCAGCTCTGTGCTGCTCTGCAGTGGGTTTGAGCCCCATGTCCTGGATGGGTTTCACCTTCCATCTCTCCATCCCACATGTGGATCTGGGCTAACTCTCTCTCCTGAACAACCACCTTCCCCAGGCTCTGTTAACACTGGTTTCTTTTATCTTTTCCCAATGCAGCATAATCTCTTTTCCCTCCATCTCCTTGATCCTGCGTCTCAGGTATCCCATGATCCTTTGCTGCATGCTTTACCTGCCCTATGGCTGTCTGCTGCCAAGGGACATGGGAGGGAAGGAGGGAGGTGGAGAGAGAGTGAGAGAGAACGTGTAATCTCATTGCTTTGCCAGTGGCTTTGTGCTGGGTCTTCCCTTCAGTTTGGCAAGTGGGGTCTGGGGCAAGGCCGTGTCACCCATTTGAGCTCTGTGGCTGGGCTGGATACCATTACCTACCCTGCCTACTGCTGTGCCTCTCCATTCCCCTCCACTCACACTGTGGGGAGCCAACTGGGGTGTTGCTCTGACACTGTCGTAATTACTGCTGCTATGCCAGGGGGCTCCCTATTACTGCCCATCATCCCCAGCTGCCAGGAAAAAAAACAGTGGTTAATGCTTATGTAACCTCAGAGGCACTGAGACCATTTGACAAAGGAGACTGAAGTCTGCTCTACAGCCACAGCTGCTGCTCTGCAGGGGAAAGGGGGCTGCCACTTTGGGGAGGGCAGGATCTGGAGGTAGTGATTTCTGACACTGCTCTGATCACCACCAAGCAACTGCTGGTTGCCCAGGGAAGTGGATATTGTTCCCCCCACTTAGTGCCTCCCCTGTGCTTAAGCACCAGTCCAGTGAAGACAACATTGTGCCCATGTGCTGCCTGAGAGCAAGCCAGCCTACAAGTCACTTTGTGTCTTTCTTCCTGGTGGGGCAAGGGCTGGAGACCAGGCCTTGGAGGCCAGTCTGCCACTGGGGCACAAACCCTGCCACCTGGGGCTAGGCCCTGAGGGCACCCCTCTCAACACAAACCTCCTGTCTCACACATGCCCTCTCTCCCTGCAGCAGGTTTAGAAGACCTGAAGAGGAGGAGGCAGTGACACCTCTGGCTGCTAGAGAAGCTGCATCTTCACCCCAATGGTGAAGAACCCCTTGGTGCCCCTTTGCCTCCCCATGAGCCTGTGCTCCCTCTCACCTTCAGCCACCCCTCTTATTTAACAGCTGTTGTCCTTCACCCCAAGGCTGCACACAGCCCTCTTTCTCCTCCCCAGTGGGGAGGGGGTGCAGTATGGAGGCTTGCCTGCTGCCTTTGGAGAACGGGGAGAAGCTGCCTCCCCTCCTTCTGGCCTTCTGGCTATGTTCTGAGCTGTTCCTCTGTCCTAACAGCCCCTGTCCCTTGCACCGTCTTGCTGGGCACCCAGCCTGTTTGCTGTGTTACCAGCTCATGCCAGTGACCTCCTCACTCAGTGGATAGAGGGGAAGTTAAATGCAAAACATAACTGAACAGAGAAAACCGATTTGTCCAGCCAATATGCAGCTCCCAGAGGATTAAATGAAGAGACTGTTCTAGCTGCTTATTTATTGACATTAAAAGATAAAATCCTTAATGCTGCCTGCGCTCCAGCTTCTTCCTTTGCCTCCTGGGAGGGGGACAGGGCAGGAGCAACAATTGCTGCTCTTCCAAATGGTACCACAATTGGAGGAGGGGGCCAAAAAATCTGAGCTGACATCTGAAAAGTGTCCCCTGCTGGCCTTGGATGGTATTATGGCCACGCCCAGCTGTACTAGAGAATGTAAAACAGGTCAATGACTTTAATGGGATGTGGCTCCTGCCAGAGCTCCAAAGCCCAAGAGCTGCTGGAATCTTCCTTTAATGCCCATTCTGTAACCCCACAGACTCCAGCTGGGGTCAGCTTGTGAGTACCATTCCTCTTGCCCATTGGCGTCATCCTGGCCCCACAGGTCATTAACTGGAGTGAGCAGCCCCATGCAGCCTGGATCTTGTGAACACTGGGGTGCTTCGCTGAACTGGCATGCCTGCCTTTGAAACCTTGGTTGCGTTCCCACAGAAAAGCAAGGGAGAACTATGAATAGCATTAATGCGGAAAGGGAGACCAAAGCAAAGTGCAAGTAGGGGTGTGTGCATGAGCATGTGTGTAAGTGTATGCAGGCTTGCTACTGGGGAGGCAATGAGGGTAATGCCCCAGGGGCACAGGTGATTTAAAAATGCCTGGGGTCCCCTAGTTACCACCCCAGCTGCCAGCAATGCAATGGGACGACAGCAGGCTTCTACCTGCCCTCACTCTGTGCTGCTCCCAGAAGTGGTCAGCCCAGCCTGTGGACCCTGGCCGATGGGAGCTGCAGGGCTGGTGCCTGCAGAGCAGCTCATGGAGAACCCCATGATCAGCCCACATAGGAGCAGCCAGTCACTTTTGGGAGTTCCTCAAGGTAAGCATAACACTCATCAACCCTCCCATGGCCCAACCTCCTTCTCCAGCCTAGAGCCCCACACAAACACCTTCCCAGAACTCATGCCCTGGATCACCTGGCCTAGCTGGATGAAAGTGAGTGAGTGTGAGCAGGGAGGCAGTGCCTCAGGGAAGGGGTAGGGAGGTGGCCTCAGGATAGGGCCTGACAGGGAAACTGTGCCTCAGGGAAAGGGCATGGCAGGGGGTGGCTTCAGGGAAGGGGTGTGGTAGGGAGGCAGTACCTCAGGGAAGGGACAGGGTTGTGGGGAGGCTGCAGGACAAAGTTCTTTGGGTTTGAAGAATTAGGCAGATGACTACCCTACTGGATGGGTGTGGGACCCCTGGCTATAGCTATAGTGGAACAGCTCACTGGCCACCAGCCAGCACAGGTGCAGCACCACCCAAATCTCAAGCAGATTGTGTCTGTGCAGGTGCAGCTTGAGTGTGTAGGGGGCCCAATGAGTGTTCTGTCCTGGGCCTGGAATTGCTTTTGGTAGGCTGCGGGGCGAGGGGGGCGGGGCGGGGATGCTGGGGCAGAGCTGTGTATACCCATGGGCATATGTGTGTGGGTGAGTGTAAAACCCTGCTGGGGAATGAAACGTGGGAGGGGTTTACTGAGGTGTGCAGTGGTTGGTGGTCAGGTGCTTTCTCTCTGCTGCAGAAACAATCTGGCGCAAGGTGGAGCCTTGCAGCATAGGTCAGCTATAGCCTCAGCCCCTGAATTGTTCTGAGAGACAACCTCTGTGAGACCCAGCTGTAATATATAGAGGCTTCCCCAGATAGGTCAGCCCCAATTCCATCCACCCCAGCAAAACAGACAGCCCTAGTCATGGAGCAGCTACCCCTAGTCCACTTGCCTTAAACCCTCATACTCTGAGTGGAGCATAGGTCATCTACATGTCTCCTCCACTTCACTCTGTCTTGGGACTAAACTTCTAGCTGACTCCAGGAGTACCCCAGTTGTTGCCCTTCAAATCTCAGTAGATCTTCTCCATGTTGTCGGAGGTCTTCCTCTTTTGTGTTTTCCTCGCGGGTCCCATTTGAGAGCTTGACATACTATGATTGACAATGGTTTTCTGAGTGTGGCCTACCCATCCCCGCTTTCTTCTCTTAATTTGAACATCAAGTGGTATTTTTGTCCTGCTCTGTTCCAAAGCTCCTTATTTGTGACAGTCTTGCCATTGGATGTGACGTATGTACCTCAGGCATCTGTTTATGAATGGCTGTAGCCTGTGATTTGAAGACTTTTTTAGCACGCCAGGTCTCACAGCCATACAAGAGCACACTCTTCACATTTGGGTTGAAGATCCACAGTTTTGTCTTCACAGATATTATTTGTGAACTCCATATGAGATGAAGAGTCTTGAATACAGCTGTTGCTTTCCCTATCCTGGTATTGCTATCCTTGTCTGTTCCTCTGTCTCTGCCCCTAATACTCCCCAAGTATGTGAACTGCTCCATATCTTCCAGATCACCCCCTCCCAGTGTGATGGTGTTGTTGGACTGGTTGATACTCAGTGTCTTGGTTTTTCCCTTGTTAATGCTCAGTCCAGTCACTGAGGCAGTTTTGTCTTGTGTTATGACTTTTTCAGCATGAAAAATATGGCCTGTAGGCCTGTCAAGCCACTGGATCCAGACCATGGGGCAGCGAGCTTCAGCCAGGCTCTCTGACTTCCCCACCCATGCCCACTGTTCACAGAAGCCAGCTGTGGGGCCATGTGCATCTCTGAATGCTGAGAGCCATGGGGGAAAGGCTTTGTGAACTCCCCTGTCCCAGCACAATCTCGCAGCTCCCATTGGCTGGCTTCCAGACAATAGGAGCTGCCTGTCTGAAGAACAGGGCAGTGCACAAAGTATCCCTACCTGCCCTCCCCTGACCCTGGGATCACAGCTTTCAGAGAAGCATATGTCACCTGCAGCTGGCTGCTTTGACCCCCCAGGCGGGGGTTTGGAAGGCAAGGAGCCTGGCTGAATAACCTGCTGGGATGCTGGCCAGGAGTCACCCAGGTAAGTGTCTCCCGGCCAGAGCCTACCTTTGGCACCCCAGTCTTTCCTTCTCTTCAACTGTCTTCCCCCCCTCATTGCAGCCCTATCCTATACAACCCAAACCCTCCACACCCCTGCTCCTGCACCATATCTCTCCTCAGACCCAGAACACCAACCTGCTGCACAAGGTCACACCCCCTCTTGCCCTAGGTCACAAGCCAACCCCCTGCCCCCAAGTACCCAGCCCCAGGTCACAGCCCCCTCCTTCATCTAAACTCCCACCCAGATCCCATACCCCTAAACTCACTCCTATATCCCTATCCTGAGCTCCTTTCTGCACACAACCTCTACCCCAGACCCCGCACCTCCTCCATTAATATCATAAAAGAGTGCAGCCCTGGACCATTTACGAAACACTTGAAGTGACCCCCACCCACCAAAAATTATTGCCCACCCAGGCTTCTCTACTGCCTTGATGGCCTTTTTTGAGAATTGCTATGAGCCACGTGCATCAGGAGTTGGAGTGACTCAAACTCATGGCAAGCAGGCCCGTGGTGCACAATCAGCACAGGTGGAAGGCAAGGGCAGGGCAAGCTTTAGCTGGAGCAGACCACTGAGCGGCTGCTGGTGCAGAAGGCAATAGGAAGGGTAGGGCTCAGAATACTGCCATGGACCCTATTACAACATGTACTGGGGCAAATACCTGCTGGGCCCTGGGCTGCAGCCCATAGGGCAGCAGGCTGGCAGCAGAGGGTGCTGCAATAATCTGCACCCTGAGCAGGTGGTGTCATCCCCTTGGCAAAGACTGGAGGAGCAGGCAAAACTTGTGCTGCTACTAGGAGGTCAGAGGTGCCAGGGCTGAGCTAGCAGGGGGCTGCAGGTCAGGACAGGGAGAGATTGGAGAGGCCAGGGCTGGGCTAGCAAGGGCTGTGCGTTGGATTTGCTGGGCACAGGAAGAAGTCAGAGGAGTCAAGGCTGGGCTAGGAGGGGGCTGCACGTCAGGAGAGGGAGAGATCAGAGGGGTCAGGGCTGGGCTAGCAGGGTCTGCGAGCTGGATTTGCTGGGCACAGGGAGAGGTCAGAGGGGCCAAAGCTGGACTAGCAGGGGCTGTGTGTCAGGCTGGGTACAGGGAGAGGCCGAAGGGGTCAAGCCTGGGCTACGAGGGGCTTGCACAGTACTAGCAAGTGGTGGACCACAGTGCACTGCCTTCATGCAGAGCTCAAATGGGGCCTGGAGGCAGGAGACATGGGACTGGGAAGGTTCCTTGTCACCGCACCCCCCAGGGAAGTCGTGGCCAAAGCAAGCAGAGCCATACACTGCCTCGGTAAGCCCTGCACCTCTCCCTACATGGCACTGATTTCCTGAGGGCTGCCCTTCCACCCACAGCCCTGGTGGAGACATTGTGCTATCTATACAACAGCTAAGCTGGGAGCGACAACTTATCACCCACAAGGCATTGCCTAGGCTAGCAGGACTGGGGACCCTATCAGAGCAATGACCTGCCAGAGCTGGCCACTTGGCTAGTAGCACATGTATGCCTCCACTGACTGGCCCCCCCAGTCCTCATTCATTGGGCTTTTAGATGTTCACTGTTATAAACAGTACACTGTTATAGTGTTTCAGAAGGGTGAGATGAAGATCAGACAGCTAGCAGAGGAGAAGCAAGTGCACAGAAAGCACAATAAGGACTTGCCAGACACCCACTACATCTGCAAGAGATGCAGCAAGGACTGTCACTCTCGTGTGGGTCTTCATAGTCACAATAGACGCTGTAAATGAAGTCCTCAGTTGAAACTTTAAAGGGCGCGATCCATAGTCTATGCAGACCGAAGGATGCCTACTACTGTTATAAAAAATAATTAGGAGTTTTGGTTTTTTTTCCTCTTTGCAATTATAGTGTCAGGACCCACAAAGAAGTCCTTAAAGAGCCACATGTGGCTCCAGAACCACAGATTGCTGACCCTGGCCAAACCAAACTTGTCTGTGTAAGACAGCGCCTCCTGCTGGTCAGTCTAGAATTAGTTTGTGTCCTTCCACAGGGCACTGTCACTGTTATGCCGGCTCTGCTGTCTCCACCACTGTGTGGCCTGTGTCACACTGCATCATCCCCTTATGGGCAGTGCTCTCTGGCCATGCCCCACTCTGCTGTCTCCCCTCTTTCGGAGAGGCCAGCAACCTACATTTCAGCCACTCACCTCAGCGACCTGCTGCAATCACCAGTCTAGTCCCTTACTAGGGCAAATGGCAGTTGGAGCTGGCCACTTCCCTGAGCAGCAAGTGGGGCAACCCAAGCCCACCTCCTACTCTGGGATGCTATAGCTGGCAGCCACTCACTGCCCTTCCTCTGATGCCTCTTTTCTACTTCCTCCTTAGCTTGAGCACCTTATCTGCCCTGTCCTCCAGGGTCTCAGCCTACTCACAGTCATAGAATCATAGTACTGGAAGGGACCTTGAGAGGCCATCAAGTCCAGCCCCCTACCCCCATGGCAGGACCAAGTACTGTCTAAACCACCCCTGACAGACATTTCTCTAACCTGTTCTTAAATATCTCCAGTGATGGAGATTCCACTGTTTGGCCACCCTGACAGTCAATAACTTTTCCCCTGATGTCCATTATATGGGGATAGGTAGAGTTTAATTGGAGAGACACATCTAGAGCTGGAAGGGACCTTGGGAGGTCATGTAGTCCAGTCCCCTGCCTCTTGGGAGGAGCAAGCACCTCAGGACACCTTCAGGACAGTCAAAAGCAAAAGGGATTGTGAAGAACTACAAAAAGATCTCAGCAAACTGAGTGATTGGGCAGCAAAATGGCAAATGAAATTTAATGTGGGTAAGTGTAAGGTAATGCATGTTGGAAAAAATAACCCAAATTACACGTACTACATGATGGGGTCAAATTTAGCTACGACAGATCAGGAAAGGGATCTTGGAGTTATAGTGGATAGTTCTCTGAAGACATCCACGCAGTGTGCAGCGGCAGTTAGTAAGGCAAATAGGATGTTAGGAATTATTAAAAAAGGGATCGATAATAAGACAAAAGATATCATACTTCCCCTATATAAAACTATGGTACGCCCACATCTCGAGTACTGCGTGCAGATGTGGTCTCCTCACCTCAAAAAAGATATATTGGCATTAGAAAGGGTTCAGAAAAGGGCGACTAAGATGATTAGGGGCTTGGAAAGGGTCTCATATGGGGAGAGGCTAGAGAGACTGGGACTTTTCAGTTTGGAAAAAAGGCGATTGAGGGGCGATATGATAGAGGTATATAAAATCATGAATGGTGTGGAGAAAGTGAATATAGAAAAATTATTTACCTTTTCCCATAATACAAGAACTAGGGGACACCAAATGAAATTGATGGGTAGTAGGTTCAAAACTAATAAAAGGAAATTTTTCTTCACACAGCGCACAGTCAACCTGTGGAACTCCTTGCCCGAGGAGGCTGTGAAGGCCAGGACTCTATTAGGGTTTAAAAAAGAGCTTGATAAATTTTTGCAGGTTAGGTCCATAAATGGCTATTAGCCAGGGATAAAGTATGGTGCCCTAGCCTTCATAACAAGGGCAGGAGATGGATGGCAGGAGATAAATCACTTGATCATTGTCTTCTGTTCTCCTTCTCTGGGGCACCTGGCATTGGCCACCGTCGGCAGATGGGATGCTGGGCTTGATGGACCTTTGGTCTGACCCAGTATGGCCATTCTTATGTTCTTATGTTCACCATCCCTGGCATCTATTTGCCCCAGTCCCTAAATGGCCTCATCAAGGTTTGAGCTCACAACACTGTGTTTAGCAGGCCAATGCTCAAACCACTGAGCTAACCCTCCCCAAACCCCAGTCAGCCAGCAGCTCCTTGTGCCCTTCATATACGGGCCCTGTCTGGCTTCTTAGTGAGCCCTTCTCTGAGTGGAGGGTTCTCCTTCTGGCCTGCCTTAACCCCTCCTCTCTCCGGCATGAGCTAACCACCTCACTACATGGACCATGAAATCAGATCTCCCCCACATTGTGAAATCTAGCTATTGGAGAGAAAGGGCAAGGCTGGGGGCATCCAAGTTCAGGGCTCCTACCATGCACTGGGCTGCAGCTGCTGGTCCCAGTGGTGCTTCCTCTCACCCTGCATAGAGGTTGGGGATGGGGTCAGGGGGGATCCGATGCAGGAAGCTCTGAGACTATTATGAGAGATGCCCTCTTTCTCCTTTACAGTCAGCACCCCCATGGTTACAACACTGAAACTGACTAATTTTAAAATGTGATGACTATGACATTGACTAACGTAGACTGTAAATGTGACAGGGCCCCAGAAACTCTTGCCCTTCCCAAGGCAACAAAAGGGCTCCCTGAGCCTCTGAGGCACACAAGGAGTCACCTGGATACGCAGGACCCCTAAAGGGACAGTTGCAGTTTGTCACACAATCCTATTTGGAAAAAAGGAAATAGGAAGGAAGATCAATTTAGATGGGATTGAACTAGAGAACGTAGAGAAGTTCACATATCTGGGGAGCAACAGGATGTATGGTCTAGAATAGCAAAAGCAAGAGAGAGTTTGAAGGTGATGGATGAGATCAGGAAAACCAAAGCAATTAGCTTAGCAATGAAGCTGAGCATCATGAAAATGTGTATTTAGCAGCATGTCGTATGGATGTGAGACATGGCTGATAACAAAAGATTCAAAGAGAAGAATATTAGCATTCAAGAGGTATTGTTATAGAAGGATCATGAGAATGGGACAAATGCAGAAGGTTACCAACAAGGAACTATATAGGAAGATATAGCCAAAAGAGACCCTACTGCAGGTTATATAACAGAAATTACAGCTATTCGAGCACATTTGAAGAACGAACGACAAATGAAAAATCAAGACCCTGGTATTTGGCATAATGGATGGTTTGAATAGAGCTGCGTCTACACTAGCCGGCTATTTTGAAGTAGCCGTGCCAACTTCGAAATAGTGCCCGCCGCGTCTACACGCGGCGAGTGCTATTTCAAAGTTGAAATCGATGTAAGGCGGCGAGACGTCGAAGTCGCTATCCTCATGAGGAGATGGGAATAGCGCCCTACTTTGACGTTGAACGTCGAAGTAGGGTATGTGTAGATGATCCGCGTCCCGCAACATCGAAATAGCGGGGTCCTCCATGGCGGCCATCAGCTGAGGGGTTGAGAGACACTCTCTCCAGCCCCTGAGCTCCATGGTCGCCGCGTGCAGCAGCCCCTTAAAGCTCCCCGTCCCCTTATTTCCTATACAGGAAGCTGAGAGCTCGTGCAGGCAGCAGCACTGCCATGTGCCCAGCCTGCACGTCCCTCCGCAGCCTCAAGCCAGCATCCTGCACCCCATGGCAGCCAGCCAGCCCCCCAAGTGCCCACAGGGCACCCCCCCCCAAGGGGACCCAGGGCTCCCAGGCTGGCAGCCAGTGGGGGAAGAGGCAGCGGGGCCCCTCCTGGACGGAGGCTGAGATCCGGGACTTGCTGGGGCTCTGGGGCGAGGAGGAGGTGCTCCAGGTAATGGGGAGCAAGAGGCGGCACGCGGATGCATTCTCTCGGCTGGCCGAGGGCCTGGCTGCCCAGGGTCACCCTGCCCGCACTCCTGACCACTAAGGAGTAGGGTAAAGGAGATGCGGCAGGGTATGCCCAGGCCCGGGACATGGCCAGCCGATCTGGGGCCACCCCCGCCGCTTGCCCCTTTTACAGGGAGCTCAGTGAAATCCTGGGCCCCCGGTACACCTCCTCCCCGCCCCCCCCCACCGGCCACCCTTGACATATTGGCTGACGAGCTCCAGCAGGCCCCGGAGATGGAGTCCGCCCCAGAGGCCAGCCCTGCACCCCAGGGCCCCCCCCCCAGGAGCCCACCCCTGGGACACCGGAGGAGGAGGAGGAGGGGGCCTCCAGCGATGGGGGGCTCCAGATCGCCCTCCCCTCCCGCAGCTCCAGCAGGGCATCCGCCCGATGGCTGTCCCCTGACCGTGGGAGCGGAGTTTCAGGTATGTACCCCCCTGGTGCACACCCCTGGGGTTAAGGGGCAGGGACAAGAGACATGACCAGGGCCCTCCACACACCCAGATGACCATGGCCCCGAGGACAGCAGTGGCATGTCCCTCAGAAGAATCCATCAGCCCCTGCCCCCCAGCAGGACAGCGCCATGCCCCATCCCTGGGGATGGGGGGAGAGGAACCTAGGGTCCCCTTTCGGCGGGGTTGGATACCCATCATCATCATCAGCAGCATCTCCGGGGGATGGGGAACCAGCAGCAGAGGGGTGGGGGGACAAGGGCCACGGGTCAGGGCCCAGACTAATGGCTGTCTCCACTCTTCTTCCCCCCTCTGTTCCGCCGCTGCACCATCGGAGGGCCTGGAGAGCACCGGTGCAGCGTCAGTGGTCCCGGAGAGCCCACCGGGGCCATCCCACCAGGCCAGCCCCTCGGCGGAGCATGGACCAGCCCCAGGACGAGCACGACAGTGGCGGGGCCATCTGTGGGCGTCCACGGACCCCCAGCTACTTGCCACCCTCCGGCGTCAGTTCCTGTTGTTCCCTCCCTGCACCTCCTGCCCACTGCAAGTCAACTATTCTGTGATATATAGAAGGTGCTGGGGAGGGGAGGGGTCAGAGCAATGTCAGGAGATGTTCAGGGGGGGGCGGGGAGTCAGGGCAGGAGTTTGGGGAAAGGATGGAGTGGAAGTAGGGTAGGGATGGGAAGAGGTGGGGTGGGGCATTAAGGCAAAGAGGTAGAGTGAAGGTGGTGCAGGAATGGTAAGAGGCAAAGTGGAGTGGGTCTTTAAGGGTGGAGTGAGGGACGGACAGGGACAAGGTGAGGCAGAGTGAGATACTAGGGAGAAGGGGGCGATCAGAGCAATGGGCTGACCACCTTCAGGAAAATGAGGAAGCCAGCGCCATCACTGCAATAGTGGCCACTTCAGGCACTACCCTGTGTGTGTCCCCTAACTGAAGTAGTGCTTTCCCCAACCCCAGTGGCCAGATGCTGCACGGCTCTATTTATATGTCCACCCCCTGATGGCCAGGTGAGTCTGTGCTTTGTACATATTTCTCCCCACCCAAACCACTAGGTTAGTGCCCTCTTGTGACCACTGTGAGCTGTGGTCTGTGAGACAGGGCACTGCTGTATATATCACTACCAACTGGATCAGTGAAGTGCCCTTCCCCATGCCCAGGTATGGCAATGGCCTGGTTATGTCTTCTCCCTCCCACATGTGACTGTGACCCTGTGGGGGCAGCTCAGATAGTGCAATCCAAGCTATCCATATACCCCTGATCCCAGCTCAGGGCTCCCCACCTGCAAGCCCTACGAGCCTGGGGCCTCCAGGCACGGAGTGGAGAAAATCTGGGGCCATAAATTCAGCACAGGGCAGAGACTTACTTCCGCTGTGCCAGTCAGGGTCCCAGGGTAGGTTACCTGTCATTGCTGGAGTACGGTGAAGCCGCGTCCCATCAATGGTCAGGCTTGCGCTGCAAGGGACCGCCATGCATATGGATGGGTACATGGAAGAACAGGGCTTTCCATTCAATTCGATGAAGTGGTCAGTCTGGGCAGTCAAACACCAGTAGGTACCATTCATTTGGACCAGCTTTGTGTGCATCATTTTCTTGGTGACCATTACTTCAAACCTAGACAAGTTTGTCAAGATATTATATGGACATGTACATAGAATCTCCTTATCGGAATGGGTATAACACTCACTGGGGTACAAAGTACCTCTGGCCACCTCCAAGTAGGCAATGCCTTTTATTTTAGTGGTGTGACCCTTCCTCCCTACAGACAGGGAGGTTACCATTCTGGCCTGCTGTAAGTGGGGAATGACTAGAGCTACTAGGAGGCTGAAGATTATGCTGTGCCCCATTCACATTGGCCATTGGACTCTCATTGATTCTGTGTCCACATTCCCATGGAAGAGTACTGGGTAGATGGGAGCTTACCACCTTCAACACAGCTGGGTGGACTTGGCCATCCAGGAGGTCTGTTACGTTACCTTAGGTGAGCCTATTCTCCAGCAATCCCTTTTGACTATCTCTTTTTAGCACCATTTAATGATCAACTAACCTTTGGTCTATGTAGTATGTTATACTCAGTGAGGAGATGCTGAATTTGACAGATCCTTTAAACCATTCAGGATTAGTCAATTAGTCTGGCTGGTGTCTAGTCCTCTGTGGTCATATTACTGCATCTGCCACCTCTGATTCAATACAGTCCCTTTCCTCAGCTCATTGTGCTATGACAAGGTGTTGCTGACACAGTTCCCAACGCCAAACCAGCCTGCAATGGTATCTGCTAAGCTCCACCTTTGCCAACTGAGGCATTCACTAGTTTGGTTTGTTAGTCTTGTAAAAATAGCGCATTGTTGGCCTACATCCTCTAGGGCAATATGTACCTCGACCTTATAGGTGTGAAACATCACCAAGGTGAGGACAGATAACACTAGTCCTATCATTAGTAGCCCTGGTTCTGGGACAGGGTTTGCTCAGGGCATGATACATGCTCAAGGGGTTCTACTCTATCCTTCATTATAACTTGGCTGATGGTTTCCAGTTGAGGGCACTTCAGAGTGGGCCATCATTTAATAAATGATTGTCATGTCTCTGGGGTTACTTCTGCTTGGGCTTTAAAGCTGTGTCTACACGTGCACGCTACTTCGAAGTAGCGGCACTAACTTCGAAATAGCGCCCGTCGCGGCTACACGCGTCAGGCGCTATTTCGAAGTTAACTTCGACGTTAGGCGGCGAGACGTCGAAGTTGCTAACCTCATGAGGGGATTGGAATAGCGCCCTACTTCGACGTTCAACGTCGAAGTAGGGACCGTGTAGACGATCCGCGTCCCGCAACGTCGAAATTGTGGGGTCCTCCATGGCAGCTATCAGCTGGGGGGTTGAGAGACGCTGTCTCTCCAGCCCGTGTGGGGCTCTATGGTCACCGTGTGCAGCAGCCCTTAGCCCAGGGCTTCTGGCTGCTGCTGCTGCAGCGGGGGATTCATGCTGCATGCACAGGGTCTGCAACTCGTTGTTGGCTCTGTGTATCTTGTGCTGTTTAGTGCAAATGTGTCTGGAAGGGGCCCTTTAAGGGAGCGGCTGGCTGTTGAGTCCACCCTGTGACCCTGTCTGCAGCTGTGCCTGGCACCCTTATTTCGATGTGTGCTACTGTGGCGTGTAGACGTTCCCTCGCTGCACCTATTTCGATGTGGTGCTGCGCAACGTCGAAGTTGAACATCGACGTTGGCAGCCCTGGAGGACGTGTAGACGTTATTCATCGAAATAGCCTATTTCGATGTCGCCACATCGAAATAGGCTACTTCGATGTAGGCTTCACGTGTAGACGTAGTCTAAGTGGTAAACCCCGGCGGGAGTCAGTGTTGGTACTGGGTTTCTGTCCTACAATATCCCACACAGACTCCAGCACTGAGAACTGTGTGTCTCCCTCAGTGCCTTTGTCATTGCAATATGCAAAGTAATTATGTGTAAATGAGGGGTAACCCAAGGCTTTATGGTCTCCTTGACTCTTAGTATGCAACTGCCTCTCCGTGTAAGTAATTTGGAGGCTTGATGCATTTATTGGGATTACTCTGCCCATAGCAAGGGTTGAGGGTGACTTTCCTTTGGAATGGAGAGCCAGTGCAACTAATGACTTTTCTCAAATATTTCCTTTGGGTTCCATAACTTCTGGCACCTGGCACCAGAGAGTAGCTGGACACTTGGCCATTATGGAAATGGGGATGTTACTAGTTTCTCTGTTTATGCATTATGTTGACTCATTAGTGTATGATTTTATGTGACCCCTTTGTAATCTACTGGCTCATGTCCCAGCCATAGGCTGACTTTTACCTCTGGCCAGGACTTTGTAAGGATTAGTGTGCAAGTTCTAAAAAAGTTAAGTGCTTTGTTAGTATAACAAGTAAAACAAAGCAGTTCCAAAGGGGGTCAGTGTCCCTTTTCCTGTTGCTTCCTTTTACATGGCATACTTTTCGCTTTCTCCATCATGTACCACAGGGGCAGCAGGTGCCTCAACAGAAATGACCTTATGATTATTCCTTGATCCTTCTTGAGTACATGGGGAGATTAGAGGAACATTATGGGTATTTGCAGTTGCTGGTTCAAACATCACAGAATCATAGGGCTGGAAGGGACCTCAGGAGGTCATCTAGTCCAGCCCCCTGCTTCAAGCAGGATCAACCCCTACTAAGTCATCCCAGCCAGGACCTTGCCCAGCCAGGACTTAAAAACCTCAAGGGATGGAGAATCCACCACCTCTCTAAGCAATGCATTCCAATGCTTCACCACCCGCCTGGTGAAGTTGTTTTTCCTAATATCTAACCTACGCCTTTCCCTCTTCAACCTCTGACCATTACTCCTTGTTCTGCCATCTGACACCACTGAGAACAGTTTCTCACTCTCCTTTTTAGAGCTCCCCTTCAGGAAGTTGAAGGCTGCTATCAAATCACCTCTAAGTCTTCTCTTCTGTAAACTAAACAAGCCCAAATTCCTCAGCCTATCCTCATACGTCTTGTGCTCCAGACCCTTCATCATTTTTGTTGCCCTTCGCTGAACCTGCTCCAGCAAATCCACATCCTTTTTATACTGGGGGGCCCAAAACTGGACACAATATTCCAGATGTGGCCTTACCAGTGCCAAATAAAGAGGAATAACTACTTCTCTAGATCTGCTCGAAATGCTCCTCCTATTGCACCCCAGTCTGCCGTTAGCTTTCTTGGCTACAAGGGCACACTGTTTACTCATATCCAGCCTTTCATCCACCATAACCCCTAGATCCCTTTCCATCGTACTGCTGCTGAGCCAGTCGGTCCCCAGCCTGTAACAATGTTTGGGATTCTTCCACCCCAGGTGCAGGACTCTACACTTCTCCTTATTGAACCGCATCAGATTTCTTTTGGCCCAATCCTCCAATTTATCCAGGTCCCTCTGGATTCTCTCTCTACCCTCCAACCTATCTACCTCTCCCCCTAGTTTTGTGTCATCCGCAAAACCGGAATGAAGTCAGTCCCTATGCCCGTCCCATGTGTAGGAAGTGGGGAAGTGCTGGGATCCTTACCTTGAACTTTGCTTGGTACTGTTAACTTATACATCTTTTAATTGATTTTGGTGCCTTCAAAACGTCCCCATCCCCATCTTTTACCCAAGTTTAGCAAAGGTGTCTGCGGTTAATAGGACCCACTGAAGACCTTACCACCGTGGTTTTAGGATTCCTTTAATCTCAGGATAAATGGAACTCATTACCAAATCCCAAACTTAAAATGCTGGTTTACCTAGGCTGAGGCTGCTGTTATCTTGCTGGGTTTGATTTTACTTTTATTACAATGGAGAGAATTTACTGCTTGGAGCCCCATAAGGCTGAAGCAGTTTCTTTGTACTACCTTCTTCTGATTTTCTTTTGAAAGACAAAAGAACATTTTTCTACCCCTATTGGGGTAAATTACATCTTTTAATACTCCTTTTACAAATGTATTTGCTGATTTTGGGTAAAAGAGAGGCATTGCATTGATTCTAGACTCATTTGTTGGGCCAAGTTTTAATGGCTTTTACCCTTTAAGCTGGTTTAGGGTGAATTAATGAGTTAAATTAATTAAAATTGATGAGGTGGCATGCCTCAGTTTCCTTTTTATTCCACCTGTCAGGTTTGTAATAGTTCATACGGAAAAGCATTATTACTGTAGCGAACCCTTATCATATGGGCCTCATCATATGGGATGTTTTCAGTTACCTTTTTTAACATTGCTTAAAGATTTCTTTTATTAAGCAAAAATAATGTACCTTGCACCTTGTTACAGGGTCACCCATGTTAAGTGCACACATTCTTTTCTTAACACCTCTCGCTCTCACTACTTTTTAACTAATTTTACACTGCTGTACATAGCTTACATTCCCTTTATACACCTTATCTTTTAGAAACCCCTTATCTTTAGCAAATTTTACTGAATTAGAGAGATTTAAATTTGATTATCTCATTGTCGGGCTTATTTAGACACTCCTTTGGAAAAAAGGCCCATTTTTCCTTTAGAATGGCTGCAAAGAAACCAAGCACTCTTGTTCTATAGCATTACCACAATGTTTTAACTGCTTAGTTTCCTTCTAAGTCTGCAAATTTAACTTATTCTTTCCTTAAAGTTGCTTGCTTATTTCCCAAAATTGACATTTATTACTTCAAGGAATTGAATAATTTTGCCTGGACTTACTGACTCCTTTTCTCCTGTCACTCTTGCCCTGAACTTTTAGCAAACAGTTCACCTGTTTTGTTTCTTGTATTCGGAGTAGAACATTAGGCAGTAGGTAGTAGGTGACTACAGGAGCCATGGCAGGGGTTTGTGCATTTATTTTTTCAAGAACTAGCCAAATTTGGGCTATTGAAGGGGCTCTGGGTCTTAATGAGGACCCCTTCCTTTAGTAAATCTTGGATTACTCCCTCTATTCCTGCCTCTGCTCCTACAGGGTAGGGATTGCCTAGGGTTAACCTTTAAGCCTGAGGGCTGTTGGCTGATGGGTATTAAATCCTTCCTCTAACTTACATATTCAACTCACCGGATCCCACAGATCCCTGTGGTCCTGCTGGGCATAACACTTATCAGGTGATTTTAAATACATTTTACTTGTTACTTCTGCATATTGAAGTTATCTTTATAAAATACTTAATTTTACAACAGAAGAGAAAACTTAATCCTGTGAGCCTGTTAGATTTTACACAATTTCTGTACTCTGATATTTGAAGTTTTTCCTATTGGAACGCTTCCCCTCCTTATGGATCCACCAGCAACACAAACAACAAATAGACAAACAAACAAATTGCCCCTAACCAGTCACAAAAGCAAAGAAGCCCATACACATGATGAGGAGTACAAATCCTAATTGCCAGACATTTAACAGTACAAAACTGAAAACAATTCCCAGTAAATAGATTAATCCAGGATGGGGCTCAGATGGTATGTCTGAGTGAATAAGGTTCCGAATAGCATCAGGGAGTTCCTTAAGTAGTTGTTGTAATTTCTTTTGAAATGCCAAAGTGGGATCAGAGGACAGAGGTCTGTAAAATGTGGTGTTGGAGAGTTGTCTGGCTACAGCTACTCCAAGATAGGCCCAAAAAAGCCAAGAACAGAACACCAATGGTCATTACCTACAGCCTCCAACTCAAACCACTGCAACACATTATTAATGACGTACAATCTATCCTTAATCAGGATGCCACACTCCAGAAGGCCCTAGGTGACAGACCTGTTCTCTCCTACAGACAACCTCCCAGTCTTATGAGGATTCGCACCAACAGCCACAGTCTATACCCCAGGAATACCAGTCCTGGAACCTTACCTTGCAACAAAGCCCTCTGCCAGCTTTGTCCACATATCTATTCTGGAGATACCATCACTGGACCTAACCAGGTTAGTCGCAGAATCACGGGCACATTTTCATGTTCCTCAACTAACATCATATATGCCATCATGTGCCAACAATGCCCACAAGCTTTGTTTATTGGACAGACTTCAAACTCTCTTAGACAAAGCGTTAATGGGCACAAAACAGACATCAAAACACTCCTGATCCACGAACCAGTCAGCCGACATTTTAATGGAGTGGGCCATTCTGTTAATGACTTAAGAGTCTGCCTCTTCCTGAAGATGAATTTTCACACTACTTTGGAAAGAGAGACTGCTGAACTCTCTTTTATATTCAAATTCAACACATTAGCACATGGTTTGAACCGGGATGCAAATTTTCTCAGTCACTATAGGAGCTCTTTTGCATATTTGGTTTAATGTAATTCTTGGCTCCCTCTCCCCTCCCCCACCCCTCTACTCTCTGACTTGCTCACCTCGAATTTTTTTTTTCTGATTTGTCAACCTTGATTACTATTTTTGGTTCTCTGTGCCTTAAATATTGAGTCTGTTCTGCTATGGCTATGCTCTGAAGAAGTGGGTCTGTCCCACGAAAGCTCATCCCCTAATAAATTATTTTTTTCATCTTTAAAGTTCTACTTTACTGCCTTTTTGTTTTGATTGTATATACACTAGCATGGCTTTCTCTCTGTTACTAATCAACATTTTGGAACTGAGGTTCTTAACAAATATCATGGCCTACTTCAGAATTTTATCGTATATCCCCAACCCTATCCCATTAGAGAACAGTCAGTTCCACTCACTCCTCCCTCTAAACACTCTCAGAGCTACCCAGGCAGTGTGTCTTAAGAACATAAGAAGTGCCACAGGGGGTCAGACAAAAACTATTATCCTGCCTGCCTCAGTGGCCAGTGCCAGGTGTCTTGGAGGGAATGAACAGAACAGCTGTTCTGTCAAATGATCCATTCCATCACCCATTCCTAGCTTCTGACAAACAGAGCCTGGTGACGCCCTCCCCGCCTGCTGGCTAATACCCATTGATAGATCTGTACTCCCTGACCTTAACAGTCATTTTTTGAACTCTGTTATAGTCTTGGCTTTCACCACCTCCTCTGGCAAGGCGTTCCACAGGTTGACTGGGCAGTGTGTGAAGAAATACTTCGTTTAGTTTGTTTTAAACTGCTCCTGGTAATTTCATTTGTTGACTCCCTTCATTCTTGTGTTTATGTGAAATGAGAAATAAGGAAGTGTTATCTACTTTGTCCATGCCTGTCATGATTTTATAGACCTCTCTCATATCTCCCCTTAGCTGAATATTTTTGCAAACTGAAAAGCCTCGGTCTTATTACTCTCTCCTCATATGGTGGAGATTCCATACCTCTAATCATTTTTGTTGCCCCTTTCTGAATTTTTTCCAATTCAATATATCTTTTTCTGAGATGAGACAACCGCATCTGAACCATGGATTTATACAGTGGTAATAAGACATTTTCTGTCTTATTATCTATCTCTCACTTCACGATTCCCAACATTCTGTTTGATTTTTGACAGTTGCTGCACATTCAATGGATGTTTTCAAAAAACTATCCAAAATAACTCCCAGATTTCTTTCTTGACTAGTAACAGATAATTTGGACCCCATTATTTTATATGTTTAGTTGGGATTATATTTTCCAATATGCATACATTTGCATTTATCAGCAATGAATTTCCTTTGCCATTTTGTGGCTCATTCGTCCAGTTTTATGAGATCCTTTTATAGCTCTTTGCAGTCTGCCTGCGATTTAACTATTATCAGTAATTTGGTATCATCTGCAAAATCTGCCACCTCACTGTTTATTCCCTTTTCCAGATTATTTAACAATATCCTGAATAAGAGTGGTCACAGTACAGACCACTCATGCTGTTTGCTTTTTTACAGAAGCTTTATTATTGTGGCAAAGATTTCTAACGTGTTATAAGAACGTGAAATCACAGAGTCTGTCCATCTGACTACCATGTCTGTTTGTTCAAGAACTTTTCTTAAATCAGAGGTGTCCAATAGAAATTCAAACACTGCCACACATGTGGTTGTCGTCTTCCTATATTCACCACATTCCTCCCCGACACTGCTGTAAATAAATGCTCTCCCTCTTCCCGAGGGCCAAGCACCTCTAGCACCCCCTTTAAATAAATGCCCTCCTCCTCCCCTGGAGCCAGCCCCCCCTAGCTCTCCCCCACTAATTCAACGCCAGCACTGGAGTTGCCACTGGAGCCACCACTCACTTCTCCCACCAAAAGGGGGGGGCGTGTGCACCGAGCAGGTGGATGGCACTCCCTGCCTCTGGCTCTCAGGAGGAGCTGCATTTAAAGGCTCCAAGAGCCATATGTAGCTTGAGAGCTTATTTGCCACAACACAGTGTCCTATTCGCCACATATTGTGAGTGGCGAACATATTGAACACCCTCGTCCTCAATGGTAAGAGCTAGGACCACCAAATTTGATATGCAGTTTCCACTTACAATAACTTAAAACAAGATAAGGGTTTGGTTGTGCCAGGAAAACAAGATGTTCCAAGAATGAGATTGCTTTTCATAAAACCATAGAGAAAAGAGATAGAATCGCCAGGCAGGTGAAAGGGGCTATCTGAGGTCATCTCTCCCCTCCAGGAGTGCCCCACCTCTGAACCTCTCACACCCACCTACTGGGGGGGAGCTGAAGCTCCCCCACTCCCTCCACCCAATTTGTACGGGCACATTGACGGCCATTCCCTTTCATCAGGGATTGAGGGAAAGTGTACAGTTTGCTGCATTCATAGAATCACAGAATCCTAGGGCTGGAAGGGACCTCAGTATGTTATCTAGTCCAGCCCCCTGCTTCAAGTAGGATCAACCCCAACTAAATCATTCCAGCCAGGCCTTCGTCAAGCCAGGACTTAAAAACCTCTAGGAATGGAGATTCCACCACCTCTCTAAGTAATGCATTCCAGTGCTTCACCACCCTCCTAATATCCAACCTACTCCTCCCCCTCTGTACCTTTAGACCACCGTTCCTTGTTCTCCTATCAGTCACTACTGAGAACAGCCTCTCTCCATCCTCTTCAGAGGCCCCCTTCAGGAAGTTGAAGGCTGCTATCAGATCACCCCTCACTCTTCTCTTCTGCAAACTAAATAAGCCCAGATCCTTCAGCCTCTCCTCATAGGTCATGTGCTTTAGCCCCCTAATAATTGTCGTTGCCTTCCCCTGGACCCACCCCAGTGCATCCATATCCTTTCTATACTAGGGGAGGCATTACTGGATGCAAGACTCCAGATGAGACCTCACTAGTGCCGAATAGAGGGGCATAATAACTTCTCAAGATCTGCTGGAAATGCTCCTCCTAATGCACCCCAATATGCCATTAGCCTTCTTGGCTACAAGGCACACAGTTGACTTATATCCAGCCTTTCATCCACTTTAATCCCCAGGTCCTTTTCTGCTGCACTGCTACTTAGCCAGTCGGTCCCCAGCCTGTAACCATGCTTGGGATGTCTCTGTCTCAAGTGCAGGACTCTGAATTTGTCAATGTCATACTTCATCAGATTATTTTTGGTCCAATCCTTCAATTTATCTAGTTCACTCTGGTCTCCACCCATACCTCCCAATGTATGTACCTGTCCTCCTAGCTTGGTGTCATCCGCAAACTTGCTGAAGGTGCAATCCATGCCTCATCCAGGTCATTAATAAAGATGTTGAACAATACCAGCCACAGAACTGATCCCTGGGGCACCCCACTTGAAACCGACCATGAACCAGACATTGAGCCGTTGATTGCTACCCATTGGGCCTGACCATCTAGCCGGCTTTCTATCCACCTTACAGTCCATTTATCCAATCCATACTTCCTTTACTTATGGGCAATATTATTGTGGGAAACTCTGACTGAAGAATGCAGGGGGTACATGAATGTGGACCTGTCACAGCCAGGGGACATGCACCCCCTCCTTTGACTGTGCCTGGGGGAGATGCAGTGGCCATGGAGAGGCATTTCTTACCTGGCCCCAACTTGCTACACTCAGAGAGGGTTGCGGTAGTTTTCTCTGCTTGTAGCAGCCTGTGGCTTAAATGAAGAACAAGCAAAATTAATCAAGTTAAGTACCCAAGCAATGCTGGGAAAATCTTCTAGTACGTATGTAAATATGCAGTCACAAATCCTCATTATTTGGGATAATGTAGAAACCGACACTCCTCATTGAAATGAAGACACTGGGTTTGATTTGTAATTATTCATGCTCTCCGTAATAAACGTTACAGGAAAGTTCCAAGTTATTAATAAATTGTTTGCAAAATACATATGAAATTTAATTTGTTTTCAAGCAATAACAGAGCCTTTTTCATGTTTGTAAATCTCAAACACTAATTATCTCCTATTTAAATAGCATCCAAAGTGGATCTTTGTGACGAAGTGTCCGCTCAATCGACAACTGGAAGGAATTTTTCAAGTGGCCAGCTCAGCCTACTAAATCCACTGACTGCACCTGGAGTAAAAGCCAGGAGCAAGGGATTGGTTACCAGCAATTTGGTGGGTCAGGGTGTGTAAATCCAGGAGGCTGGCAACATACAGGGGTTGGCTCTTTGGGGAGAGGGAGGTGTGTTTGGAGGTGACAACAGGGTACGGCGTATTACTATTAGGGAGAGGAGAGTTTGGAGCTGGTACACACAAAAGAGGGAGGGGACCAGGAATTGTAGAAAGCTGTCCAAGAAAGGAACTGGGAGAGTTAGACCCAGAATTGTTGGGTTGAGGGTTCCTGGACTAAAACCTGAAGAAGAGGGTGGGCCCAGGTTCCCCTACTATCTGCAGGAAGTGGACCCATCAACACCGTAGTACTGCAGGAGACTGTACAGAATGACTTTGGGTAGTTCCAGAAGGGGGAAATGTGAGTGGTGACCTGTCTGGGGGGCCTGTCACCAAGAGGGGGACTGCTGTTTCTGGAGCTTCCCAGGTCCCCCAGAAAGAGAGCCTGGGAGGGTGGGAGCCTGCCCAGCTGAGGAGGGCACAGGAACTGTAGGACTAAGTAAGATCCAAGTATATACTGACCTGGGACTGTAGCTGGACCCTTTGGGACCCATAAGAATTGGAGTGGATTTGGTGAAATAGGTTTAATAACCTCTCACCTGAGATAGGCGGCTGTTGGTATGGGCTTTTGAAGTAGCTGGAGAATCTGTGGGTTGCTTGTGTGGCTTCTGGCTGACCAGTGGGGCTGGTAGAGATACTTTTGTGCATGGGTTGACCTTAGTGAGAAGGAAATCACAGCCTGGGCTGAAAGTGGCCCAGTTTGAAGCAAAAAAATCCCATGGGTTGATTCTTTTAGCTGTGCCCAGAACCCTCATCATATTACAGGGTCATTAATATTACAGTGGCGGCCTCTAATCCTAACTGGTTCTCCAACTGCTGTCTGCAGACCACTTGTGGTCTGCAGCTGCTTTGCAGGTAGGGCCACGAGGCTCAGGGCTCCCCAACAGCAGGTAGCCCACGTTCCAGCCCTGCACAGACCTCTTCTTCTGCAAGGTTCTTAGAACAACTTCCTACTGTGGGCAGGGGGCAGTCCTGAACCTTGCAGGCTAGACCCATCTTGCATGGCTGGGGGGAATAATGGCTCAAGACACTACTGCTCCTCCCTTCAGCTTGGGGACTGCAGCACCAGAAAGGGCTCATGGTAGGGTTTATCTGCTGCTCCCATTGGCCAAAATTTGGCCAATGGGAGCAGAGGAGGGTAGTAGCAGAGAACAGTGGGGAGCACAGTCAGGTAAGAGGTCTCCCCATTCGTCTCATAGCCAGTCCCTGCACCCCATTCCACCCAGCTGTCCCAGCACCAATCAGCTCCTTCACCCCCGTCCTGCTCCTGGACTTCCCTCCTGCTCATCTTCTGGACCTCCCACTCCCAACCTGCTCTGGCACCCTCCCCCGCCCTTTCCAGACTCTGCACCCACCCTTGCTTCTGCATCTCCTCCCACCCCCATACCAGACACTCTATCCCTAGCTTGCTCCTGCATCCACTCCTGCTCCTTCAACTGCTCTCTTGGCCAGACGCTCAGCCCCTAGCCTGCTCTTGCACCCTCCAGGCCTCACACCCTCAGTCCTCTCCAGCATCCTCCCTTCTGGTCAGACAGCCCATCCCCAGGTCACTTCTGCACACTCTCATCCTTCCAGACATCACACCATTAGCCTGCTCCCACATCCTCCTTTCCAGTCTGCTCCAGCACCCTATGTCCCAGGCAGTTATGCCTATCCCACTCCCTAGCAGACCCCTCACACACTGAACCCCTCATTTTGACCTCACCCCAAAGTGTTGGAGGGGCTCATAAAATCTAGAAGCATGTAGATAAGTATATTTAGCTTCCATCCTACACACACACACAAGATCCATTAAAACAAAAAGCAGTCAAGTAGAATGTGATGGAGTGGGGGGAGTGCATGTGTGAGACTCAGGCTGGATGTGGGAGACAAGCAGAGCAGCTCCCAGTGGCTAAGGATGATCCTGGGGCTATAACCTAGGCTGGCAGGTAACACCTCAGCCCTGAACAAAGAGGAGGGAGGAGCCGAGCTGGTTTTGAATCGGGGGTGGCAGTTAGAGGCGAGGCGGAGAGGGAGCTGGAAGGCAGCCAGCCTGAGGAGGCAGGAAGCTACACCCTGGAGGGGCACCCCTCGGGCTTTTCTCCCCAGGACGGGTTGAAATGACTGTCTCTGATGGCTGTACTGACGCTTCTGTGAGAAACTGGGCATCTGTTGCCTAATAAACCTCCTGTTGTACCTGCTGAGTGAGAGTCACTCCTGCCAGCGGAGGGGGTGCAGTGCATGGGGACCCCTGAACCCCATCACATAGCACTTAAAGACTAGCAAAATAATTTATTGGGTGAGCTTTCATGGGAGAGACCCACTTCTTCAGACCACGATCCATTGTTTACAGTCAAGCCCTTAGGTACAATCGCATTTGCTCTGATCCTACTGACAGAAAGCAAAAACTACAAGATCTCTACCAAATATTCATAAACCTGAATTACCCACCAGGAGAAGTAAAAAACAAAACGACAGGGCCAGACGAATACTCAGAAAACAGCTGCTTCAAGATAGGCACATAAAAACTAACAGAACACCACTGGTCATTACCTACAGCATCCAACTCAAACCACTGCAATACACCATTAAAGACCTACAACCCATCCTTAATCAGGATGCCACATTCCAGAAGGCCCTAGGTGACAGGCCTGTTCTGTTCTACTGACAACCCCCCAACCTTTTGAGGATTCTCACCAACAGCCACAGACTATACCACAATCCTACTAATCCTGGAACTTTTCCTTGCAACAAGCCCCGTTACCAGCTTTGTCCACATATCTGTTCTGGGGATACCATCACTGGACCTAACCAGGTTAGTCACAGAATCACAAGCACATTCTCATGTTCCTCAACTAACATCATATATGCCATCATGTGACAACAATGCCCACATACTTTGCATATAGGACAACCTGTAAACATGCTTTGACAAAGAATGAATGGACACAAAACAGACATCCAAAAAGCTCTTAACTCACAAGCCTGTCAGCCAGCACATTAATGGAGTAGGCCATTCTATTAATGACCTGAAAGTCATGGTCTGAAGAAGTGGGTCTGTCCCACGAAAGCTTAGCACCTAATATATTATTTTGTTAGTCTTTAAAGTACTACTGGACTGCTTTTTTGTTTTGATAGTATATAGACTAACATGGCTATCTCTCTGTTACTGAAAGTCTATGTTTTACTGAAAAGGAACTTTAAGAATCACCTGCAAAGAGAGAGGGCTGAGTTCTCTTTTATATTCAAATTTGACACATTAACAGGTGGTTTGAACCGTGATGCCAATTATCTAGCTCATTATAAGGACTCCTTTACGTACTTTGTTTTAGCTGACTCTTGACTTCCGCCCACCCACCACACCTTTGTTCTTCTGATTTGCCCAGCTTGGGTTGCATTTTTTTGATTTGTAAACCTTGATAACTATTTTTTGTTCTGTGTGCCTTAAATATTGAGTCTGTTCTGGTATGGCTGTGGTCTGAAGAAGTGGGTCTAACCCACGAAAGCTCATGTAATAAATTAATCTGTTAGTCTTTAAAGTGCTCCGGGACTGCTTTTTGTTTTGATAATACACAATCTGTCTCCCAGGGAGCAGCAGCGCCACCCCGTGGTCAATGAGGGGATAGGTGGATTGTGTTTTACTCGGTGCAGCAGTCACACCTGGTGGCCAGATGGTGTAAGGCACAGCAGCAACACCCCTAGCCAGTGGGGTAACAACGTTTTTCACGGACAAGCCCAGTCACCCAGTGGCCACTCAGGGAATGAACCGTGTGTGGCTCCCTGGGAGCAGCGAGTCCAAACGTAACGAGGCTGCTGAAATCTCTCCATGGGTGCCAGTAAGACTACTGGCCAAACTCTCAGGGTTAGGGTTAGGGTCAGGGTCAGGGTCAGGGTCGGGGTCGGGGTCGGGGTCGGGGTCGGGGTCGGGGTTAGGGGTTAGGGGTTAGGGCTAGGGCTAGGGCTAGGGTTAGGGTTAGGGTTAGGGTTAGGGTTAGGGTTAGGGTTAGGGTTAGGGTTAGGGTTAGGGTTAGGGTTAGGGTTAGGTTAGGGTTAGGTTAGGGTTAGGGTTAGGGTTAGGGTTAGGGTTAGGGTTAGGGTTAGGGTTAGGGTTAGGGTTAGGGTTAGGGTTAGGGTTAGGGTTAGGGTTAGGGTTAGGGTTAGGGTTAGGGTTAGGGTTAGGGTTAGGGTTAGGGTTAGGGTTAGGGTTAGGGTTAGGGTTAGGGTTAGGGTTAGGGTTAGGGTTAGGGTTAGGGTTAGGGTTAGGGTTAGGGTTAGGGTTAGGGTTAGGGTTAGGGTTAGGGTTAGGGTTAGGGTTAGGGTTAGGGTTAGGGTTAGGGTTAGGGTTAGGGTTAGGGTTAGGGTTAGGGTTAGGGTTAGGGTTAGGGTTAGGGTTAGGGTTAGGGTTAGGGTTAGGGTTAGGGTTAGGGTTAGGGTTAGGGTTAGGGTTAGGGTTAGGGTTAGGGTTAGGGTTAGGGTTAGGGTTAGGGTTAGGGTTAGGGTTAGGGTTAGGGTTAGGGTTAGGGTTAGGGTTAGGGTTAGGGTTAGGGTTAGGGTTAGGGTTAGGGTTAGGGTTAGGGTTAGGGTTAGGGTTAGGGTTAGGGTTAGGGTTAGGGTTAGGGTTAGGGTTAGGGTTAGGGTTAGGGTTAGGGTTAGGGTTAGGGTTAGGGTTAGGGTTAGGGTTAGGGTTAGGGTTAGGGTTAGGGTTAGGGTTAGGGTTAGGGTTAGGGTTAGGGTTAGGGTTAGGGTTAGGGTTAGGGTTAGGGTTAGGGTTAGGGTTAGGGTTAGGGTTAGGGTTAGGGTTAGGGTTAGGGTTAGGGTTAGGGTTAGGGTTAGGGTTAGGGTTAGGGTTAGGGTTAGGGTTAGGGTTAGGGTTAGGGTTAGGGTTAGGGTTAGGGTTAGGGTTAGGGTTAGGGTTAGGGTTAGGGTTAGGGTTAGGGTTAGGGTTAGGGTTAGGGTTAGGGTTAGGGTTAGGGTTAGGGTTAGGGTTAGGGTTAGGGTTAGGGTTAGGGTTAGGGTTAGGGTTAGGGTTAGGGTTAGGGTTAGGGTTAGGGTTAGGGTTAGGGTTAGGGTTAGGGTTAGGGTTAGGGTTAGGGTTAGGGTTAGGGTTAGGGTTAGGGTTAGGGTTAGGGTTAGGGTTAGGGTTAGGGTTAGGGTTAGGGTTAGGGTTAGGGTTAGGGTTAGGGTTAGGGTTAGGGTTAGGGTTAGGGTTAGGGTTAGGGTTAGGGTTAGGGTTAGGGTTAGGGTTAGGGTTAGGGTTAGGGTTAGGGTTAGGGTTAGGGTTAGGGTTAGGGTTAGGGTTAGGGTTAGGGTTAGGGTTAGGGTTAGGGTTAGGGTTAGGGTTAGGGTTAGGGTTAGGGTTAGGGTTAGGGTTAGGGTTAGGGTTAGGGTTAGGGTTAGGGTTAGGGTTAGGGTTAGGGTTAGGGTTAGGGTTAGGGTTAGGGTTAGGGTTAGGGTTAGGGTTAGGGTTAGGGTTAGGGTTAGGGTTAGGGTTAGGGTTAGGGTTAGGGTTAGGGTTAGGGTTAGGGTTAGGGTTAGGGTTAGGGTTAGGGTTAGGGTTAGGGTTAGGGTTAGGGTTAGGGTTAGGGTTAGGGTTAGGGTTAGGGTTAGGGTTAGGGTTAGGGTTAGGGTTAGGGTTAGGGTTAGGGTTAGGGTTAGGGTTAGGGTTAGGGTTAGGGTTAGGGTTAGGGTTAGGGTTAGGGTTAGGGTTAGGGTTAGGGTTAGGGTTAGGGTTAGGGTTAGGGTTAGGGTTAGGGTTAGGGTTAGGGTTAGGGTTAGGGTTAGGGTTAGGGTTAGGGTTAGGGTTAGGGTTAGGGTTAGGGTTAGGGTTAGGGTTAGGGTTAGGGTTAGGGTTAGGGTTAGGGTTAGGGTTAGGGTTAGGGTTAGGGTTAGGGTTAGGGTTAGGGTTAGGGTTAGGGTTAGGGTTAGGGTTAGGGTTAGGGTTAGGGTTAGGGTTAGGGTTAGGGTTAGGGTTAGGGTTAGGGTTAGGGTTAGGGTTAGGGTTAGGGTTAGGGTTAGGGTTAGGGTTAGGGTTAGGGTTAGGGTTAGGGTTAGGGTTAGGGTTAGGGTTAGGGTTAGGGTTAGGGTTAGGGTTAGGGTTAGGGTTAGGGTTAGGGTTAGGGTTAGGGTTAGGGTTAGGGTTAGGGTTAGGGTTAGGGTTAGGGTTAGGGTTAGGGTTAGGGTTAGGGTTAGGGTTAGGGTTAGGGTTAGGGTTAGGGTTAGGGTTAGGGTTAGGGTTAGGGTTAGGGTTAGGGTTAGGGTTAGGGTTAGGGTTAGGGTTAGGGTTAGGGTTAGGGTTAGGGTTAGGGTTAGGGTTAGGGTTAGGGTTAGGGTTAGGGTTAGGGTTAGGGTTAGGGTTAGGGTTAGGGTTAGGGTTAGGGTTAGGGTTAGGGTTAGGGTTAGGGTTAGGGTTAGGGTTAGGGTTAGGGTTAGGGTTAGGGTTAGGGTTAGGGTTAGGGTTAGGGTTAGGGTTAGGGTTAGGGTTAGGGTTAGGGTTAGGGTTAGGGTTAGGGTTAGGGTTAGGGTTAGGGTTAGGGTTAGGGTTAGGGTTAGGGTTAGGGTTAGGGTTAGGGTTAGGGTTAGGGTTAGGGTTAGGGTTAGGGTTAGGGTTAGGGTTAGGGTTAGGGTTAGGGTTAGGGTTAGGGTTAGGGTTAGGGTTAGGGTTAGGGTTAGGGTTAGGGTTAGGGTTAGGGTTAGGGTTAGGGTTAGGGTTAGGGTTAGGGTTAGGGTTAGGGTTAGGGTTAGGGTTAGGGTTAGGGTTAGGGTTAGGGTTAGGGTTAGGGTTAGGGTTAGGGTTAGGGTTAGGGTTAGGGTTAGGGTTAGGGTTAGGGTTAGGGTTAGGGTTAGGGTTAGGGTTAGGGTTAGGGTTAGGGTTAGGGTTAGGGTTAGGGTTAGGGTTAGGGTTAGGGTTAGGGTTAGGGTTAGGGTTAGGGTTAGGGTTAGGGTTAGGGTTAGGGTTAGGGTTAGGGTTAGGGTTAGGGTTAGGGTTAGGGTTAGGGTTAGGGTTAGGGTTAGGGTTAGGGTTAGGGTTAGGGTTAGGGTTAGGGTTAGGGTTAGGGTTAGGGTTAGGGTTAGGGTTAGGGTTAGGGTTAGGGTTAGGGTTAGGGTTAGGGTTAGGGTTAGGGTTAGGGTTAGGGTTAGGGTTAGGGTTAGGGTTAGGGTTAGGGTTAGGGTTAGGGTTAGGGTTAGGGTTAGGGTTAGGGTTAGGGTTAGGGTTAGGGTTAGGGTTAGGGTTAGGGTTAGGGTTAGGGTTAGGGTTAGGGTTAGGGTTAGGGTTAGGGTTAGGGTTAGGGTTAGGGTTAGGGTTAGGGTTAGGGTTAGGGTTAGGGTTAGGGTTAGGGTTAGGGTTAGGGTTAGGGTTAGGGTTAGGGTTAGGGTTAGGGTTAGGGTTAGGGTTAGGGTTAGGGTTAGGGTTAGGGTTAGGGTTAGGGTTAGGGTTAGGGTTAGGGTTAGGGTTAGGGTTAGGGTTAGGGTTAGGGTTAGGGTTAGGGTTAGGGTTAGGGTTAGGGTTAGGGTTAGGGTTAGGGTTAGGGTTAGGGTTAGGGTTAGGGTTAGGGTTAGGGTTAGGGTTAGGGTTAGGGTTAGGGTTAGGGTTAGGGTTAGGGTTAGGGTTAGGGTTAGGGTTAGGGTTAGGGTTAGGGTTAGGGTTAGGGTTAGGGTTAGGGTTAGGGTTAGGGTTAGGGTTAGGGTTAGGGTTAGGGTTAGGGTTAGGGTTAGGGTTAGGGTTAGGGTTAGGGTTAGGGTTAGGGTTAGGGTTAGGGTTAGGGTTAGGGTTAGGGTTAGGGTTAGGGTTAGGGTTAGGGTTAGGGTTAGGGTTAGGGTTAGGGTTAGGGTTAGGGTTAGGGTTAGGGTTAGGGTTAGGGTTAGGGTTAGGGTTAGGGTTAGGGTTAGGGTTAGGGTTAGGGTTAGGGTTAGGGTTAGGGTTAGGGTTAGGGTTAGGGTTAGGGTTAGGGTTAGGGTTAGGGTTAGGGTTAGGGTTAGGGTTAGGGTTAGGGTTAGGGTTAGGGTTAGGGTTAGGGTTAGGGTTAGGGTTAGGGTTAGGGTTAGGGTTAGGGTTAGGGTTAGGGTTAGGGTTAGGGTTAGGGTTAGGGTTAGGGTTAGGGTTAGGGTTAGGGTTAGGGTTAGGGTTAGGGTTAGGGTTAGGGTTAGGGTTAGGGTTAGGGTTAGGGTTAGGGTTAGGGTTAGGGTTAGGGTTAGGGTTAGGGTTAGGGTTAGGGTTAGGGTTAGGGTTAGGGTTAGGGTTAGGGTTAGGGTTAGGGTTAGGGTTAGGGTTAGGGTTAGGGTTAGGGTTAGGGTTAGGGTTAGGGTTAGGGTTAGGGTTAGGGTTAGGGTTAGGGTTAGGGTTAGGGTTAGGGTTAGGGTTAGGGTTAGGGTTAGGGTTAGGGTTAGGGTTAGGGTTAGGGTTAGGGTTAGGGTTAGGGTTAGGGTTAGGGTTAGGGTTAGGGTTAGGGTTAGGGTTAGGGTTAGGGTTAGGGTTAGGGTTAGGGTTAGGGTTAGGGTTAGGGTTAGGGTTAGGGTTAGGGTTAGGGTTAGGGTTAGGGTTAGGGTTAGGGTTAGGGTTAGGGTTAGGGTTAGGGTTAGGGTTAGGGTTAGGGTTAGGGTTAGGGTTAGGGTTAGGGTTAGGGTTAGGGTTAGGGTTAGGGTTAGGGTTAGGGTTAGGGTTAGGGTTAGGGTTAGGGTTAGGGTTAGGGTTAGGGTTAGGGTTAGGGTTAGGGTTAGGGTTAGGGTTAGGGTTAGGGTTAGGGTTAGGGTTAGGGTTAGGGTTAGGGTTAGGGTTAGGGTTAGGGTTAGGGTTAGGGTTAGGGTTAGGGTTAGGGTTAGGGTTAGGGTTAGGGTTAGGGTTAGGGTTAGGGTTAGGGTTAGGGTTAGGGTTAGGGTTAGGGTTAGGGTTAGGGTTAGGGTTAGGGTTAGGGTTAGGGTTAGGGTTAGGGTTAGGGTTAGGGTTAGGGTTAGGGTTAGGGTTAGGGTTAGGGTTAGGGTTAGGGTTAGGGTTAGGGTTAGGGTTAGGGTTAGGGTTAGGGTTAGGGTTAGGGTTAGGGTTAGGGTTAGGGTTAGGGTTAGGGTTAGGGTTAGGGTTAGGGTTAGGGTTAGGGTTAGGGTTAGGGTTAGGGTTAGGGTTAGGGTTAGGGTTAGGGTTAGGGTTAGGGTTAGGGTTAGGGTTAGGGTTAGGGTTAGGGTTAGGGTTAGGGTTAGGGTTAGGGTTAGGGTTAGGGTTAGGGTTAGGGTTAGGGTTAGGGTTAGGGTTAGGGTTAGGGTTAGGGTTAGGGTTAGGGTTAGGGTTAGGGTTAGGGTTAGGGTTAGGGTTAGGGTTAGGGTTAGGGTTAGGGTTAGGGTTAGGGTTAGGGTTAGGGTTAGGGTTAGGGTTAGGGTTAGGGTTAGGGTTAGGGTTAGGGTTAGGGTTAGGGTTAGGGTTAGGGTTAGGGTTAGGGTTAGGGTTAGGGTTAGGGTTAGGGTTAGGGTTAGGGTTAGGGTTAGGGTTAGGGTTAGGGTTAGGGTTAGGGTTAGGGTTAGGGTTAGGGTTAGGGTTAGGGTTAGGGTTAGGGTTAGGGTTAGGGTTAGGGTTAGGGTTAGGGTTAGGGTTAGGGTTAGGGTTAGGGTTAGGGTTAGGGTTAGGGTTAGGGTTAGGGTTAGGGTTAGGGTTAGGGTTAGGGTTAGGGTTAGGGTTAGGGTTAGGGTTAGGGTTAGGGTTAGGGTTAGGGTTAGGGTTAGGGTTAGGGTTAGGGTTAGGGTTAGGGTTAGGGTTAGGGTTAGGGTTAGGGTTAGGGTTAGGGTTAGGGTTAGGGTTAGGGTTAGGGTTAGGGTTAGGGTTAGGGTTAGGGTTAGGGTTAGGGTTAGGGTTAGGGTTAGGGTTAGGGTTAGGGTTAGGGTTAGGGTTAGGGTTAGGGTTAGGGTTAGGGTTAGGGTTAGGGTTAGGGTTAGGGTTAGGGTTAGGGTTAGGGTTAGGGTTAGGGTTAGGGTTAGGGTTAGGGTTAGGGTTAGGGTTAGGGTTAGGGTTAGGGTTAGGGTTAGGGTTAGGGTTAGGGTTAGGGTTAGGGTTAGGGTTAGGGTTAGGGTTAGGGTTAGGGTTAGGGTTAGGGTTAGGGTTAGGGTTAGGGTTAGGGTTAGGGTTAGGGTTAGGGTTAGGGTTAGGGTTAGGGTTAGGGTTAGGGTTAGGGTTAGGGTTAGGGTTAGGGTTAGGGTTAGGGTTAGGGTTAGGGTTAGGGTTAGGGTTAGGGTTAGGGTTAGGGTTAGGGTTAGGGTTAGGGTTAGGGTTAGGGTTAGGGTTAGGGTTAGGGTTAGGGTTAGGGTTAGGGTTAGGGTTAGGGTTAGGGTTAGGGTTAGGGTTAGGGTTAGGGTTAGGGTTAGGGTTAGGGTTAGGGTTAGGGTTAGGGTTAGGGTTAGGGTTAGGGTTAGGGTTAGGGTTAGGGTTAGGGTTAGGGTTAGGGTTAGGGTTAGGGTTAGGGTTAGGGTTAGGGTTAGGGTTAGGGTTAGGGTTAGGGTTAGGGTTAGGGTTAGGGTTAGGGTTAGGGTTAGGGTTAGGGTTAGGGTTAGGGTTAGGGTTAGGGTTAGGGTTAGGGTTAGGGTTAGGGTTAGGGTTAGGGTTAGGGTTAGGGTTAGGGTTAGGGTTAGGGTTAGGGTTAGGGTTAGGGTTAGGGTTAGGGTTAGGGTTAGGGTTAGGGTTAGGGTTAGGGTTAGGGTTAGGGTTAGGGTTAGGGTTAGGGTTAGGGTTAGGGTTAGGGTTAGGGTTAGGGTTAGGGTTAGGGTTAGGGTTAGGGTTAGGGTTAGGGTTAGGGTTAGGGTTAGGGTTAGGGTTAGGGTTAGGGTTAGGGTTAGGGTTAGGGTTAGGGTTAGGGTTAGGGTTAGGGTTAGGGTTAGGGTTAGGGTTAGGGTTAGGGTTAGGGTTAGGGTTAGGGTTAGGGTTAGGGTTAGGGTTAGGGTTAGGGTTAGGGTTAGGGTTAGGGTTAGGGTTAGGGTTAGGGTTAGGGTTAGGGTTAGGGTTAGGGTTAGGGTTAGGGTTAGGGTTAGGGTTAGGGTTAGGGTTAGGGTTAGGGTTAGGGTTAGGGTTAGGGTTAGGGTTAGGGTTAGGGTTAGGGTTAGGGTTAGGGTTAGGGTTAGGGTTAGGGTTAGGGTTAGGGTTAGGGTTAGGGTTAGGGTTAGGGTTAGGGTTAGGGTTAGGGTTAGGGTTAGGGTTAGGGTTAGGGTTAGGGTTAGGGTTAGGGTTAGGGTTAGGGTTAGGGTTAGGGTTAGGGTTAGGGTTAGGGTTAGGGTTAGGGTTAGGGTTAGGGTTAGGGTTAGGGTTAGGGTTAGGGTTAGGGTTAGGGTTAGGGTTAGGGTTAGGGTTAGGGTTAGGGTTAGGGTTAGGGTTAGGGTTAGGGTTAGGGTTAGGGTTAGGGTTAGGGTTAGGGTTAGGGTTAGGGTTAGGGTTAGGGTTAGGGTTAGGGTTAGGGTTAGGGTTAGGGTTAGGGTTAGGGTTAGGGTTAGGGTTAGGGTTAGGGTTAGGGTTAGGGTTAGGGTTAGGGTTAGGGTTAGGGTTAGGGTTAGGGTTAGGGTTAGGGTTAGGGTTAGGGTTAGGGTTAGGGTTAGGGTTAGGGTTAGGGTTAGGGTTAGGGTTAGGGTTAGGGTTAGGGTTAGGGTTAGGGTTAGGGTTAGGGTTAGGGTTAGGGTTAGGGTTAGGGTTAGGGTTAGGGTTAGGGTTAGGGTTAGGGTTAGGGTTAGGGTTAGGGTTAGGGTTAGGGTTAGGGTTAGGGTTAGGGTTAGGGTTAGGGTTAGGGTTAGGGTTAGGGTTAGGGTTAGGGTTAGGGTTAGGGTTAGGGTTAGGGTTAGGGTTAGGGTTAGGGTTAGGGTTAGGGTTAGGGTTAGGGTTAGGGTTAGGGTTAGGGTTAGGGTTAGGGTTAGGGTTAGGGTTAGGGTTAGGGTTAGGGTTAGGGTTAGGGTTAGGGTTAGGGTTAGGGTTAGGGTTAGGGTTAGGGTTAGGGTTAGGGTTAGGGTTAGGGTTAGGGTTAGGGTTAGGGTTAGGGTTAGGGTTAGGGTTAGGGTTAGGGTTAGGGTTAGGGTTAGGGTTAGGGTTAGGGTTAGGGTTAGGGTTAGGGTTAGGGTTAGGGTTAGGGTTAGGGTTAGGGTTAGGGTTAGGGTTAGGGTTAGGGTTAGGGTTAGGGTTAGGGTTAGGGTTAGGGTTAGGGTTAGGGTTAGGGTTAGGGTTAGGGTTAGGGTTAGGGTTAGGGTTAGGGTTAGGGTTAGGGTTAGGGTTAGGGTTAGGGTTAGGGTTAGGGTTAGGGTTAGGGTTAGGGTTAGGGTTAGGGTTAGGGTTAGGGTTAGGGTTAGGGTTAGGGTTAGGGTTAGGGTTAGGGTTAGGGTTAGGGTTAGGGTTAGGGTTAGGGTTAGGGTTAGGGTTAGGGTTAGGGTTAGGGTTAGGGTTAGGGTTAGGGTTAGGGTTAGGGTTAGGGTTAGGGTTAGGGTTAGGGTTAGGGTTAGGGTTAGGGTTAGGGTTAGGGTTAGGGTTAGGGTTAGGGTTAGGGTTAGGGTTAGGGTTAGGGTTAGGGTTAGGGTTAGGGTTAGGGTTAGGGTTAGGGTTAGGGTTAGGGTTAGGGTTAGGGTTAGGGTTAGGGTTAGGGTTAGGGTTAGGGTTAGGGTTAGGGTTAGGGTTAGGGTTAGGGTTAGGGTTAGGGTTAGGGTTAGGGTTAGGGTTAGGGTTAGGGTTAGGGTTAGGGTTAGGGTTAGGGTTAGGGTTAGGGTTAGGGTTAGGGTTAGGGTTAGGGTTAGGGTTAGGGTTAGGGTTAGGGTTAGGGTTAGGGTTAGGGTTAGGGTTAGGGTTAGGGTTAGGGTTAGGGTTAGGGTTAGGGTTAGGGTTAGGGTTAGGGTTAGGGTTAGGGTTAGGGTTAGGGTTAGGGTTAGGGTTAGGGTTAGGGTTAGGGTTAGGGTTAGGGTTAGGGTTAGGGTTAGGGTTAGGGTTAGGGTTAGGGTTAGGGTTAGGGTTAGGGTTAGGGTTAGGGTTAGGGTTAGGGTTAGGGTTAGGGTTAGGGTTAGGGTTAGGGTTAGGGTTAGGGTTAGGGTTAGGGTTAGGGTTAGGGTTAGGGTTAGGGTTAGGGTTAGGGTTAGGGTTAGGGTTAGGGTTAGGGTTAGGGTTAGGGTTAGGGTTAGGGTTAGGGTTAGGGTTAGGGTTAGGGTTAGGGTTAGGGTTAGGGTTAGGGTTAGGGTTAGGGTTAGGGTTAGGGTTAGGGTTAGGGTTAGGGTTAGGGTTAGGGTTAGGGTTAGGGTTAGGGTTAGGGTTAGGGTTAGGGTTAGGGTTAGGGTTAGGGTTAGGGTTAGGGTTAGGGTTAGGGTTAGGGTTAGGGTTAGGGTTAGGGTTAGGGTTAGGGTTAGGGTTAGGGTTAGGGTTAGGGTTAGGGTTAGGGTTAGGGTTAGGGTTAGGGTTAGGGTTAGGGTTAGGGTTAGGGTTAGGGTTAGGGTTAGGGTTAGGGTTAGGGTTAGGGTTAGGGTTAGGGTTAGGGTTAGGGTTAGGGTTAGGGTTAGGGTTAGGGTTAGGGTTAGGGTTAGGGTTAGGGTTAGGGTTAGGGTTAGGGTTAGGGTTAGGGTTAGGGTTAGGGTTAGGGTTAGGGTTAGGGTTAGGGTTAGGGTTAGGGTTAGGGTTAGGGTTAGGGTTAGGGTTAGGGTTAGGGTTAGGGTTAGGGTTAGGGTTAGGGTTAGGGTTAGGGTTAGGGTTAGGGTTAGGGTTAGGGTTAGGGTTAGGGTTAGGGTTAGGGTTAGGGTTAGGGTTAGGGTTAGGGTTAGGGTTAGGGTTAGGGTTAGGGTTAGGGTTAGGGTTAGGGTTAGGGTTAGGGTTAGGGTTAGGGTTAGGGTTAGGGTTAGGGTTAGGGTTAGGGTTAGGGTTAGGGTTAGGGTTAGGGTTAGGGTTAGGGTTAGGGTTAGGGTTAGGGTTAGGGTTAGGGTTAGGGTTAGGGTTAGGGTTAGGGTTAGGGTTAGGGTTAGGGTTAGGGTTAGGGTTAGGGTTAGGGTTAGGGTTAGGGTTAGGGTTAGGGTTAGGGTTAGGGTTAGGGTTAGGGTTAGGGTTAGGGTTAGGGTTAGGGTTAGGGTTAGGGTTAGGGTTAGGGTTAGGGTTAGGGTTAGGGTTAGGGTTAGGGTTAGGGTTAGGGTTAGGGTTAGGGTTAGGGTTAGGGTTAGGGTTAGGGTTAGGGTTAGGGTTAGGGTTAGGGTTAGGGTTAGGGTTAGGGTTAGGGTTAGGGTTAGGGTTAGGGTTAGGGTTAGGGTTAGGGTTAGGGTTAGGGTTAGGGTTAGGGTTAGGGTTAGGGTTAGGGTTAGGGTTAGGGTTAGGGTTAGGGTTAGGGTTAGGGTTAGGGTTAGGGTTAGGGTTAGGGTTAGGGTTAGGGTTAGGGTTAGGGTTAGGGTTAGGGTTAGGGTTAGGGTTAGGGTTAGGGTTAGGGTTAGGGTTAGGGTTAGGGTTAGGGTTAGGGTTAGGGTTAGGGTTAGGGTTAGGGTTAGGGTTAGGGTTAGGGTTAGGGTTAGGGTTAGGGTTAGGGTTAGGGTTAGGGTTAGGGTTAGGGTTAGGGTTAGGGTTAGGGTTAGGGTTAGGGTTAGGGTTAGGGTTAGGGTTAGGGTTAGGGTTAGGGTTAGGGTTAGGGTTAGGGTTAGGGTTAGGGTTAGGGTTAGGGTTAGGGTTAGGGTTAGGGTTAGGGTTAGGGTTAGGGTTAGGGTTAGGGTTAGGGTTAGGGTTAGGGTTAGGGTTAGGGTTAGGGTTAGGGTTAGGGTTAGGGTTAGGGTTAGGGTTAGGGTTAGGGTTAGGGTTAGGGTTAGGGTTAGGGTTAGGGTTAGGGTTAGGGTTAGGGTTAGGGTTAGGGTTAGGGTTAGGGTTAGGGTTAGGGTTAGGGTTAGGGTTAGGGTTAGGGTTAGGGTTAGGGTTAGGGTTAGGGTTAGGGTTAGGGTTAGGGTTAGGGTTAGGGTTAGGGTTAGGGTTAGGGTTAGGGTTAGGGTTAGGGTTAGGGTTAGGGTTAGGGTTAGGGTTAGGGTTAGGGTTAGGGTTAGGGTTAGGGTTAGGGTTAGGGTTAGGGTTAGGGTTAGGGTTAGGGTTAGGGTTAGGGTTAGGGTTAGGGTTAGGGTTAGGGTTAGGGTTAGGGTTAGGGTTAGGGTTAGGGTTAGGGTTAGGGTTAGGGTTAGGGTTAGGGTTAGGGTTAGGGTTAGGGTTAGGGTTAGGGTTAGGGTTAGGGTTAGGGTTAGGGTTAGGGTTAGGGTTAGGGTTAGGGTTAGGGTTAGGGTTAGGGTTAGGGTTAGGGTTAGGGTTAGGGTTAGGGTTAGGGTTAGGGTTAGGGTTAGGGTTAGGGTTAGGGTTAGGGTTAGGGTTAGGGTTAGGGTTAGGGTTAGGGTTAGGGTTAGGGTTAGGGTTAGGGTTAGGGTTAGGGTTAGGGTTAGGGTTAGGGTTAGGGTTAGGGTTAGGGTTAGGGTTAGGGTTAGGGTTAGGGTTAGGGTTAGGGTTAGGGTTAGGGTTAGGGTTAGGGTTAGGGTTAGGGTTAGGGTTAGGGTTAGGGTTAGGGTTAGGGTTAGGGTTAGGGTTAGGGTTAGGGTTAGGGTTAGGGTTAGGGTTAGGGTTAGGGTTAGGGTTAGGGTTAGGGTTAGGGTTAGGGTTAGGGTTAGGGTTAGGGTTAGGGTTAGGGTTAGGGTTAGGGTTAGGGTTAGGGTTAGGGTTAGGGTTAGGGTTAGGGTTAGGGTTAGGGTTAGGGTTAGGGTTAGGGTTAGGGTTAGGGTTAGGGTTAGGGTTAGGGTTAGGGTTAGGGTTAGGGTTAGGGTTAGGGTTAGGGTTAGGGTTAGGGTTAGGGTTAGGGTTAGGGTTAGGGTTAGGGTTAGGGTTAGGGTTAGGGTTAGGGTTAGGGTTAGGGTTAGGGTTAGGGTTAGGGTTAGGGTTAGGGTTAGGGTTAGGGTTAGGGTTAGGGTTAGGGTTAGGGTTAGGGTTAGGGTTAGGGTTAGGGTTAGGGTTAGGGTTAGGGTTAGGGTTAGGGTTAGGGTTAGGGTTAGGGTTAGGGTTAGGGTTAGGGTTAGGGTTAGGGTTAGGGTTAGGGTTAGGGTTAGGGTTAGGGTTAGGGTTAGGGTTAGGGTTAGGGTTAGGGTTAGGGTTAGGGTTAGGGTTAGGGTTAGGGTTAGGGTTAGGGTTAGGGTTAGGGTTAGGGTTAGGGTTAGGGTTAGGGTTAGGGTTAGGGTTAGGGTTAGGGTTAGGGTTAGGGTTAGGGTTAGGGTTAGGGTTAGGGTTAGGGTTAGGGTTAGGGTTAGGGTTAGGGTTAGGGTTAGGGTTAGGGTTAGGGTTAGGGTTAGGGTTAGGGTTAGGGTTAGGGTTAGGGTTAGGGTTAGGGTTAGGGTTAGGGTTAGGGTTAGGGTTAGGGTTAGGGTTAGGGTTAGGGTTAGGGTTAGGGTTAGGGTTAGGGTTAGGGTTAGGGTTAGGGTTAGGGTTAGGGTTAGGGTTAGGGTTAGGGTTAGGGTTAGGGTTAGGGTTAGGGTTAGGGTTAGGGTTAGGGTTAGGGTTAGGGTTAGGGTTAGGGTTAGGGTTAGGGTTAGGGTTAGGGTTAGGGTTAGGGTTAGGGTTAGGGTTAGGGTTAGGGTTAGGGTTAGGGTTAGGGTTAGGGTTAGGGTTAGGGTTAGGGTTAGGGTTAGGGTTAGGGTTAGGGTTAGGGTTAGGGTTAGGGTTAGGGTTAGGGTTAGGGTTAGGGTTAGGGTTAGGGTTAGGGTTAGGGTTAGGGTTAGGGTTAGGGTTAGGGTTAGGGTTAGGGTTAGGGTTAGGGTTAGGGTTAGGGTTAGGGTTAGGGTTAGGGTTAGGGTTAGGGTTAGGGTTAGGGTTAGGGTTAGGGTTAGGGTTAGGGTTAGGGTTAGGGTTAGGGTTAGGGTTAGGGTTAGGGTTAGGGTTAGGGTTAGGGTTAGGGTTAGGGTTAGGGTTAGGGTTAGGGTTAGGGTTAGGGTTAGGGTTAGGGTTAGGGTTAGGGTTAGGGTTAGGGTTAGGGTTAGGGTTAGGGTTAGGGTTAGGGTTAGGGTTAGGGTTAGGGTTAGGGTTAGGGTTAGGGTTAGGGTTAGGGTTAGGGTTAGGGTTAGGGTTAGGGTTAGGGTTAGGGTTAGGGTTAGGGTTAGGGTTAGGGTTAGGGTTAGGGTTAGGGTTAGGGTTAGGGTTAGGGTTAGGGTTAGGGTTAGGGTTAGGGTTAGGGTTAGGGTTAGGGTTAGGGTTAGGGTTAGGGTTAGGGTTAGGGTTAGGGTTAGGGTTAGGGTTAGGGTTAGGGTTAGGGTTAGGGTTAGGGTTAGGGTTAGGGTTAGGGTTAGGGTTAGGGTTAGGGTTAGGGTTAGGGTTAGGGTTAGGGTTAGGGTTAGGGTTAGGGTTAGGGTTAGGGTTAGGGTTAGGGTTAGGGTTAGGGTTAGGGTTAGGGTTAGGGTTAGGGTTAGGGTTAGGGTTAGGGTTAGGGTTAGGGTTAGGGTTAGGGTTAGGGTTAGGGTTAGGGTTAGGGTTAGGGTTAGGGTTAGGGTTAGGGTTAGGGTTAGGGTTAGGGTTAGGGTTAGGGTTAGGGTTAGGGTTAGGGTTAGGGTTAGGGTTAGGGTTAGGGTTAGGGTTAGGGTTAGGGTTAGGGTTAGGGTTAGGGTTAGGGTTAGGGTTAGGGTTAGGGTTAGGGTTAGGGTTAGGGTTAGGGTTAGGGTTAGGGTTAGGGTTAGGGTTAGGGTTAGGGTTAGGGTTAGGGTTAGGGTTAGGGTTAGGGTTAGGGTTAGGGTTAGGGTTAGGGTTAGGGTTAGGGTTAGGGTTAGGGTTAGGGTTAGGGTTAGGGTTAGGGTTAGGGTTAGGGTTAGGGTTAGGGTTAGGGTTAGGGTTAGGGTTAGGGTTAGGGTTAGGGTTAGGGTTAGGGTTAGGGTTAGGGTTAGGGTTAGGGTTAGGGTTAGGGTTAGGGTTAGGGTTAGGGTTAGGGTTAGGGTTAGGGTTAGGGTTAGGGTTAGGGTTAGGGTTAGGGTTAGGGTTAGGGTTAGGGTTAGGGTTAGGGTTAGGGTTAGGGTTAGGGTTAGGGTTAGGGTTAGGGTTAGGGTTAGGGTTAGGGTTAGGGTTAGGGTTAGGGTTAGGGTTAGGGTTAGGGTTAGGGTTAGGGTTAGGGTTAGGGTTAGGGTTAGGGTTAGGGTTAGGGTTAGGGTTAGGGTTAGGGTTAGGGTTAGGGTTAGGGTTAGGGTTAGGGTTAGGGTTAGGGTTAGGGTTAGGGTTAGGGTTAGGGTTAGGGTTAGGGTTAGGGTTAGGGTTAGGGTTAGGGTTAGGGTTAGGGTTAGGGTTAGGGTTAGGGTTAGGGTTAGGGTTAGGGTTAGGGTTAGGGTTAGGGTTAGGGTTAGGGTTAGGGTTAGGGTTAGGGTTAGGGTTAGGGTTAGGGTTAGGGTTAGGGTTAGGGTTAGGGTTAGGGTTAGGGTTAGGGTTAGGGTTAGGGTTAGGGTTAGGGTTAGGGTTAGGGTTAGGGTTAGGGTTAGGGTTAGGGTTAGGGTTAGGGTTAGGGTTAGGGTTAGGGTTAGGGTTAGGGTTAGGGTTAGGGTTAGGGTTAGGGTTAGGGTTAGGGTTAGGGTTAGGGTTAGGGTTAGGGTTAGGGTTAGGGTTAGGGTTAGGGTTAGGGTTAGGGTTAGGGTTAGGGTTAGGGTTAGGGTTAGGGTTAGGGTTAGGGTTAGGGTTAGGGTTAGGGTTAGGGTTAGGGTTAGGGTTAGGGTTAGGGTTAGGGTTAGGGTTAGGGTTAGGGTTAGGGTTAGGGTTAGGGTTAGGGTTAGGGTTAGGGTTAGGGTTAGGGTTAGGGTTAGGGTTAGGGTTAGGGTTAGGGTTAGGGTTAGGGTTAGGGTTAGGGTTAGGGTTAGGGTTAGGGTTAGGGTTAGGGTTAGGGTTAGGGTTAGGGTTAGGGTTAGGGTTAGGGTTAGGGTTAGGGTTAGGGTTAGGGTTAGGGTTAGGGTTAGGGTTAGGGTTAGGGTTAGGGTTAGGGTTAGGGTTAGGGTTAGGGTTAGGGTTAGGGTTAGGGTTAGGGTTAGGGTTAGGGTTAGGGTTAGGGTTAGGGTTAGGGTTAGGGTTAGGGTTAGGGTTAGGGTTAGGGTTAGGGTTAGGGTTAGGGTTAGGGTTAGGGTTAGGGTTAGGGTTAGGGTTAGGGTTAGGGTTAGGGTTAGGGTTAGGGTTAGGGTTAGGGTTAGGGTTAGGGTTAGGGTTAGGGTTAGGGTTAGGGTTAGGGTTAGGGTTAGGGTTAGGGTTAGGGTTAGGGTTAGGGTTAGGGTTAGGGTTAGGGTTAGGGTTAGGGTTAGGGTTAGGGTTAGGGTTAGGGTTAGGGTTAGGGTTAGGGTTAGGGTTAGGGTTAGGGTTAGGGTTAGGGTTAGGGTTAGGGTTAGGGTTAGGGTTAGGGTTAGGGTTAGGGTTAGGGTTAGGGTTAGGGTTAGGGTTAGGGTTAGGGTTAGGGTTAGGGTTAGGGTTAGGGTTAGGGTTAGGGTTAGGGTTAGGGTTAGGGTTAGGGTTAGGGTTAGGGTTAGGGTTAGGGTTAGGGTTAGGGTTAGGGTTAGGGTTAGGGTTAGGGTTAGGGTTAGGGTTAGGGTTAGGGTTAGGGTTAGGGTTAGGGTTAGGGTTAGGGTTAGGGTTAGGGTTAGGGTTAGGGTTAGGGTTAGGGTTAGGGTTAGGGTTAGGGTTAGGGTTAGGGTTAGGGTTAGGGTTAGGGTTAGGGTTAGGGTTAGGGTTAGGGTTAGGGTTAGGGTTAGGGTTAGGGTTAGGGTTAGGGTTAGGGTTAGGGTTAGGGTTAGGGTTAGGGTTAGGGTTAGGGTTAGGGTTAGGGTTAGGGTTAGGGTTAGGGTTAGGGTTAGGGTTAGGGTTAGGGTTAGGGTTAGGGTTAGGGTTAGGGTTAGGGTTAGGGTTAGGGTTAGGGTTAGGGTTAGGGTTAGGGTTAGGGTTAGGGTTAGGGTTAGGGTTAGGGTTAGGGTTAGGGTTAGGGTTAGGGTTAGGGTTAGGGTTAGGGTTAGGGTTAGGGTTAGGGTTAGGGTTAGGGTTAGGGTTAGGGTTAGGGTTAGGGTTAGGGTTAGGGTTAGGGTTAGGGTTAGGGTTAGGGTTAGGGTTAGGGTTAGGGTTAGGGTTAGGGTTAGGGTTAGGGTTAGGGTTAGGGTTAGGGTTAGGGTTAGGGTTAGGGTTAGGGTTAGGGTTAGGGTTAGGGTTAGGGTTAGGGTTAGGGTTAGGGTTAGGGTTAGGGTTAGGGTTAGGGTTAGGGTTAGGGTTAGGGTTAGGGTTAGGGTTAGGGTTAGGGTTAGGGTTAGGGTTAGGGTTAGGGTTAGGGTTAGGGTTAGGGTTAGGGTTAGGGTTAGGGTTAGGGTTAGGGTTAGGGTTAGGGTTAGGGTTAGGGTTAGGGTTAGGGTTAGGGTTAGGGTTAGGGTTAGGGTTAGGGTTAGGGTTAGGGTTAGGGTTAGGGTTAGGGTTAGGGTTAGGGTTAGGGTTAGGGTTAGGGTTAGGGTTAGGGTTAGGGTTAGGGTTAGGGTTAGGGTTAGGGTTAGGGTTAGGGTTAGGGTTAGGGTTAGGGTTAGGGTTAGGGTTAGGGTTAGGGTTAGGGTTAGGGTTAGGGTTAGGGTTAGGGTTAGGGTTAGGGTTAGGGTTAGGGTTAGGGTTAGGGTTAGGGTTAGGGTTAGGGTTAGGGTTAGGGTTAGGGTTAGGGTTAGGGTTAGGGTTAGGGTTAGGGTTAGGGTTAGGGTTAGGGTTAGGGTTAGGGTTAGGGTTAGGGTTAGGGTTAGGGTTAGGGTTAGGGTTAGGGTTAGGGTTAGGGTTAGGGTTAGGGTTAGGGTTAGGGTTAGGGTTAGGGTTAGGGTTAGGGTTAGGGTTAGGGTTAGGGTTAGGGTTAGGGTTAGGGTTAGGGTTAGGGTTAGGGTTAGGGTTAGGGTTAGGGTTAGGGTTAGGGTTAGGGTTAGGGTTAGGGTTAGGGTTAGGGTTAGGGTTAGGGTTAGGGTTAGGGTTAGGGTTAGGGTTAGGGTTAGGGTTAGGGTTAGGGTTAGGGTTAGGGTTAGGGTTAGGGTTAGGGTTAGGGTTAGGGTTAGGGTTAGGGTTAGGGTTAGGGTTAGGGTTAGGGTTAGGGTTAGGGTTAGGGTTAGGGTTAGGGTTAGGGTTAGGGTTAGGGTTAGGGTTAGGGTTAGGGTTAGGGTTAGGGTTAGGGTTAGGGTTAGGGTTAGGGTTAGGGTTAGGGTTAGGGTTAGGGTTAGGGTTAGGGTTAGGGTTAGGGTTAGGGTTAGGGTTAGGGTTAGGGTTAGGGTTAGGGTTAGGGTTAGGGTTAGGGTTAGGGTTAGGGTTAGGGTTAGGGTTAGGAGGTTAGGGTTAGGGTTAGGGTTAGGGTTAGGGTTAGGGTTAGGGTTAGGGTTAGGGTTAGGGTTAGGGTTAGGGTTAGGGTTAGGGTTAGGGTTAGGGTTAGGGTTAGGGTTAGGGTTAGGGTTAGGGTTAGGGTTAGGGTTAGGGTTAGGGTTAGGGTTAGGGTTA